>NC_136904.1:23424388-23791788 GCF_949606895.1 Notothenia rossii
TAGTTTTTACGGGTGGGTCCTCCAAAATATTTTTTTATACATAAATTATGATAGCCCAAGTAGAGTGCAGGCATTCTACCGAATGAATTACTAATAAATTATTCATTCTGCAACGAGCAACAAACGCTACAAGAGCAACATTTGTATGAGCTTGGTCAAAGATGCATTGCAGTGTTAGCACACTGTAGGGAGCAGGGGAGACATAGAGGGCATTTGTATTCTCTACAAAAGTGTGCTGTGCAAGATAATTAGTTCTCTTTGCTTGAATCAGTGCAGGGGTTGCTGAATGTGAATGAAACTTTTATAATCATGGAAGCTGTAGCTGCGTGCTGCTGAAGTATGAGCCGTGCTTACTTTTGCTGACACCAGTCTATCATGTTAGTGTGGCAATGCCAAAGTAGCATTGATGAAGGATGTTGAGAAAATACTGAAAGTCCTCTTCTAATATCAGAGTAGCACATGATAACAAAGGCCCAACATAGCTGTGCACGTAACAGGAAGTATGCGTTATGTTATGCTTGGGGTTTTTGTTGTTGTGTTTTACTTGTTTGCTCCTTTTATCCCTCACTACTCTGTCTCTCCGTCTCTGCAGGGCTGGTGTGTGGCTGGTATACTCCTGGCTGCAGATGAGGCACACCTGTCCCCACTCACATGATCAACCTGCTCTTTAAAGAGCAACTTCCAGGTTAAAGAAACCTGTGAATAAATGTGTAGGAAAATGATGAATACACTAGATTTTCAAAAAGATATACAGAAATATACACTACAGTGACATCTGGCATCGTTTTTGTAAGAAATGTTCACTTCCGCATAAAAAAGCCTCAGCACGTGACCTCCCGCGTGTGACGTAACACGGGGGACACAAGGGGGAGAGCGGCCGGTGTAACGTATTAACATGGATCCCAATGCTAGTTTCGACACAGAAGACACAGAAGTTGGACATGAATATTCGAATGCATATGACGGACCACAACCTTATAATTATGAGCCTGCTAGGCGTCCAAGAGACCAGGAGCAGCCAAGGATTAGAAGAAATAACGGCCATCGGAGAGAAATTGAGCTGTGGTGGGAGGAGAACCAGTGGAGAACTGGGCAGCTATCTTGGTGAGTGACCAGCGTTAGCTAAAGAATGTTAGCTAACGTCACATCACAACACTGTAAAGTTAGCTATCATATATCAGGCTATAACTAAAGTAGCATTGATAATATAGTAACGTTACTGGCAGGACTGTTGATAATGATCCATAACAGAAACTAATGCCCAAGTATCAGCCGTATCTCGCGTTACCTAATGCAACTCCACACTACGGTGCTGTGTACCGGAGGAGAGACGCGAGATACGGCTGATACTTGACGATCTGGCGGAGAAAGGTTGTGGAGCCTCCGTTGATATGCCGTTGTAAATGGCTTGATGGAAAGCAGGTGTGTAGTCGGGGAGGGTGCAAAGCTGATTGCAGCAGGTGAGTGGAGGTTGAGCCGGGAGCCAGGAGTGACAGCCACCACGCCCACACAAACAACACAGACCAGCTCCCATTCGTCAGTACCTGCCTCGGACTACCTTCCTTTATTAAACACATTGAAACCTTATTTTTGTCAGTCTCTGCTTTGGGGTCCAAGTAGTATCCAAACTAGATAGAAGAGCGTCAGGACACACTGTTTCAGGCATATGATAGCTATGTGACAACGATTAACATGACGATTCAGCCTCTATGGAGATAGACTTATGACTGTCATGTTTATTGCTTACGCAGGCCTTAGCTAATCTGAACTAAGTGTGGCGAGGTTAGGTGTTTAAAGTCGGTTGTGGACAACGCCACCTGGAGGAGTTTCGCCCCCAGGAAATTATAAAAACTAAGTCTAATACTGCCAAGGACAATCAGGTTCTTTCACACCACGGGCAGAGACAGTTTTAAGGGTCAGAATACAGTTTTATTTATAATATACAAAATATCTAAAAACACCACACACAATACATTTGAATAAAATACCCACTGTGGGGAAACAGACAGGGTTTGGCTTACCACGGCGGCAGTTAACAAAAAGGGGAGTAAGGGGTCCAAAATAAATCACCCGTGACACTGCACACCACTCAAAACGGATACGTGAAGAAAACCACTGCCACCACCAGGGAGTCTGCCGCTTCAGGCCCACAGCACCTGTCCGGCACAGGATAAAAGGTTATAATTCTGACAAAAGGATAAACAAAAGAAAACAACAAAATACACCAAATCTGAATGAATGGAAACAAGAAATGAATAAACAAATTAAAGCAAATGTAAAGGACTGCAAGGAATAAACAAATTAAATGAAATTAAAGTAAATGTAAAGGACAGCAAGGAATACACAAATTAATTTAAATTAAAGTAAAGGTAAAGGACGGCAAGGAATACACAAATGTAATAATAAATGTCCTTATAGTCGTGTATTAGGAACATTCCCTGACGCCAAGAACGGCTCCCGCAATAGGCCAGAGCAAGCAGTCTGGACCTGTCCACAGCGAGGAGCGAAGCTCACAGAGCCCAAAACTCAGAGAGCCAAAACAGCAGCACGGGACGGGAATGATGGCCAAAGGTGGGGAGCGAGAATAGTTAGGACAACCTTGGAAAGAGGATTAGAATTACTATAAAATCTGTATGAAAGTGACGGTGTAATTTATAATATGGGGGAGGGGCTCATACGTACCACCCGGTGCAGCCACAGAACCGACAAGGGAGGGAATGAGACCCGCAAATCCCACAGCCAAATCCCGCTGTGACATAAAGAATTGATAAGGCAGGGGAACTACGCAGCAGATTTAAAGAGAGCAGACAACGGCACTCACCAACAGTGTGCAACGCCGCTATCACGGAGCCTCTGGCGGAGCAAATGCCTCCTCTAACACCCCGGACGTCAGCTGCGCTAAGATGGGAAAGGGTCAGCAGTGTGCAGCTTTTGACCATGAATAAATGACAGACTGCACAGTACTTTACCTGTCCGGTAGAGAGTAGGACATGAATGCTGCCACGCCAAACAATTTGCGTTACTACGCCAAGCTGCAACCACCACAGGAGAAGCGGAAATGGGAGGGACACAGTTTGGCACCTCAGCTTAAATAGCCGGTGCGCACAATTGGTGCGCTGGCCCGGTGCCAAGCAGCGGCACAGAGGGAGAAGACCTCCGGTCACATCAGCACAGAATACTGCTTTGAACCGGTATACATGTATCTTGTGATTGAATAATACCCTCTCTTGTATTTAAGCATGTGAAGGACACTGATCTGGGAACTACTTATCCCACGCAGCTCTGTATGTGATGACTACTTCCATTCTTGCAAGGATAATTAATACATGTATCTTGATATTGAAGATCAAGCCGGTGACGAGTGATATTTTTACTAACAAAAGATAATGACTGTAAAAGCAACCACATTTTTAACAAGCTGAACAAATATTAAACTGCTGAAATGTACAGTAGTATAAAGCTGAACTGAAACTATGAACCACATGCAGTAAATAGGATTGACAGAAGTTTTGATGATATCTGCATTTTCCATCTTTCTTCAGAAGGTTTAAACAATACCAGGTGGCCAGCCATTCAGTCAGGCGTAGAAATGGAGCAGCAGTTGTTACAATTAGATTCCCAAGCTAATGAAGCAAAGCTCTCCCGCTATGTTAGTCACTCATAACCGCACTTCTACAGTACAGCGTTCTTAATAGACCCTTCCTTTTATCCTCGTTGTGACAATTTAATACCGATAACAGTCCAAAGTCAAAGACTGATGAAAGTTTCAATTAAACTGGATCAAATGTATCAGTTGACAAAAGAAAGGACAGAGGCAGTACAAAGAAATAGACACACTCCCTGTGTTTCAGTATTTAATAAAATATAGAACAAGGTATAGGAATAATAAAATTTGGTTCAATTCTAAAATAAAGGGTTTCCTAAATCAATTTAAACAACGCACTGACAGAGATAGAGAGGAAGATAGACAATGCAATACAGTATTTTGAAAGTGTAATATTTTTTCTTCAGTTTAAAACTTTTATATAATAAATATTAGCCACTTTGGGGGGGGGTCATGCGCTTATAGCGGCCTGGTTTAGACGGAGTTAGACTCATGGAAGTCTCATGTTGATGTATGGGTCCTGTAATGTCCATGTAAACAGTGTGTCCTACATTGTGTTGCTCAATGTCTCAAAAGTTTAATGTGCAGGTGTTAGACCATGAGAATGGTTGGGTGAACTTTCAGTGAAATTCCCTTGTGTAGTGTTTGCACTAGAAAGTAATACTCTGCTTGTTTCTGTTAGCTAAGCACTTGTTCCAAAATAGGAAATAAATTCCCACACTGAATGTAACTATAAGTGAGCCACAGTTTGCCCCAATATCAATACACACCCACACAGCGTTTGTATGAATCACAGAGTTGTGAATAACATGACATATATTACATTTGCATCTATAATAAGGAGATATTAGAAGCACGTTTTTATGACTTTGCTTGTGCACCAAGAGGCCTATCTTTTCATCAGGCCAAAATTAGCTAAATGGTTTTGCCTCATCGGGCTCAATGTTGGTGGGTTGATTTATTATCACTGTTGTAGCTGCTATATGCTATACTATCTTGAAGCAGGAACACACATTAGCACAGGGACATTCAAACCAACCTGATCACCACCCTGTGAAAAAAGCATTCATTGGCCATATATTCTATTTGAGATATTAAACGGAAAAGCAAACAAATATGCTCACAAATAAGTGGTTTAATCCCCAAAGACCTACAGCCTGTCGAGTGTTTTACACATTTAGACTCAAAGCCTGAGGTTTGTCAAATAAAAATGGCTCCTTGTTGGTTTCAGCCATCCTCAAGGCCATCGAGCAGGGACACCGCCTAACCCTGCTTTGCAGAAGGCGGCAGAAAAACAGCTGGGAAATAAGGACGCCTCTAGATGTTATTCTGCCACCGTCTCATCTTACATTAGGCATTAGCCCGTCAGTTGGCACGAGCGCATGCCCACAAGCAGCAAAACAACCCACACGCTCTACACAACTGACTAGAGGCGGGGTGATGATGGACCAGTAGTGATGTGTGGCCACTTCTGAAAAACATTTTAAATCCTTTTTCCTACTTGCTAAGTTTTTTTTATTTAAGGATGAGATATTGCCAATGGATCTGTTTTTATGGACAGTCGCCAATGATATTTGAGGTTTTTTTGTTCATTTTGTCATATGTTATATTCCATTAATGTTCAAGATATATGTTCCTAAATTAAAAATGTATGTGTAAGAATAAAAAAGCTTTCAAACAACGACATTTCCTTCAAGCACATGTTACCCAGACTGCATAACAAGTAACTTTTTTTAATTAACTACACATTCAACAACAGATACGTTGCTATAGGGAGATTTCGAGGCTGAAAATATAGGGCTACATTCGGATATAAACCTTTTTTATTGCTTTCTTCTACTGAAATAAACTCTATATGCTTTACTATTTTTCAAGCACAAATCTTGCCCAAGCTGGGCAGATGTCCATTTGTCTTCCACCCAAAACAGCCTCCAGTTGTATTTTCATACACTCAGTAAACAGTTGAAAAGACAGGCAGTGCCAAGGATCCTGCTGGGAAACTTTCCACTCACATAAGAAATACACTGGCCTGTGCAACTAACACATCCTAATCTACCAATTAAGTCATATTTCAAGCTGCAATGTGTAAAGAATGTATTAATCTCACTTTTTTGTAGTAAGGTTAATCAGCCTTTGACAATGGACAAGAAAGATGAAAGTGGTTCAATGGTGTGCACTGAGTATGTTGTTAATGCCACTTTGATGTTTCTTCATGGATAATACATTATTTTACCAATCAATTGTTTTTGACATATAGGTGCAAGTAAATGAAACTCCCTTTATACATTGAAACCATCTGATAAATATTTTGAACATCTGACATGTATGTTTTTTATGGCAATTTCTCCTTTATTTGAAGAATTGTAGATGGATTTGAATCATTTTGTATTGCGTTTTAATTTAGCATCAACATGTATATCGTCCAACCAGACCCATGATTTTCAATTCATTTTATAATTCAGTTAATCCAACAATTTCTAGACACCTGTTTGGATATCAGAATAGAACATTTTGTTATAGGATTCATTCAATAAAGCCTGCCAAATACTGAAAAAACACGTACCTGGTCAAATGTATTTTCCCTTTGGAATAATGTATTGCAATACAAATATAAAGGAAAGATTTAAAACGCATGAATGTAGTTTCATTTTATGAAAGTACCAGGACCAGAAAATGATAATTGTCTTCTTTTTAGATGCAAAGTAGGACACCACACTATGGTGTGTAGTTCACTTACTACTAATGCTTTAGTAGTAAATGTACTACTAATGCTAAATTGAGTGATGGCAGTCGACTGTGTATGAAAGCTGTCTCACTAACACATTTGTTGACTTATTTTAATAATTACGTAAGAATTATCCTTTATGTTAAACATGAATTGTCACTAGAAACAGAGGGGGACAGTCTGTGGTTATAGACCATGAAATAACAGACCATAGCCAGTAATCTTACAAGACATGTACAGTAAGTGTATGTCTGTGAAGATTCAATTATAGAAGGTGGGGGTAAAACATGACATACATAAACAAGTAGCACATGGAAGGTTGGTCTTAGACTGTAAATGATGTAATGTAAGGGGTGATTAAAATGCTAAACTACCTAATCAAAGCGTAATTTCAACTAATCTGAAGTTAAAGAGTTCTCTTCCCTGTTATGGCCCAATTAGCCAGAAGAATTAGCCTATCAGTATTACAAAGAAGGAAGGAGTATGTAGCCCCAAGCCAGTACAGGCCTTTCTGTGTTACAGTTAACAAATGTTTCCCCTGTGTGTGTGTGTGTGTGTGTGTGTGTGTGTGTGTGTGTGTGTGTGTTTGTGTGTGTGTTTTTTATTGCTGCTCCACTTTCCTCCCACATGTTACTGACATGCAAATCAGGTGAATTAGAGACTCTAAAGTGACATATCCTGTCATTTATCTTGGTTAATGGATCGTGGTTGTTGCCTTAGTAAATCGAGCTACATCTCACCTTTCAGACATGTGGCATTGTTGTTAACTGATGGCTGGTGGAGCAGTTAAAAGCTGCTAGGATTGATTCACATGAAAATCTTCGAAATAACAGCCTATCAATTATTCTCCAGTGTAGTAATGCTGTGAACACACTGTAATATACTGAACGAACAATGTAAGCTGTTTGCATAGCAGAAAACGTCCAGTGTTATAATATCAGCAGTTATTGTTTCATGTGGCTCAGTAGTTATTGTTTTATGTGGCTCAGTAGTTATTGTTTTATGTGGCTCAGTAGTTCTCAGTAGAGCTAGCCTCTTAGCAGCCTAATGAATGTTAAGTATTGGGCACATTATGACAGAAGTGCAAAGCTAGGCTACTGAATGTCTAATTAGATTTCAAGGTGGTGTATTAGCAGAGAGCTTCAACTCATGTAAACGAAGCAAAGCAATAGGCTGTGTAGTAAAATGGTGATGGAGTGAGTCACGCAAGCAGGAGCATGTTGTTAAACCTCTTAAGCAAACAAGTATTCAGTAATTCTTCCAATTTGATGATGATTTGATGGGGGAACGTGTTATTTCTGAAGTGTTGTGTTTGTGATGAATCCTGGAAGAATTAGGAATATTTGCTCCGTGTTTCAGGGCTGAAACGTGGGATACTGCATTTTATGTCAAATTTAAATTTAAATATTACATGAACAATATTATACACACTGTTGAGATTACCATCGTACATTTTGGTAAAAAAGATCATGCCTTTGAAATACACTGACGCATGTGAGGGTGGTTAAGTGGTTCTGAATCTATTTGAAGGGTTTCTCCTGCACTCTCACCAATAAGGGCATTATTCTAGGTGCTTATATCTACAGTATATACTAAAAAAAGAGAAGAAGACAGGGTTGCACACCGCTGAGGAGCCATTTAGGCCGGCATCCTACACAATGCTAATACTAAAAATACAAAAAACATCATCATCCATCCAGCCTTATATTTCCGAGTAAATGCCTCTCTTCTTTATATGGCTGATTGAGTGGTTACAATAAGTATACTCTACTGGAACATTCTACAAAGAGATGTAATTCAGCTTTATTCAGCTGATCTTGGATGTAACTAGCAAATACTGGATGTGTTATAGGAAATGTACAGGAGCTGAAGATCAGTTTGGAATTCACCCAAGATAACTTTGAGGAGATGAGAATGGGACACAAGGAGATTGAAACAAATATTAAGTCATTAGAAACCAACATAATGAATTCAAAGCAGGAAATGGATGGAATGTTTGCCAAGAGGGACTTCATTGAAACTCAGAACAGGAGGACAAACAGGAATTGATGGAATTTCAGCCGAGAAAGGAGAGAATTGGAGTGAAGAAAGTTAACCAAATACGTTCTAGCATTCTGTGTCCATAAAAGCATGAAAATGCCAGCCTGCAGTATGCTTATGAGAGAGTGCCGTTTGGTTTAGTATTTTTTTATAACATTTTTGATTTTGCCTGATTTGACTTTTATGCAGTTTTTTGCCCGTTGTTCAGTCACTCCTAAACCTGGAATACTGCCCAGTAATTTGGTCAGGTGCTGCTGAGAAACATCTAAAGCAGCCGGTTTACATTTCATGTGTTAGATGTTATCATGGCTAACTGGGAAATTAAACGACGGCCTTATGTGATCCATGCACAATGTTGTGTTATATACAGGGGTGCACATAACTTTTTTAGTGAGTTACCAGGAGACAGCGTTTGGTATTCACCCCACATGAAGCGTGGTGTTAATAAGTTCAGTCTTCCTCACTGTCCTCCTCAGTGTCTCCTTCACTGTCCTCTATTTACACTTCTGGCATGCTAGATGATGAAGATGATGAAGATGCACCTCCCTGTCTCTTTTTAAGCCTCCGATTTGCTTTCTCCAAAACTTGTTGCCAAAACTGTGAAGTCCTTGCATTTCCTGAGGTCAAGTTGAAGGATCAAATACTAAGAAATAATCACATGACTTGAAGTCATATCTGATTTCAGATGTGGGAAGTAACAAAGTACACTTATTCAAGTACTGTACTTAAGTGCAATTTAAGATACTTGTGGTTTACTTGAGTATTTCTATTTTATGCTACTTTGTACTTCTACTCCACTACAGTTCAGAGGTAAATCATGTACTTTTCCTCCACTACATTTATTTAATATATTTAGTTACTTTACAGATCTGGAGTAATGATGTGAAATATAATCAAGTCTTAAATCAGACTTTAGTTCACCTGGAGTAAATTCAGAATCTACCCTGCAGTATACAAAGTCATTCAAACAAATTTGATAACACTTTAATGATCAATAATTATAAAACATATCATATACATTATTATGAAATGGACCAATCTGCAAAATGACTACTTTTACTGTCGCTACTTTAAATAGCCTATATTTTGATGATAGTAATTTTCTAATTTTACTTGAGTAACACTTCTTACACCTCTGTCTGATTTCAAACTCTTCAATTAACAGCCTGAGTAAGTCTGCAGCTGTGTGTTTTACTCCACTTTCTTTTAAATAAAACTGCAGCAGCTTGACCACAGAGCTTGAACGTTGTGATCAAGCTGATTTTGCGCAGTTCTCCAGTGTGTACGCGGGGCACAGAATGTGCGCAGGGGAGTCTCCCACCGCAGCCAGTTGACGTAGTTTTGGTACAATTCTGTTATACACACCGACGTTAGCAGCAGCCCCGTCTGTGCAGTGCTAGGGTGACCAGATGTCCCGCTTTGCGCGGGACTGCACAGCATTTTCACGACTTTTGGTGCGTCCCGCAAATTGAGACGATGTACCGCATATTTCATTTTGATTGGCTAAGACGCTTTTTTTTAAATCAGCTTTATCCAATGGATGTTGAGAAAGCAGGGAAGGCTATCATCACGGGGGTGTGTTCGCTGTCAATCAAACTGTAACACGGCGGGTGCTGGTCAAGTGTTAACCAATGAGAGTAACTCACTCACACACACCCCGCCGCGGCCCCGCTAAACAATAACAATGAAAGTCAGCCAATAACTGAGGTTACCTACTGTAACCCCAGCTTCTATGAGTAAATGGCGCAGCCCTCTAAGGCTATCGCTATTGGGTTAAGGGCGAAGCATGATGTAGTCTGCGCCCCACTGGGTTCACCCGGCACTAGAAGCACAGACATACCTGCTCAATAACAGCCCCCTGCCTGATGTGCCATGCATAATGGCGCATCCCCGTACCTGGAACATAGCAAAACATGCCTATCTTCCCGACGGGGTGAAGGCTGGGAACAATACATACCGGCCGCTGTGAGAAAGTAGAGACGAAAGTCCCACCTCGTCCTGCGATCGTAGTGGGGGAACAGCAGCTCTCTGCGTGCAGACAGGCAGGAGAGAGGCGCACAGCTGGCTCCCTGACATCACTCACTCCGACAGGACACCCAGTACAGGGTGTGTCAGAGAGGAATGGGAGACATCCCTCAAATAAAAATGAATAAATGAACAGGGGGAAGACCAAGATGCAGCCGTGCAAATGTCTTCCACTGACATTCCTCTGTGCAAAGCCGTGGAGGAGGAAATTCCTCTGGTGGAGTGCGCATTGATGTTCTCGGGGGGCTCCGCCCCCGAGGAGACATATACCTGTGACACAGCCTCACACAGCCAGTGTGACAGCCGTTGTGCAGACATAGGTTGCCCGATCGAGCGCTCTCTATAGTGCACAAACAGGCGCTGAGAATGGCACCAGGCCGCCGTGTGCGCCACATAGCAGGACAGCGCGCGCACCGGACAGAGGAGATGAAATGTGGCTTCTTCCTCCGATTTATGAGGAGGCGGAAAAAACCCATCCAGGGGGATCACTCTTGACCTAAAAGAGCTTGTGATGACCTTTGGCATAAAGGCTGGGTTAGGACGTAGCATAGCCAAACTGCCATCTCCTTGGATCCGGAGGCATGACGGGGCCACCGAGTGAGCGGATAGATTACTCACCCTTTTTGATGTTAGAGCCAAAAGCAGTACTACTTTGGCTGACAACATTTTAAGGGGAACCTGCTCTAAAGGTTCAAATGGGGCTTTGCTTAGTGCTCGTAACACCAAAGCCAGATCCCACTGAGGCACCAGTGCGCGTGATACCGGTCTGAGTCTCCGTAACCCTTGCAGAAAACGTTTCGTCAGGGGGTGACTGAACAACGTCCCGGCTCCAAAACCCACGTGACAAGATGATATGGCAGCCGCATATACCTTGATTGTGCTGAAAGCCAAATTCCTGTCCAACAACAGCTGGAGGAATGGCAGCACGTGAGGCAGGGGGCACGTAGTGGGGTCCAGGCTTCTTTCTACACACCAACGCTGGAACGCTGCCCACTTGGCTGTGTAGGACGCTCTGGTAGACGCGGCCCTGGCTCCCTGAATGGTGCGTACAACATCTTGAGAGAGACACAACCTCTCTAAGTGTTCCCGTTCAGGGGCCATGCCCATAAGCGCTGGCCTATCACTGGGTGACTGTAGATCGCTCCCTCCACCTGCGAGAGAGCGTCCCCGCGCCACGGAATTTCCCACGGCCTGCCTGACAGCGTACGCTGTAGGCATGGAAACCAAGAAGCGCCCGTGCGCTCCGGGGCAATTAGGATCACTGACAGCCGCTCCTCCTGCACTCGGTCCAGGAACCGAGGAATCAGCGGGACTAGTGGGAAAGCGTACAGCAGTCCTCTGGGCCATGGACGATGTGCGAACGCGTCCACCCCCAGGGGGGGGAGGTCCCGCGCTGACAGGGAGAATTGTGCGTTCCATTGTGCGTTCCCGCTAACAGATCCGCCTCCGCCCTCCCGAACCGGCTCCAAACCTGGGCGATCAGCTCGGGATGTAGGCTCCAGTCCTCCTGGCGAGGACCTCCTCTGGACATGAGGTCTGCCCCTTTGTTCAATTTGCCGGTGAATACAACGTCAAAAGAAACACAAAATGCGATTCTCACAAGAAACGTGTCGCTCAAAAAGAGACATCCCACTCTATGGAGACATTATACTCAAACCAAAAAATGATGGCCACTCAGACAAGGTAACAGCTGAAACTAGAAAATGCATTTCCTGCAGAAAATACGTGTGAATGCTGTAAACTGTGAACATTTATGGCTGAATTTAGCTGAAAATGCAGAAAAAGCTGAATATGTTATTAGCTGAATGGTAGCTGCTTTTAGCTAAAAAAATGCAGAAAAAGCTTAATATTTAAAAGAAAAGGTTTAAAAAAAGGTATAAACAACAACATGTATAGCCTTGATGTCCTGAAATAGCTGAATAATGTAATACTGTAGTTGAATGGTTTCTGCAGCTGAAAATAGGCTGAAGGAGTTAAATATCAGATGTAAGTAGTAGTGAATGAATTTGTATTAAGAAGAGAAAAGAAAGTAAAAAGGCTTGGGAAAGCAGCAGAATATTTGAACTGCAAACTAACCTGATGGTGAATGATCTGTCGCCATGCCAACGGCATTTGATGACATCCCATAATACGCTTAGATGTGTTGATGGCTGCATCGTTACCAAACCTGTGAAGTTTTGGGCCATTTCGAGCATTTTCACTGAAGTTAAGAGAAAACCGTGTTTCACGGTGAGCATTGTGTTGCCATGGCAACGGCATTTGAAGAAATCTGAAAACTGTCCTGTAGATTTCTTCACGGCTGGACTGTTAGCACACATGTGAAGTTTGAGCACTTTTTGAACATTTGGAGGTTACATTACTCTCTCTCTTCTCTTGATCGCCCTCTCTCTCTTCTCTTGACCATCATCATCATCATCATCGGTGTGTGTCTGTGTGAGAGAGAGAGTGTGTGTGTGTCTTTGTGTGAGAGAGAGTGTGTGTGTGTGTGTGTGTGTGTGTGTGTGTGTGTGTGTGTGTGTGTCTGTGTGTGAGAGAGAGAGAGTGTGTGTCTGTGTGTGAGAGAGAGTGAGTGTGTGTGTATGTGTATGTGAGAGACAGAGAGAGTGTGTGTGTGTGTGTGTGTGTGTGTGTGTGTGTGTGTGTGTATGAGAGAGAGAGTGTGTGCCTCTCTGTGTGTGTGTGTGTGTGTGTGTGTGTGTGTGTGTGTGTGAGAGAGAGAGTGTGTGTGCCTCTCTGTGTGTGTGTGTGTGTGTGTGTGTGTGTGTGTGTGTGTGTGAGAGAGAGAGAGTTTGTGTGTATGAGAGAGAGAGTGTGTGTCTTTGTGTGAGAGAGAGAGAGAGAGAGAGATTAGAATGTTACCTGGCTCTAAACAGAGAGTATGAGCTGGCAGAGTATCTCTCTACTGTCAGAGATAGAAAGCAGAGACAGATCCTAACCAAGTACAGGCTCAGTGACCACAAACTGGCAATCGAAACAGGAAGACTCAAAAGATCCTGGCAACCAAAAGAGAACAGAACATGTGGTCACTGTACGACAGGTGAGACTGAGACAGAGATGCACTTCCTCCTGAAGTGCCAAACATTCAACGAAGTAAGGAGCATTTATTGGAACAAGTTGAACTCTGTAATCCCAGGTTTCAAGGAGGTTGATGACCTCTCAAGACTGAGAGTACTCCTAGGAGAAGGAGACAAGGCACACCTTGCTGCCCAATATGTATACACATGCCACAACCTGAGGGACAGTGAATGAGACACACACACACACACACACACACACACACACACACACACACACACACACACACACACACACACACACACACACACACACACACACACACACACACACACACACACACACACACACACACACACACACACACACACACACACACACACACACACACACACACACACACACACACACACACGTGTTGAAATGTAATTGTATCACTGTATATATATATCATCAATAATATGTAAAAATTTGAAATGTCTGTTAATGTTGTTAATTATTTTGTATTGTGATGCTTTGGCAACATTGTTTAATTTAACTTTCATGCCAATAAAGCCCCTTTGAATTGAATTGAATTGAATTGAGAGAGAGAGAGAGACTGTCTGTCTGTCTGTCTGTCTGTCTGTCTGTCTGTCTGTCTGTCTGTCTGTCTGTCTGTCTGTCTGTCTGTGTGTGTGTCTGTCTGTGTGTGTGTGTGTGTTAATTGTTACAGCTCAAATGCATTGCAATAACTTCAATGTTAAAAAAAGACTTTAAAAAGCTTAATATTTTAAAAAGTATAATATATTTTGAAAAATTTGAAAGTTTCCCATCATGTGCTGAAAAAGGCTGAACAGTTTGATATTTGAATGGTTCCTGCAGCTGAAATTAGGCTGAAGGAGTTAAATAAAGATATTAAATGTAAGTAGTAGTGATTGAATGTTTACAAACACCTGTGTGTGTAAACCCAGAGATCAAAGGTTTCCATGGTGTCTGCTCTGATCAGATGATGTCACTCACGTGTGTGTGTGTCTGGATCCAATCTGCCCAGCAACACCATGACAACCAACTGCAGCACTGAGTCCCATAAGAATGCATTGTGGATTATATCTGACAATTTTGCCACCTGTTCAAAAACTATGGCTCTTATCAAAACATTACCAGAACGTGAGCATCAAGGAACCCCAATGAACTGAAATATGTTTTTTTGTTGGGCTTTGTGTGTAAAATGTGGAGATGGGAGCAGTTTATCTAAAGTGTACTACTACTAATTTAACAAGGGAATCAATTGGGAGATAGCTGGACTTTTTCTCTCTTCATGCCCTCAAGAGGCATTTTGTTTAATATTGCTTCTTATTTTTTATTTTATTTTCCAACCTAGAAGAGGTTTTCCTACGTTTTTCATGAAAAAATATGTCTGAGGAGTGTAGGGTTTGGGAATTATGGCAGGATTAAAACATTTTTAGGGGAGAATTTCAAGCACTGCTCCACTCTGTTTTGAGATCAAAGCTATCTAGACTTAACGAGCTGCTCCATCCACTCTAATATTAAAATCTGAAAAAGGCCTCTCTACCAAGCTCCAAACTAAGTTCAATATCTCAAAAAGTGTAAAAGATATCAAAAAGTATAGCTGAAGGTCTTGTGATCATTTGAAAGTTGGAATTAAGTGTCTAGCTGAAAGTATGTGGAAGGAGTAGCATTTGGCGCAAGGTGTAGGAAAACAGGATTTGAAGGCAGATTGTTGCCACGCATGCGTACCTGCGTACCATTTAGCACCCCTGGTTATATATACTGTATATTATGTTTGGCCTTTTCCCCCTTACTTTCTTGTTTTATTGATACCCTGGTTATACTTATTTTATTTGTAATGTTATTGTTTTTGCGTAGACCCTGATAAGGCTATTGATGATTTTATGAAAGATGATAGAGATATGGAATAAAGATACATTAAAACGTATTTTTTGGGGGAAATTATGTCGAAATTCTGTTGTTTCTGCTGATTGTTCAGAAATATCTATCTTTAGAAAATTAAGCTGAATATGGCAAGATCGCCTACCCAAAAAGGGAAACATGATGATTTTCACCATTGTGATTGGTATGATGTTTTTTGACTAAAGAAGAGTTTTCGCTTCATTGCTAGGTAATTATTTTTAAACAGAAGTCAACCACTCATTGTTATGTTGTTAGAAATGGTTGATTGGTCCCAGAGCTGTATGTTGTATGCTGTTTGCCTTATAAAAAAAAGTAGCGTCTGAAAATCTTGCAACCAACACCACGTCAGTTAATTGCCGCTCAAAACGAAGCTGAGAGAGCTGCAGTGTGCTGAATTGATTGATGTAGGCACATCAAAAGTATCATGCCTTTTCCCATTGTGTGACTATTCAATCAAACCTAGGCCAGTGTGGCTGGCTGGCATCAATATGCATGGAGATAGCCTGTCACCACTTTTCTCTGCTTCTGTGAAGCGACACAGTCTGTCTGTTTTTCTTTGTTTGTCAAGGTGCTATCCATCTATCCACCAGTGGACATTGCAAGAGAGTTGCCCGCTGCACCTCATTTTCATCTCTGTCCGAGAGCAAGAACATAAGCTTTTAGAAAGGAATATGTTGCAAGATGTCCCTTTAGAGCTTAAATAAACAGTTTTGAGCATTACTTTTCCACATGGAATTATGTTAGGTTGAAAGCTGTTTGTATGTAACAAAAACCCTGTGTGATTATTTCAAGCACTACTAATACATTGATTGTGCATGACATCATTTAGTAGAGATCATGTGACATGACACATGGTTTATTTTTCACTCTCAATTTCTCTTAGCAAAATATTTTGTGTCATTCATTTACCTACATATTGTGTTAGTTCTCGTTGAATGAGACACAAGTAAACAGGTCCTGTCTTTCTGTCTCGCTGGTGCACAACACCTGTCAGCACTCATAAGACTGGAAGTGGGTCAGGAGAACTTCTAGGAGGGTATACAGGACAACAGGGCTCCTTTAACTCTATGGGCAAAATCTACGATGTCATAGCTGAGTGCATGTAAATGCTTGGAGAATCACAAATAGTTTTAAGAAGTATTTTTATGAGTTGAATATGAGTTTAATGGCGGTGTATCAGATGGGCTGATCTTAGGTGACCACCAAGTGAGGCTGCCATGAAAGAACGGCAAGTTTCTGGGGACTAACAAGTCCTCACAAGTATTGTGTTTGTTTCATGCCCCTAAAACAACACATATTTTATTGTCTGATTACCTTGTTGTTTTCAGTATCTCTCCTGTTTATAGAGTGTGTGAATGTGTCCATGATTTGATGTAAGAAAAAACGACATACTGTTTTAGTATGTCAGGCTGAATGCAATTTGCTTACTGAGCACAGAGCATTTATTTCAAACGTACAAAATACAATTTAGTGTTGTCACGATACCAACATTTTGGTCAAGAATTGCGATTCAGATTATTTTTCGATACTTTTCTTTTATTATTTTCATGATCAATACAATTGTGGTTTATCTGTTGAGTGTTTTCTTACAATATGGTCTCTTCTTTATACTTGAGTTTATGTGATTTCTTTGATAGTTAACTTATTAAATAATTATTGACAAAATGTACATTGCGGATGTTAGCCACATTGGTAAGTTAGCTAGAAAGATAGCCATATTAGACAGTTATCATTGCCATTAATTGCCTCGTCAAACTACGAAAACGTTTGTTTGTCACAAAATAAATTACACTTGTTTGACTTAGATTTGAGGGCATGGGCTTGAGCATGATGTAATTATGTTATCTATCACATTCGCTAACCTGTCTGTCTCTAAATTATTTAAACAGCTCTGGATGCCGGTCGGCGGGTGCTTAGCCAAGTTTGATGTGTTGGCTCCCTTGGTTTGCAGGGATCTAAAACATTTCTTACAGACAGGCCTCGTGGTGTCCGTAGGCTTGCCCTCACTGTCAGAGATATAGCTAAAATACTTCCAAATTTCGCTTCTGCCGTCTTTTTTGTCAACAAGCCGAGGCGCAGCGGCAGTTGCACTCCCGCTTGCAGCCATGCTTCTCGTTTTCTCACATACTCTGGCAGCTAGCGCGCGAATGAGAGAGAGGAGTCACTTAGATCGTGCTTGAGAGGGGAGGGACTATAGACACGGCTGCAGTGCAGGGAGTGGAAACAGAGCCCTGAACATACACGGCTCTTATTAAAACAGTGCTTTCTCACCGGAGTACTTTCCCCCGTCATTCTTAAAGTACCAATACTAATGAAACGGAGGAATCATAACGTTTTTAACGGCAGGGTATCGCGGTACCTTTCAAGTATCGGTACACCGTGCAACATTACAATACATTCATTTACTTAAAAGTTCTGAAACAATTCTGCCAATCCACTGTAAGAACTTATTCAGGCAGCCACCGAGGCCACATTTTCTTTCGTCAGCAGTCTATCAAACGTTTGTGGAAAAACTGATAGAGAAACCGATTGATTCAACGATTCACCTTTTCAGATCACGGTTTGGAAGACAGCACACTTCAGCGGTCGGAGCCCTGCAAAGGCTGGATGGGACATCTGTTGAACTCAGCACTTTAAAAAATATTTCTTGGCATGCTCTGTATGCCCCGGAAGATCGGTCTCCTTTGATGTTTTTTTTAAATGTCAACTGATTTGTGTGTGAGATGAAGCTTCGGGTGTGTAAGTGGTGATAAAAAGGCATACGAGGACACAGATGATGCACAAAACCATATTCAAAGCATTCAATGAAAGTTGGACAGGACATATTTTTTGGATTCATTTGACTTTTTATTAAAAATAAATATTAATGTTACTGATTATTTACATTTTTGTGTTAACTATTCATCTTTTTGATGTTTTAAGTCCAGTGTGTCTCATACTTATTTTATTTCAGTACATGATATGCACTTCAAGCTGGATAGAAAATGAGTAATAAATAATCATTAATAATAAATTAAGTATATTGGTTGTAATATGGATTACATCACTTTTTAAATGCTGGAATACAACATGATTGAAGCAAGTGCTATTATCCCCTCTGCCTTCATGCTTGCTGATTGCATCGCAACCATTTTCCTGATTGAAAACATAAAAGACCACAGTTACTGAGCACATCTTGCTGGAGGTTATGCAGTACTACTTGAAGTGGCGCTAGGTGTCCCTGTGGATCTGTTTGGCTCTTTGCCTAATATCGTGGAAATGTTTTGAGCAATGTTTCTCATGCTTGGTCCAGAGCAACACATTAACCTCTGATGTCTTATTCATCCTCTCTGAAGAACCAGCACCTTACCGTGGTAGAGAGGTTTGTGCGTCCTGATGAACCTGGGGGCTGTGTTGTCAGGAACCTTGTGTTCCTGGTAGGGTCTCCCATGGCAAATTGGTCTCAGGCAAGGGGCCAGACTAAGATTGGTTTAAAAGACCTCATGAAAGACGACACAGGAATTGAGGATACCCGGCCCGGAGGAAGCCCGGGGTCCCCTTCTGGAGCCAGGCCCAGAAGGGGGACTCGTCGGCGAGCGTCTAATGGCCGGGATTGCCACGGAGCCCGGCCGGGCACAGCCCGAAAAGGCAACGTGGGCAACACCTCCGCTTCTCCGTACCGCGGGCCCACCACCTACGGGAAACAGCGATGGGGTCGGGTGCACTGCCAGAAGGGTGGCTTGAAAGCAGAGGGTCTCGACGGACCAGACCCTGGCGACAGAAGCTGGCTTTGGGGACGTGGAACGTCACCTCTCTGGGGGGGAAGGAACCAGAGCTTGTGCGGGAGGTGGAGCATTACCAGTTGGATCTGGTTGGGCTCACTTCTACGCACAGCGTCGGCTCTGGAACCTTACTTCTGGTTGGACTCTATTCTTCTCCGGAGTTGCTCAAGGTGTGAGGCGCCGGGCGGGTGTGGGGATACTCACAATTCCCCGGTTGGGTGCTTCGTTGTTGGAGTTTACCCCAGTGGACGAGAGGGTCGCCTCCCTATGCCTGCGGGTTATGGGGGGGAGAACTCTGACTGTTGTGTGTGCTTATGCACCAAACAGCAGTTCAGAGTATACGGCCTTCTTGGAGACCCTGGAAAGAGTCCTGTATGGGGCTCCTGAAGGGGACTCTTTAATCTTGCTGGGAGACTTCAACGCACATGTGGGCAATGATGGAGACACTTGGAGGGGCGTGATTGGGAGGAACGGCCCCCCTGATCTGAACCGGAGTTGTGGTTTGTTACTGGACTTCTGTGCTAGTCATGGATTGGCCATAACAAACACCATGTTCGAACATAAGGATGTTCATAAGTGTACGTGGTGCCAGAGCACCCTAGGCAGAAGGTCTATTATCAATTTTGTTATCGTATCATCGGACCTGAGGCCGTATGTTTTGGACCCTCGGGTAAAGAGAGGGGCGGAGTTGTCAACTGATCACCATCTGGTGGTGAGTTGGGTCGAGTGGCGGGGGAAGCCTCTGGATAGGCCTGGTAAGCCCAAACGTGTAGTTCGGGTGAACTGGGAACGTCTGGAGGAGGCCCAAGTTCAGGAGGCCTTCAACTCACACCTCCGGCGGAGCTTTTCGGGCATTCCAGTGGAGGTTGGGGACGTTGAACCAGAGTGGTCGGTGTTCAAAGCCCCCATTGCCGAAGCCGCGGCGGGGAGCTGTGGTCTTAGGTGTCTCAAGGGGCGGTAACCCTCGAACCTCCTGGTGGACACCGGTGGTCAGGGGAGTCGTCCGACTGAAGAAGGAGGCCTTCAGGGATTTCTTATTCCGGGGGATTCCCGAGGCAGTTGCAAGGTACCGACAGGCCCGAAGGGCATCAGCCTCAGCCGGTGGCCGAGGTAAAGCAGCGGGTGTGGGAGAAGTTCGGAGAAGACATGGAAAAGGACTTTCGGGCGGCACCAAAGTTGTTCTGGAAAACTGTCCGGCACCTCAGGAGGGGGAAGCAGGGAACCATCCAAGCTGTGTACAGTAAGGATGGGACGTTGTTGACCTCAACTGATGGACTGTTAGGGCGTTGGAAGGAACGCTTTGAGGAACTCCTGAACCCGACAACTCCGCCCTCTATGTTAGAGGCAGAGCTGGAGTATGACGGGGGATCAACACCAATCTCCCGGGGGGAGGTCACTGAGGTCGTCAAACAACTCGACAGTGGCAAAGCCCCGGGGTGGATGAGATCCGCCCAGAAATGCTGAAGGCTCTGGGTGTTGAGGGACTGTCATGGTTGAAACGTCTCATCAACGTTGCGTGGAAGTCAGAAACAGTACAGAAGGAGTGGCAGCCTGGTTGGTGGTTCCCCTTTTCAAAAAGGGGGATCAGAGAGTGTGTGCCAATTACAGAGGCATCACACTACTCAGCCTCCCCGGGAAAGTTTACTGTAAGGTACTCGAAAGGAGGGTCAGGCCGATTGTCGAACCTCAGATTGAGGAGGAACAATGCGGATTCCGTCCTGGTCGTGGAACGACGGATCAGCTTTTTACTCTCGCAAGGATCCTGGAAGGGGCCTGGGAGTATGCTTATCCGGTCTACATGTGTTTTGTAGACTTGGAGAAGGCGTATGACTGAGTTCCCAGGGAGTTACTGTGGGAGGTGCTGCAGGAGTATGGGGTGAGGGGGTCTCTACTCCAATCTCTGTACTCCCAAAGCGAGAGCTGTTTCCGGGTCCTCGGCACTAGGTCGGACCCATTTCCGGTGAGGGTTAGCCTCCGCCAGGGCTGCGCTTTGTCACCAATCCTGTTTGTAATATACATGGATCGGATTTCGAGGCGTAGTCGTGGGGGAGGGGGTCTCCAGTTCGGTGGGCTAAGGATTGCACCACTGCTTTTTGCAGATGATGTGGTTCTAATGGCTTCATCGGTCTGCGACCTTCAGCAATCACTGGATCGGTTCGCAACCGAGTGTGAAGCGGCTGGGATGAGGATCTGCACCTTCCAAATCTGAGGCCATGGTTCTCAACAGGAAACCGATGGATTGTCCACTCCAAGTAGGGAATGAGTCCTTACCCCAAGTGAAGGAGTTCAAGTATCTCGGGGTCTTGTTCTCGAGTGAGGGAACAATGGAGCGTGAGATGGGCCGGAGAATCGGAGCAGCGGGAGCGGTACTGCAGTCGCTTTACCGCACCGTTGTGACGAAAAGAGAGCTGAGCCAGAAGGCAAAGCTCTCTGTCTACCGGGCCATTTTCGGATAGAGTGGAACCGCTCCTCCTTCGCGTCAAAAGGAACCAGTTGAGGTGGTTCGGGCACCTAGTAAGGATACCACTAGTGTTCTAGGCACGTCCAGCTGGGAAGAGACCAAGGGGTAGACCTAGGACCAGGTGGAGTGATTATATCTCTTCGCTGGCCTTGGAGCGCCTTGGGATCCCCCAGTCAGAGCTGGTTGGTGTGGCCAGGGAAAAGAAAGTTTGGGGCTCTCTGCTGGAACTGCTACCCCCGCGACCCGACCACGGATAAGCGGGAGAAGATGGATGGATGGATGGATGGCTTATTCATGGTACACTGACTCGTGACAACTTTTCCAACCAAAGGACCTGGCACACATAAATGTTTTGTAGTGTCAGTGCTCCAAACTATTTACTTCCACCAGGACATGTTTATAGCCTGCTGTTACTGAGTTCACAGCTTTTAAAAGAAACCAAAGGAGGTTATTTTGTGTTCCATTATTGAAGAACATGCTGGTATATTTTGCCTCCGCTTCTTGATCCTCTCCTCTGATATGACCAACATATCCATGTTTGACAGTACTTAGTATTCCAACATTGATAGGTCTTACTGCAGTATTAAACTTTATGGATAAACTACATAATGCATAACACTGATGTGCGTGGAATGTTGTAACTAGGTATTTTCTACGAAGATTACTGCCCGAGAAACATATATGGCTGTGATTTTAACAGTGCCAATAAAGCACACAACAAGGACAGATTATGTTTTTATTTACAATATTACTAGGCATCATTACTTGGAATATGAATATAATCCATTTTCATTTATGACATTTATTATTATCTTAATTTCAATTTAAGAAAAACTTATTTGTTGACTCTTTAGTTAATTTAATTGCTTTACTGTTATGAAAAATGTTGATGACCTGTTTTCGAAATGTAATTGAGAATGTAACCTCTCCTACCTAATATCCTACAAGAGATCATTAGGCAAGAAATTCCAATAATTCAAGTAGAAGTCCCCCATTAAGTACAGATTTATAGAGGAATGCCAGTCAATAGCAAATAAATAATCCAGTTAAATTTAGTAAATGCGAGTCTAATAATAAGGTACACTTTGGTGAGATTTATTATATTTATTGTACCACACAAATCCCATTCTATGGTCAAATGTTCCAATTACAGAGTTATGACATTTCTGCTGAATTGTTCAATTTACAGTATGCACAAGTATGTGCAGAGTGTGACATAGTGACCTTATTGTTCCAACACTGAAGCTATAATGTACGTGTGTTGCAGTATTCAAAGTCAAAATGTCATGCATTTTTATGGCTGTAAATACATGTCATTCTCTCACTCATTCATTATGATATATTTGGCAGCTTTCGACACTGGAATCTCTACATAAAATAACTAGAGATTAAAACGATGGGACCACAGACCACATGGGTCACATTCATCTGAAACTCAACCTTCATCTTGACAGACAGTATGTCACTTGGAGTGCATTTTGCCATGGTGAAACACACTCACAAGGTAAAACAATACCAGTAGAGGGTAATTAGGAGTTAAGAGTTAAGCTGTGATGGTACATTTTTATTCATTATGGAAAATTATACTGCACCAATAACGACTTCAATTATTCTCCTATATTGAAAATAAAATAGACCAACATATCTTCAACAATGTAACTACAATAGTATTTGTCAACATGGCAAAGTAATCAACATGTCTTAGAGAAGTTGAAGGTTTTCTTCCTCCTGGCTATTTTGAAAACTCTATACTAATAACTGTGCGTGGTGCGGTATTAAATTGTCTATGAAAAAGTAAATAACCTAGGGGTATACTGTATTGCGTGTTTGTATTGATAAGTGAAAGGCATTTTAGACTTTTTTCCGATGGATTGTCGAGTAAGTTCTTCAAATAATTGATTCCCATAAATTGTACTCTGAATGATTTTTAGGACTATTTTCATTTCAGGTCTGCCAGGCGTCCAGATTGACACAAATGAGTATGTGTTTGTGTTTGAGAGAGAAAGATGAAGAGAGAGAATGGGGGGTAGTAAGTCCCCTGCTCACAGAGCAATCGCTGACCATCTTGAGCTTCTTTGACAATGATCAAGTATGGCTTACCACGACAGCTTAGGTGATCGAGGTGTCCACACTGGCAATTCATCATGCTATCAGGGAGCACAAAGATGACACCCCAGAAAGTTGTTTCACTACTTGAATCAATTTTCTACAATTTTCAACTGCACCATGTCTTGTGGTTGAAATAGAGCGATGTTCTCCGGTATTCTTGTCTTTCTCTCTTTAAAGCATTGAGTCAGTTTAGGCTTGAGCTATCCCTAAGAAAGCAATTATAAACAATATAAACAGGTCCAAACAGTCGAGCAGGTGATGCCTCTGAGTCATCTGTTCATCAACTGTCAGATGTCTCCCGGAGCTACCTGCCAACCACCCAACCGCACATACACAATTACATTCACATTCACCCAAAGTTTTTCTCTTGATCAAAATATTACTATGGACGTTGGTGCAATATAAGGCAAACAACAGATGTAATCATCCACCAACCACTCCAAAAACAGCAATTTATGACATGAGCTATGATCAATAATCATCTGTGCAAAGAGGAGAGAAGCTGCTGAAGCCAAATGTGTCAAACGAAAGGAAAGACAGCCCAATATTAACAAAGGAAGAGGAACAATGAAAATTGATGGGCCTTAGATCTTAAGTCTTACATGGGACAATACAATGATAGACACAGAGCTAAAGGAATGAATACTGGAGCAAGAGTATATGGCATGCAAGAAGTGCATCTCTGTATGTCCCGCAGGACTGATCCCTGTAGTCTGCCCCGGTTAAAGACTCTTCTGGAAAAGACAACAGAATCATTTATTGAAGTAACATTAAAATTTAATACTAAATGGCACTCCCATGCTGTTTCCGATTGTTGTTTTAAGTGACTTGATAGCCTTTTATTGTTCCCATGTTGCTTCTATTATCTGGGGGTATGTGTTACGTTCCCTTTTGTGAGCTGGGTTTCCTTTTTCTCCCTCCCCCACTCCCTAAAGCTGCATCTCTTTCTCTCTCTCTCTTCCACCTGCTCCTGCCCTCCATCTGTTTCTCTGTGCGTTGCTCTTGTTTTCTCTTTTTTAGAGGCTAGAATAGCTGTATCATCCTCAGGAGATTTTGACATGATATTAACTTATAGTTACAAGGCAATACAGGGATGTGGTTCCTGGGGGAAATCTCTCAGATCTGGAGTATGCCACTTTTACTAGAGGAGGCAGGTGTATGTCTAGTTGAACCAAACAACGCTATATTTAATTTTGAAAATGGATACATAGTTCCACCTTCGAGCCACCAGGGATTTCCATTCTGGGATAAGAGAATCTACCTTTATTCTGTGTTTGCCCAGGAGGATGTTAATTAATTGACAGAATGAGCCATGATTCCAGCAGTGACAGGTGTAGGCATAAGCAGGTGCTGCCTTGTGATACTGTCATGAAATGTATGGCTCACATCTCACAGTGTGGGCCTTGTCTATACCAGCTGCTGCAACCTTGTGAGGAGAAAGCTAAGAGGTTTTAATTAGGAATAAGAGTGTCATTAATTACACATTAATTTAAGCTCACATCACTGTCTTACTGAGAACTTCCTTCAACCTTTGGACTCCTCCCCCTCTTCCTCCTTGTCAGTGCCATACCATTGTAAGTACCCAAGAATTTACTCCATTGCCTACTGGGAAAAGGAAAGCAAATTTGTTAATTTGATGAATCGCACTCCAAAGTCCCTTCATGCCACCCCTCCATCCCAGTCTCCCAGATCGTTCAGCACACTTTCATCTTTGATCTAGGACCCCCATGGGGAGTCATGTTTGAAAAGGCATACCCCTGACAGCTCTTTCAGAGGGCCTGGATTTAAATTAGATGGGAGTGTATGCGGCAGATTAGTCTCTTAAACGACTTGAGGAACAATGAGCAGGGAAATTTCTTATGAAAAGCACCTAGGTTCATTACTCTAACTAATTTAATTTTTCCCTTTTGTACAAACGAGATGATGAGGTCATAACTCAGTGCGAGAACCTGAGACAGAGGCTGTTGCTGCCGACAATGTGATAAAGACATGTAATATGCTTAAGTTCCTAGATTTATCCTTCGGAGAGAAGAGACTTTAATCTTCCCATATAATAGTCAGGCTTTATTAATATTCACTTGTAGGTACAATATATGGCTTTGCTATATTATTTATGTCCATTCATAGTTTGTCTGCAAGGCAATACAGCAGGGATCACCAACTACATTTGTCCAAGGGCCAAAATGTATCCAATAGAAACTATCGCGGGCCAGCTAGTGGAACACGCTCAGGTACTGAGGACCGCATACAGATTAGCAGACTCTTCACGCTAACGAAGGATCACTTCTAGGCAGGGTTGGGAGGGTTACTTTGTAAATGTAATCAGTTACTGAATACTGAATACATGCTCTGAAAGTAATCAGAGTACAGTTTAGAATACTTTTGGAATACTTTCTTTTTCCATAAAAGATGGGTATGTTTTCATGAACAGGAGACACTTATTTTACTGTTTTAATGGCTTATCAAGAACTCAAACACAACATCTTGGTGTCATTCTGGACAGCTCTCTCATCTGCACCCCACATAAAAAAACATCACCCGGACTGCATTCTTTGTACTGTCTTAAAACCTTTCCTTGGAATATGTTATGAATTGTAAGGTGTCCTTGGGTGCTTTGAAAGGCGCCCCTAAATAGAATGAATTATCATTATTATGTATTATCTGAAACGATGTAATAACTTTGAAAACTTTTTCCAATCACTTGCCCCAGGCATTCAGCAGCAGCAGGCCATTCTCTTTGATTTGATCCCGTTATGAAATGTCATCATTTCGACAATAAATAAATGCTACATAAATGTTATCTTGCACATTTTATCTAGCCATATTCGTTTCTAACTTTCAATATATTTAAAAAGAGATCAGACATGCTGCCTGCAGCGCTGTGCAGTGTGCACACAGTTCTGCCTCTCTGTTGGACTCTGTCGCAGCGGGGCTACTGCTGTGGTGCGGAGCGTACAAAGCAGACTGTTCACAACGAAGAATCAATTCTTCTTCAAGGCAGGGAAGGTCTCGCAGTACGCAGTCTACTGTCCCGCAGCTGCTGCCTCTCTGTTGGACTCCGGTACTGCACATTAATCACGAGACGTTGTAAAAAAATTAATGGGTGGGGGGCGAACGCAGTAACCACTCCGCCAACGCCACAGTCACCCCCGTCCTGCGGGCCGGATGAGAATCTCTGGCGGGCCGGATGTGGCCCGCGGGCCGCCAGTTGGTGGTCACGGCAATACAGGCTCGAGTACAGCAATCAGTTGGAGCAGACAGACTACAAGCTCAGACCTCAATTGTACATAGTATTTTTAGGAATGTAAAGTCAATTGTAGTTAAACCTGATGCCTCACAGCAGTACCTGCCAGCTAGCTAGATACTGTCTTAGTTTAATGTATATGTTGGCCTTGTGTCTCTATGGGTTGTTTTCACATTCTCTGGTTTCCTCCCACAGTCATGAAAGTTAGGAGAATTGAATTGACAACTCGTAATTACTGTTGGTGTGAATGTGTTTGCCATCTCTTGTCTCATCTCTCTTGTTCATTGCATGCTGGGATAGGCTCCAGCTCGCCATGATCCCGAGGCTATGCAGCTTTACAGGACAGATTGATGGACTCTCAATGGCAGATTTAGAGAAAGTGTAATGTATTATACATTGCACATTCTACATTGCCTTGATATACATGTTAGTTATAAAGAGTACAGTAAACAGAAATTGAGCATCTCAATTACAAAGGGATACAATGTAATGGCATATCTGCCTTCATATCAGTGCATTAACACAATGGCACAGGTAATGCAAAATATAAATCTCATAGAAAATTGCTTAAAAGTCTCAACCAAACCAGCTTCAACTATTCATCTAAAGATAACACTCTTGTCTCTAGTCGCTTCAGAGAGGAACCAAGGAGTGTCAAAGAGTAATATTCTTGAGTTCCCAGATGCATCCTTTCGGAGAGAAGAGACTTGGTCCGCTCTTGATATATAAGTCTGAAACTTTTACCAGATCACTAATCTTTCCATCCTAAGTAAGGTATAGCATTAGTCAGCGGTCTGACGTTCATGGGCCTATGCAATTAGTAACGCTTTACTCCTGTTGGGCAAGTTAGGAGAATCAAAAAAGCTTTGCATGTACCATGTAGTCTTTTTTGTAGCAGCTCCCAGGCTGTGGAAAAATTTGCCCCCCGCTCAGACTTGCTCCCACTTTGCCTGTTTTTAATTCCCGTTTGAAGACCCACTTATTCTCCCGTGCCTTTGCAGACCACCTATAAGACATTTCAGTCTGTGCTTTAAATAGGGCTTTTATTTTTCTCGTGTTTTATATTGTTTTTACATCATGTATGAGAGTTTTCAGCCTGTGGCTTTAAGTATGGTTTTTATTGTCCTTTGTTTTACATTTGTTTTATGTCCTATTTTGTTGTTGTTGACATATACATATTAATACAAAACACTCTGTGCTATAGAAATACAATTGGATTGGATAGTATGCAAACTTTAGATCTTCCTCATCAGTAAGCAAAGGGGTGCTGATGAGTCAAACCAATTCCCCAAATTATTTTTCTATTCACACTCAGACATATGTTTATCCTTGAACAATCAGTATTAATCTCCAAGTTGCACATGAATGTTTTATAGACTCAACTCTTGTTTGTGGACTAGATGTCTACACACTACCCTTTGACAGTCCCCTGGAGGCCAGTTCTCCAAATGTGTTGATCATTTAAAGTACAGAGTTACATATCATTTCCCACGTTTGAAAATGTACCTACAGACAATGAATGAATAATCAATAATTGTGATTGGTCTGTCTGGTGGTCTGACGTCCTCCGTGTCCTCTTTGTTCAGTTCCTGTAAGCCATGATTAGTTTTGAGACTTCTAATTTCTCTGTTTAACCTCCATTGTGGATTTGATGGAGAATTGTACTAAGAACTTGCCAAATGACCTCCAGCAGAGTTATCTTTCATTGGGGTGGAACATATTCATAGGTGGCCCGGAAAAGGCAAATATGGCAAAATGCATTCAAACAACTTTTTAAGGTGTATGCATCTGAATCAATACTTCCAGAAGAAATGCTTTGAATGTCTCAATGATTGTACACTTAGATCCAACATCAACCATATCCCTGTAAGCAAGTCTTATGTCCACTCACATGTAATATTTAGAGGATTCATAGTATGATGAATTCAAGGGATTTAATGGATTGATACAAACACATAAAACCAAGTAAGAAAGGTACAAACACTTTAGTAATAAACTGCTAAAACCTTTTCAGAGGACTTCAAGTTCTGCTGCGTTGTATAGGGGATCCACAAATCAAAATTGTTGTTGAATCCATTCCTTGAAAGTTATCATCAGTGAGATCTTAAAATCAATTGTCAATCAGTACTCAAAAGATGCCAGATGGGCCTTCTTGTAAAATTACTCTAAAATAACTTCCAGTTGCAAACTAAACAGGCAGCATTGTAGTAGAGCAGGTCAGTGGTGCATGGCCTAGTTTTTCTTAAACTGTGCAGTCTTTGATATTAGATAGCTAGGTGATACGGTAATGTATAACCTTTTATTATCAACGTATGGCAAAAATAATAATATACTGATACTAGAATATGTATAGTCAAGCCTTATCATGGACACAGGAAATGGCAGTATGCTTGAAGCCAACACCTGGGGAACACTGTATATGAGTGGGGCAGACAAACAGCATATTGATGGCCACGTCTATCAGGTCCTTCAATGACTGTAAAGATCCAGCTGTTTGTCAAGGTCAGCAGGTGCAAATTCCATGTGTCCACCATCTCCCTCTTGGGTTTTTCAACTAAATGTGTATAGATGGATCCAGCCAAGGTCAAAATGGTGACAGAAGGGCCTCAGTCAGATCCATTCAAGCAGCTCCAGTGTTTCTGGGGATTTGTCAGTGTTGATTGCCATTTCTTCAATGACCTCAACTCACTGACAGCTCATCTCACTGTCTAGCCTTGCTCTTCTCTATTTCTTTGGGCTACTGAAACCGACCAGGAGAGAAAACAACATTTCACACCCATATCAACTGCAACCTCTACCTTTGTTCTGCTGGAGCCATTTTATCTTTGTGCCAATCCAAAAAATGAAAACTAAATCATCATAATTAAAGTAACATTATTTGTGTGTATTATAGAGTCAAATTTTTTATAGGTTTGAAATGTGTGTAGGGTCATCTGTAGGGAGCTTAGTACCATTTATTTGTCTGCATTGGACCACCAATCTGACATTTATTCAGCTAAGCTAAGTGACTGAGCCCCAATCAATCCAGTTTGGCAAACATTTTTAACCAACTGTTTCTTTAGAGCCATCACATTTGAATGAAGTCTCACAAATATATATATATATATTAAAGTAACATTATTTGTGTGTATTATAGAGTCAAATTTTTTATAGGTTTGAAATGTGTGTAGGGTCATCTGTAGGGAGCTATATACATATATATATTTATATATATATATATATATATATATATATATATATATATATATATTTATATATATATTTATATATATATATATATATATTTATATTTATATATATATTTATATATATATATATATTTATATTTATATATATATTTATATATATATATATATATATTTATATTTATATATATATTTATATATATTTATATTTATATATATATATATATTTATATATATTTATATTTATATATATATATATATATATATATATATATATATATATATATATATATATATATATATATGCGTGTGCTATAATGCTTTTATATATATATATATATATATATATATATACACAGTACACAAATAATATATATAAATTAAATAAAGTATAAAATCAAGCACCTAGTGATGCAGTCTGCCTTTACAAACATTTGTGAAAAAATGGGTCGTTCTAAAGAGTTCACTGAATTTGAACTTGGTATTGTAATAGGATGCCACCGGTGCAACAAGTCAGTTTGTGACATTTATTTTCTCCTAGATATTCCACGATCAACTGTAAGTGGTATTATTGCAAAGTGGAAACGTTTAGGAACCACAGCAACTCAGCCACAAAGTGGCAGACCACGTAAAGTTACAGAGCGGGGTCGCAGAGTGCTGAGGCGCATAGTGTCTAAAAGCCGCCAAAGCTCTGCTGACTCAATAACTGAGTTCCAAACCAGCTGGCATTAATATGAGCACCAAAACTTTGCGCCGGGAGCTTCAGGGCATGGGTTTTCAAGACTAGGCAGCTGAATGCAAGCCTTGCATCACCAAGCACAATGCCAAGCATCGGATGGAGTGGTGTAAAGCACGCCACCACTGGATTCTGGAGCAGTGGAAACGTGTTCTGTGGAGTGACCAATTACGCTTCTCTCTCCGGCAGTCTGATGGACGAGTTGGACTGCATTGTGCCAACTGTAAAGTTTGGTGGAGGAGGGATAATGCTATGGGGTTGTTCTTCTGGTTCCAGTCAAGGGGATTCTTAATGTTTCATCTTACCAAGTCATTCTGGACAATTATATACTTCCAACTTTGTGGCAACAGTTTGTGGAAGGCCTTTTTCTGTTCCAGCATGACTCTGCCCCAGTGCACAAAGCAAGCAAGGTTTTAGTTCATTATATAGAAAGGCTCAGCCAATTAATTGGCCACATTATATACTGGACAATTATTTTTGTACTACCAAGTCTAAGTATTCATGGTCAATATTCAGGCTTTTAAAGTTTCCAATTCAATAATTGTTTCATAATGACGTTTTGCTGTGAAGAAATGTGAAGAAAAGCATCCTTGTATCTCTCCCTTTCTTTTTCTTTAGCCTCTCTGTTGCTGCACCATCTGCCCAATACCATTCTCAGCAGGACACAGGCATTACATTGATCAGAGGAGTGCCATGCACTGCTATGTCACATCTCCTAGTTGAATCAAGATTATGCCTGACAGGGAGAAGACACAATACACTTAACTCTGGTGTGCAATTATTTACAACATCATACTTTCTTTGTTGTTAAAGATCTATATTTTCAACAATCAGAATACTGCAAGCCCCCTCAATGTACACTCCTGTTGATTTACAAAATTAGATTATTACATATCAAATGATTGATTCAATGTAAACACCTGCTGACTTACAAAACTGTATTATTACAAGAAAATAAAATGATTAGCAGCGGTTGGTATTGAAGCAGAATTAATCTTGGTGGTCTTTTACCAAATAGAACACATATAGTAGTTGTTTGGCAAAAATGTCTGTGCACAGCAGCTCTGAGTGCACGACTGCTTTTAGTTCACAGCACCACTGTCACTGTCACCACAGACAGTTGTTTTCTACTGTAATGGAAGTACATTTGCTTGAAAAATATGAATCCGTGGTTCACAGAAATCTGCAGCAATCGTCAGTGTGCATGTTTTCATTTGCACGGACACATAAACAGTTTTTTCCTGACTCAATATGGTGCTGCTGAATCATTGTGGAGAAAGAAACTGAAAATGAGTGAACATGGTCATATTTTGAAAGGGGGCTGAAAACAACATTCTTTCAGCACTTCAGGCTTTGTGATGTGGTTTCTACTGCAGCTCTTCATTTTATGGCCGTCAACCTTGTCCATTGTTTATCGCACTGGATACAAACACAAGACTTAAAGCTGCAGAGAACACCTATTTGTATCTGTTAAAGCAAAACATGTAGGATCCTTCATTTTGTTCCAGCCAAGGTGAACAGTCAAAGGTGTTCGAAAATTAATGAATGTGTTTGTCTGTTTCAAGTCTTCCATTGTCAATACATTTTTGTTTACCTAGCTAAACATGTTACTTAATTGTATTTTGATTGTGCATCACTATCATTTGTTTAATGACTTAGTAGCAGGCAGCTAAATAAACACATTAAAATTGGAAATTAGATCTCTACTTATGGTTTATATGTCCATCATTCACTCTTGCTTGTTTTTAAAACAGCTAAAGCTATCTTCATGTCTAAGTAGCAGATGAATGACAATTGTTGACCAATTGTTGGTGTAACATACACACCAGCTTTGCAAGCGCACACACAGGCCACGCCCATAGTGCCAAGCGCTCTGGGTGTGGGTGAAAAATCGTCCCCCCACGCCTGATACAGTATGTCCCTGCGTAGCGGGAGCTGCCACGAATGCCCGCACAGCTGCTGATATATCTCTGCGAACAGATCCACCGCGGCCCGGCCGTAACGCACCCACAGCTGACTCACAATTATTGGATGTAGAGTCCAGTCTTCATATACTGGTGCACCTCTGGAAAGCAGATCTGCCCTGAGGTTCATCACTCCTGGTACATGCGTCGCTCTCAGAGAGAGGAGACGTCCGCAGCTCCATAAGATCAGTTTGCGTGCCAGCATGTGTAACTGGAGAACGCAAACCCCCTTGGCGGTTTATATACGATATTGTGGTCATGTTGTCTGTCCTCACGAGGACATGATGTCCTCTGAGAAAAGGCAGAAAGCGTTTCAGGGTGAGGAACACCTCTAAAAGCTCCAGATAATTTATGTGTGACCGTTGGAGGTCTCTGCTCCAGAGAACCCTCACAGGTCGACTTTCGTATATACCCCCCCAGCCCGTCAGACATGCGTCTGTGGTGACCACCTTCCGCAATAGGACAGCACCCATAGGCACGCCCCGTACTAGAAAAGTCGGGGTGCAGCCAGTGGCGCAGTGCCATTACGCATTTCATAGTGACCATCACTCTCCGCACGCCATGACGCGCGGGGTCCAGTCTGAGGGCAGCTACCCAGCGCTGAAACTCCCTCATGTGTAAGCGTCACAGTCATACCACCAGGATGGCTGACGCCATGAGCCCCAGTAACCGCAGACATGATCTGAAGAGAACATATTTGCGTAGCCGGAAATTAGCAGTGGTGCCTCCACAGACCCGTCCATCGTCCGCCTTCTGAGAGAGGCAGCAGCCGCTCTCAGAAGGGGGAAAGACATCAGACTGTTTATTGTTTTTCTTGTTTTTCTTTTCATTTTTATTGACTGCGCCCTTGGCTTTAAGCCTGGAAACGACAGTGGAAAATGATTTATTGAGAAACAAGAGTGATGACATGTGTTTGTGTGACTTAAACGAGCAGCGGAGCTTGCTGTCTTTATGTTAAGTCCATTTCCCTCATGGCGCGAACTTGAGGATGACGTTCTGACATCACTCGAGGCAGCGGGAAGATGGGGGCGTGGTTGCACCCCGGAAACACATGAGCATTTAACACTAGAACGTGTTCTGGAGCTGGAGAACAGGGAACTTCCAGCTAGGGGTTTCACAACTACCAATATTTACTAGTCAACACATTTTTCAAAATAGTAGTCGACTAGTCGACTAGTCGTTACGTCATAATAAAGACACACAAAGAGAGGTGTACAACTGTATTTTATATTGGAACTCATACAGTAACATTAAACACTGCATTTTAATTTGTGTTACATGGCTGAGTAAATAACAAACAGTAACTGGACTCACCAAAATCGACAGCAAAAAACTATTGTTTACATAAATGCCACGTAAATCCAGTGCGCAACACTTTATTCGCTGTCCTCCACGATAACGTCCACCTTTCCATATTTTTGGTTTGGTTTGAACACCAACGCATCGACATGTGAGGGAAGGAGGCTTGATCGCTTTCGGGTGACAGTGTTGCCTGCCAGGGAAAAAACCCTCTCACTCGGGGTGCTTGTGGCTGGAATAGCCAGGTAGCTCCTCGAAAGCGGGGGAAGCGGTGCACGTTTTCTGCCCACCACTCCAGTGGATTATCCATTGTGGGGATATGCGGTGTCCGCTGGCAGTAATCCCGTGGCTCATCATCCACATCACTGTTGACCCGTGTTTTCTTGCTGTTCGTTTGCCTCTGTTCAGCGCTGACGCCGGTCCGTTGCTCACTGGTGCTAGCATTACTGCTAGTGCTAGCTGTCGGCAGCGGGTGTCTCATCTTCAGATGGTTGCGCATAGCAGATGCATTTGTATTGTACTTCAGTACAGCTGTACACAACTGACACTTCACTGTGGAGTTGGTTACATCTTCGTTGAAGTACTGCCATACATAAGAATGTCGGACGTGTTTTGGAGCATTTTGCAGCACCTCGTTTACCTCAATTTTTTTCACGACTAGTCGACTAGGGCCTACAGCGCCGACTAGTGGTAAAGCTAGTCGACTAGTCGATTAGTTGGTGAAACCCCTACTTCCAGCTCTTTTATCGAGGAGAGGAGGGGAGGCTGTCAAGGCCGCTCTTGTCTTCTTCCTCGCCCGATGGCTAAAAATCTGGGCCGGCTGTGCCTGAGCGGCAGCTGCCGGAACCGGAGACTTTCTTGGCCAGCTCGTCCTCGCCTCGAGTCTGGGCTGGAGACCCGGGGCGGGCTGTGGCCTCTGCTGTTTCGAGATCCTGAAACGGGCAGGACGTGAGGCAGCCTGAGCGAAGGACTGCCGCCGGGCCGTTGAAGGTGGCGGCTGGAACCTTCGGGGAAGACAAAGCCGGAGAGCCTCATCCTCCTTCATTTTGGATTCACAGCGCTGTTGCATTGAAGCCAGAGCGGTGCCAAATATGGCCTCGGGAACAATAGGCATGTCCAAGACGTCCTATTTTTCCCGGTCTGGAAGGTTCGTCAGGTTAAGCCACCTGGCTCTCTCCTGTACCACCATTGTCCCCAGCGTTTTGCCCGTGGCTTGGACTGCACAGCGCTGCACACGGCAGGCTCAGGTTTGCTTGTCATGTCCTCGCAGAGCTCCGCCTGGTAGGCGGTCAGCAGCGAGGAGACATTGAGCGCCCTGGCGGGCAAAGCTGCGGCTTTATAGGCTAGTTTGGTCATTGCTGACTGGAAACGGTCTGCCTTTGCCGGCAGCGTGGGGTTCCTGCTCGGTGCCGAATCCAGCCGCGGTTGAAGGTGGGCTGCCACCAGCGGCTCCATGGGCGGCATGCAGAGCAGGCCGAGCTTCTCCATGTCCTCAAAGTCCAAAGAGGAGGCACCCTGGATTGGGGCTTTGTTGCTGAAAGGGCGGTCTCTCCACGAGACCGACACCTCATCCAGCATCTCTGGAAAGACTGGGAGAAGCTGCCTCTTCATCCTCGCTGCTTGGGGCAAGTTCTTCCCCTGATAGCGAGATCTGGAGGTCTCCTTCGCCACTTCAGGCCAGGGGATGTCCAGGCTGGACGCAGCGCGTTGGCACATGGCCTGCAAGTCCATACTTAGGCAGGGCGAAGCTGGTGTGCTTTCGCCCGGGGGAGCGGACATCTCCTCCGGCTTGGCAGCCCGGGCAGATGAAACGAAGATGTGATCTTCGTGCTCATCTGAGTCGGATAAGAGGAACTCAGAGGGCCAGAGGCATCCTCTTCATCCTCCTCCATACAATCCAGCTCTAGGACATCCCCCGCGGGTGGAACCACGGTGAGGTCCAGTCGGGAGCCCCAGCTTGACACAGCGCGGAGCTCCGCTCTCGCCGCCGCCGGGCCCCAGCCTGACACGCACGGGGCTCCGACACAGCGTTGGGCTCAACCTCCGCTGCGGCCGTCACCATGTCCCGATTGCCGGCCGGCGAATCAACAGACATGAAGAGGTCCTGTCCCGACAGGCTAGCTTGGTGCGCTAGCCGTCGGCGGAGGCTCTTGGTGGTGAAGCGGGCACAATGTCCGCATGAACCGGGGGCATCGATAGCCTCCTGGGCGTGTTCCAGCCCAAGGCAGGACGAGCAGACCTGGTGTGAGTCCGTGCTTGAAATCTTAAACCCGCAGCCGCAGAGTCGAGTCTTCGAGCCTCCGTCTCCTCCGGTGTGAGGGAGAGAAGGGTCCATCCTTGTTAGCCGGGGTGTCGGCGTGGAGGGAGAAACTAGTAACAGGTATGTTACCGTTTGAAAGAGAAAATCAAAACCTCAACGTTATTGCGAAAGGAAAAAACGGCGGGCAGATTTTTTAATATTAACTGGTGTGTTAATATCTTTTATCCCCGTCTCCTCTGGTGTGAGGGAGAGAAGAATCTGTCCTCGCTCGCCTGGGTGTCGGCGTGGAGGGATAAACTAGTAACAGGTACGCTACTGTTAGAAGAAAAATCAAAACCTTACCGTTATTCCGAAAGAAAAAAACGGCGTGGCAGATTTCAATATTAACTGGTATGTTCAATCTTCTTGCAAAGCAAGAGTAGCCGGCAAGCGCCCGTCGACCGAAAGTTAGCTTGTGGTTCAGTCTGTGGACAGTTAATCTAGCCCGGCTACTGATATTTTGAGATGTGCTCCGAAGCGAGAAGAGGTGTTTGAATGACGCTGCGATGTAGCGCAAGCTACTTAAAGGGTGGGTGGATTCCCTGACGTAGACATCAAGATCACCAGCCAATCAGGAATGGCGTAATGAGATTGATGCTTCTGTTTGCATACGCGTTGAGGCGCATCCCATAGTGAGACATCGAACAGAGTGTTATGAATGAGAACAAGTGGTGGTGGACTGTTGCTAGCTTGCTGAGCTCTCACCGTCCCTAAAGAAAAACATGCATCACAACCACAATTTGAATAACGTTTGCAGTGAGTAGGGTGACTTCATGTAAGCCTACGCAAAATTGATATGGACGTTTATAGTCATGTAGAAAAGAGGTTTTATTTGTGTGTCTGTATATGGATAGTGTTAATCGATGCAACCAAGCACACTGAAAAGATGAGCTGGACTTCCCGCTGCATGAGAGAGGAGACAGCCTCGGACAGGGAAGAGAAAAATGTGCTGCCCTATAGACTAGACAGAATTTCAGAAAATGTGCTTATTTAAAGTGCTGAAGGCATTTTGTGTGTATTTATGCTATACAACATTACTAGGGGTATTAAGGGGTGCTGAATCCAAATCCGCTGTATATGAAGCTCAAAAACTTCCCAGAATGCCTCAAAATTGAGAAATCCAACATAGAAAATATATTTTAAAATATATTTTAGTACATTACTTTTTGACTAAACAAGGTACAAACTAGAATTAAATGTGTTTTTATATGTTTTCACACGTGGAGAATTTAACATACCGTCCTGATTTTGGATCAAATGTGAATACTCAGCTTGAAATCATACATGTATAGCGAAAAAGGTGGTCATTAGTCATAAATAAGTTGCCAGACTCAACCAGGGCTTGCTTAGAGAGTGTATTAATACAATTTTTATTTGGCCACCAAACCATAACGTAAACATGACACGATTAGGCCTACAGTGGAGCAACGGTACCGTCAACAAAGCCCTATAGATGCTTTGATTTGCTCCAATAAAGAACATACTGTATGGTTGGCATTGGAATGTTCAACTCAATAAGATAACAAATTATACTGAAATGGTAAAAACCTCATTCAGGTATCTCATAAAACACCACCATATATCAATGATTACAAAATAATAATAATATTAACAATAATGTAAACATATATTAAAACAACAAATAAACCCAAATTATAGCTTTCAGGCCATCCAGTGTTAACACAATGAAGAAGGAGTGGGCCTGTTAACACCGCCTTTTTTACATCAAACCCTATGGGAAATTGTGTGTTCCTTTGTTACTTTTTTTCTCAGTTATAGGTACACAATTATCCAGTTATGGTTTCAACAATCTGTTAACAACAAACAGTCAGCAGTATGCAGTCTGGCAGGCTGGTATTCTCAATCAGTCCATCATATTTTTATGATCTTGTACACATTGATCACCATCAGCTAATCCTCTATACACATACCTGCAGCGTTGGCTGAGGCATCCCTTGGTACACCCACATGAAGTGAACTCCCTGCAGGCTTTAGGCATAGGTGGCAAAGACAGTAGCCGTGGCACTAACTAACTGACCTTCCTTGTGCATCCATCCCATTTCATCCACTGGAGGAAGATCAGGATGTGGCCTGTGAGCTTGGTTCCAGATTGTCGATGGATAGTGTGAACGCATGATATGAAACTTCACTGCATCTGAGGTTGGTGGAGTCTCTTGAGGACGACCTTTGCAAAACCACTTCACTCTTGCTTTGTTGCATGTATCAACCTCTGGCACACCATACATCTTACAGATACATTTCTCTGTTGATGTCACAATACCTTCTGTGAGAGGGCCCTTCCCAAGGCCAGTAAGATTAGTGTGATGTTGCTCGAACACCTGCCAGGCTGTTTTCTTTCCGTGACTGCTGAACTGAGACACACTATCACAGCCAGTGATGGCATGGAAGGCAAGGAGTGTGTCCACTTGATCATCAGATAATAACTTGCAAATGTCATGTACTGGAAAATACTTTGGATCCTTTGATGTCCCGGCTTTAATGTAGAGATGGGTACATCGAATTCTGTCATGGTGTGGTAAAAGTAGAAGAAGCACGTCTGTGTCACGCGCTGACACAACTATTGTGTCCATTGGAGCCTGGATGCAGTACAAAATCAGACATGTATCAGCCTCCTCGTGGTCAGCCCTTAAAGAGGGGACATAAAGATCTGGATCTGATGACTTGACAGTGGTTGCTTCAGCAAACCCACCTGATACTACAACCACAGGCTCATCTTCTGGGCTGTGTTCTATCAGATGGTTTGAGAGTATTCGAGCGAGATCTGCTTTGTTTTCTCCCAGTGCTGTGAAACTTGACCAGTCTGCTGGAAGTGGAACGGAGTCATTAACGATTTCTCTGCGTACTGGTCGGTGACGCTGTTTACGTTTCGTCCTTGTGCCCGTTTTGATGGATTTGACATGGTACCTGTCAAAGACTACATCAACCCTCTGGTACTTCTCTCCCATCTTCAACACCGTCTCAGCAAACTTGTTGGCATAGTCGCCAAATGTTGTAGTGTCAGGCGGCTTCCCAAGTGCCATTACAAGTGCTTGGCCATCAATAGCCAGGCAGCTGGGTTCCTGAAGGGGCACATCTGCAGGCGCTTGGACATGTTTTGTCAGTATATTTGCTAAAACAGACTTGTTGGTGGAATGTAGACTGCCATTAGTTGCTGCCAGAGATGGCGGGATGGGCATGAGTTCATGCTGGAGGACATTTTCCAGGTCTACCTTACGACCTGCTCTGTAAGCTGTGACTAGCCTTTGTAGAATCTGCCTGTCCACTTTGGTGGTGTTTTGCATGTTCTTGGAAAGTTGCAAAGCAGAGATTCTTGAATCTCCAGTGTGACCACTTCCTTGTTGATTATGTTCTTGAGTGTGTCCCCACCATCTTGAAACACACAGTGCTCTTTCAATGATACACATATTTTGCTTTCATCCCCGTCATCTCTATCCATTCTACTCTTTGTGCACTCAGTGTGTGTGTAATCATCGTCTTCATCATCTGTTGTCAGTCTCAGCATTGCTTTTGTCTGAGAAGCTATGACTGTTCTCAGATTATATGACAATTTCCATCTACTGCGGGATGTTGCTATCCTGGTGATTCCCACTAAACCACCACTCTTTTTTCCTGTAGCGTTTTTATCCACTCAGTACTTTGATCCGCTGAAACCTGATTGAAGCGTCAATCACTGCGTTTCACCACGAAGTTGCCTTTCTGAAACTCGAGGAGGATTTCTGGTGGGAGAGCAGATATCTCAGGTAAACAGTACCCCATCTGGTGTCGTTTATATGATCGTACCTGAAGAAAAAGGGCAGCATACGTTTGAAAGCATACAGGTGGAGATCCCACAATCCATCACGTTGCGCTCTTGTGAAGCAGAGTACGATGCTGACCATAGTCATGTAGTCCCACCAGAATGCTGCATTCGGGTCATCAACTGCAAGCGATGCAGCAAACTCTTTCATGGGCTGCTGGAATCTGTCTGTAGTCAGTTTGTCGACCATCTGCGCGATGTGGTCAGCATCTACGGAATGGCAGAGATCTGAGAGTTCAGCTCTCAGTGTAACATCAACCTCATCCAGATATGTGTAGGGTAAGTTTGTGGGTCTTTATGGAATATGGCACGTGCATACCTCTTTCCTGCCATGACATGCTGAGCAGCATTAGCTCCCAGTAGATCACACTTGACCCATAGCTCGCTCAGGCCAGAACCAACCATGTGTTGTCCTATCACACCCAGGAAGTTCATGGCAATGTGAAGGCCTCCAAGGCACGTCCTTGTATTCTTCTACTGACCACTTTAGTTCTAGCAACTTCGGATAAAGTGCCTTGTCCACTGTCAGAATGACATGCTGTTATTCCATTGATTTGGAGATATGAAGCATTCACTTGACAACTGTTTTCAGTGTATCAAGTTCAGATGCAGGGGCTTGGATGACAGGTAGGAAGTAGTTTTCTCTGGGTTGACTGTGCTTGCCTTTTGATTGTACAATATCCAGGAAGGCATTGGTTTTTTAGATGTCCTGGACATGAAGAAGGCCATGTCTGTAGCTTGTGCTTTCTGTGCTGCTGGACATTGTTCAGGATGACTGTGTGAAACAGTCTTCTGCTAATACACCGCTGAATGGGTGCTCTGTGATTTCTTTTTGGTTTTCTTTTTTTGCTTTTGTGGGTGGGGGGTCAATAGTGGGGAAGGCAAAGGTTCCATCACAGCACATTTGAAACATTTAACCTCAAAACAATATACAACGTAAGTAAAAGTAGCCTGATAATAATAATAATGGCTGAGTAATTATTCATAGTTAAAAACTACTATTTTGCAATATATATGAGATCTAAGCAGTTTATTCACATTACATCTCAACTCTGAACATGGCATCAGATTGCCCATGTAGGAGAACTTACAAAAGCACATTTAATTCAAGTTTGTACCTTGTTTAGTCAAAAAGATATACTTAAAATAGATTTCAGGCTGGTCCATGTTGGATTTCTCAATTTTGAGAATTTGTTTTGCTTCATATACAGCAGATTTGGATTCAGCCCCCCTTAATACCCCTAGAAAAGTTGTATCGCATAAATAAACACAAAATGCCCTCGGGGTTCAGATTTTGTGAAAATTGACCCTGTCTACTAGGCAAGATTTTAGCTGGCATGACCACCAAAGCAGAAAGGTATGGACACAAGATGTGGGCAACTGTGTTTAGTTTCCTATCCATTTGAACATGATTTAGGTGGGGGGGGGGGGGGGGGGGGGGGGGGGCTCCCCTCCTCTAGGGGGGTCCGGGGGCATGCACCCCCGGGAAGACTTTTTTTTTTAATATTGAAGTTAAAAGCATCAATCTGGTGGACTTTGAGAGCAACATTATGAAATCTATGGATGCATCTCTCAACACCAGTGGTGTAGTGGGGATTTTTTTACTGGGGGGACTTAATTAGGTAATCCCAAACAATGCCACACAAGTGCGCACGCGCGCAGTGCACTCACAAAACGGACAGACGGGTCCACAGAAACTACTGGTATGCTTAGTCCTACTTTATTTACTGTACTGAAAAAAGCAGACGGCGCTGCGCTCAACACACACACAGACTCAAAACCATGGACACACCGGCACATAAGTAACATAAACAAGGTATAGGCCTAAATTGCATAAACTACAGTATTGCAACTAAGCAGACCTCTCTCTCTCTCAATCTATTTAAAACTCATAACAAACAAACAAAATTCCCAAAGTTGTCCTGAAATTAACTTATTAAATCAACGAAACGAAACATATAGCCTACTTATGCAAACAACATTGAATCTGGACTTGTAGTTAGGGAAAGTTAGGTATTTTTTTGGCCATATCGTGAAATAATTTATTACCAATAGCTTTTTTTACCATATGTCCCTATAGGTGTCTAGTAACATCTCCCAATTTATCCACAGCCAAATCCTCTGGGAATCGCCTTGAGAGCCAATCAAAGTTGGGGTGCCCAGAGGGCCTGGGTAAAAATAGTGAAAACATTTTTTCTACCAAAAGTGACTTTTGAGATGTCTAACTATGGTTTTTTAGGGGTGCTGAATCTATCCCAGCCATTAGTTTTGAGTCAAAATGACTCCTTAACCCTGAAATATTGATCTGTCAAATTTAACCTATGGATTTGGGGTGAAAAATGTATTCTACACATTGAATAATCCACTCTGAATTTAAAAGACACTACAGTAATGACATCTGCTAGGTACGTGCTCAGTATAATTACTTCTCTGCACGTGGAGAATATCAAGGTAGAGGTATTTTGCAGCTGATTTTATTCAAAGCGTGCAGATTGAACCCAGGCCTCCCGTATACCAGTCGAAGACACTAACCACTGCTCCAACACGCCCACAACAAAGTTACTTTCTGACATGGTAAGTAAATAATTTTGCTTTCTAAAGTTTAGTTGGCTATACATTTATTTATAGGCCCATGCATCATTTTTATCTCTTAGTTACAGCCTAAAATGAATGTTGCTAGCTAGCATCCAGCTTAAGTTAGCTAACATTAGGCTAATATCAAATCTAGTACCTTAGCTAAATAAACCATTATAAATAGTCTCTGTGTCATTGATCAACATTAATTGTGTTGTAAATTGTGTCATTTTATAGTGGGCTCACTATATGATTCAAAGTGAGATTATTGTTCATAGTTACACATAATCTATTAATGTGGCTGTGTGGACCCATTCTGCATGATATGTTTGATAAGTCTTGCCTTTGCCTTGCCTTGCCTAGTAAACAAAAAGAAAAAGTAATTGTTCACCGAGCTGTCTTGTCTTTTTAGGACAGTATGGAAGTTGATACCACAAATTGTCATGGTTTGAGGTGCTTCATCTGTGGTGGTCCTGGGACTGAAATGCAAAAACTCTCAAAAGTCACTCACAAAGGTTATCAGCAGCTATTATCTTATTCTGAGATCGTAGATGATGCAATGCTGATCAACAGACTACATGAGGACTGGAATGATGGAGATGACCCCAAGCTGAAGTACCATTTGGATTGTAGAACCGAGTTGTACCATCGTTCGAGAAGTGTATCCATTGCGAAACGTTCAGGTTTTCTTTTTCATTATGTCAATGTTGTTGCCACTTTCTGTCAATCATTCCGTTCAACTCATCATTTCAATCCAATACATTTTGTGGCATGAATAAAAGCTCACGAAATTGTCTTTCATCCATCCAAAGGACAAGATGCTCAAGACCAACGATCAGACAGGATGAAAAGACGCAGCGTACTGTCTGGGCCAAGTACTTCAAGTGCTGGTAGCTCCACATTCCAAACCCCATCAGCACACCTGGTCTACCGTGATGTTTGTATCCTCTGCAATAAGAGCATCAATGTTGAAATGCTTGTAAAATACCCTAGTAAGTTGCCTGTCTTCTACATTCTCATGAATGAGTTTGAAAGGTCTTTCTTTTTTTTCAAATTAAAACTCTCTTTAGTAAATCATATATGTGGCTATAACCCAGACACAGCCCGGAAGTTGTATCGTGCACCTGACAATCGCTTCCAGGACAGACTGAAAAGGAATTTGTTGGAGACAGCTGTGAGACGAGGAGATGCCTGGGGAGTTGAAGTTGCTGGTCGCCTGTCTGGAATAATAGATTTGGTAGCTGAAGAGGCACTGTATCATCTTCGGTGCAGGTCCCAGTTCGAGAACCCAGTTACAAACTCTGGGGTAATATATTTTTTTCAAGACCAGAAGTCCCAGACTCTGTAGACAAGGTTCTGAAGCCAATCATTTCAATTAAAAGTTGTTTTTCCCCCACAGGTCGGACGGCCTACAGATGAGGAGAGGCAGTTGCTGTTTGAGAAACTGTGCAAATGGATGGATGAAGAAGTGGAGCATGGTGTAACAAGTCTCGCTGAGATCCACATGAAGATGGAAGAACTTGACCCCACGGAGGACAAAAGTCTCACATATGGACGGATGTATCTTAAAAAAAAGCTTCAGGAACATTATGAGGAGTCTCTCTGTTTCACATTAGATGAGGGAGGAAGATTCATTGTGTGGCTAAAAGACACTACAGAGGCAATCCTCCGAGACTACCATCAGCAGGTCATCAACCCCTCACAAACCATGGATGATTCTGCACTTAAAGACCTCATAATTTCCACTGCCATTCATCTGATCTGTGGAGACTTGGCAAGAGTTTCACTCGACACAAAGCAGTATCTCTCAGTAGACAGCATGACCAATACACAGAGCCAACTTGCTCTGATTCCTGACAGCCTCAAGCAGTTGCTGAAGGCAATTGTAAAAACTGACGAAAAGGTGGCAATGTGGGGACAGAACCTGCTGAAAGCATACCGCCCTCGATCAGGAGTTATGCCCTCCCAACTTGGACTTACAATTCAGCTTGACCACATGTTTGGATCAAAGTGGTTGATTGACCGTATTCATCACTTAGGATACTCTGAATCATATGTTGAGCTCCATCACTACAAGTATTGTTACTTGAACGTGAAAAATGGATGTGGTAGCATGGACCAGGATACCATAATCACAGATGAAGATGGTATAGATGTTGTGGAGCATGAGGAAGCAGAGGTCGATGCAGTCCTATCTGCAGAACAGCCAGAGGAGCAAGAGGAGAGTGGTTCTGGAATGCATGAAGAGAATCAGCAAACATTTGCCCTCTTTGTTCCTGCCGATAGCACTGTTCATCAATGTGTTGGTGATAATATAGATCTCAACATTGCCTCACTACAAGGAAACACAGCATTCCATGCAATGGGCATGATCAGAGTAACTTCTCCTGCTCCAGCAACAAGACAACATGAGCTTCACACAACCATACCAAGGAGGAACATGGCAGTTGAGGAAAAGGTAGCAACTCTCAAAGCAACAGAGGTGAAAATACTGTCCTTTGTACCAAAAAACAAAGCAGGATTGGCAGACATCCGTTTGGTTCCCATAGCTGATCTCCACCAAGACCCTCCGGTTTTGAAGTCAGGGGACATTGGTTGGATGGCAGGATGGGCTATCAAGAATTACAACGCCACATTTGAACATCCGAACTGGAATGGCTTCATGAAATCCATACATCAAACTGAATGCAGGAAAAAGTCCCTCATTGAGTTTCTTCCAATCATTGAGGGTGACCCAAACGAGTACAGAACCATCTACACTACTCTAATGGAGTGCCTACGCAGCGGTCAGTCTCCTGCTGTCATCACATTTGACATGCCAATATGGCTGAAAGCAACTCAGATAGTTCTCCAGTCTGACTTGCCCATCATCACTAGACTAGGAGGGTTTCATCTCCTGAAAAGCTTCCTGGGCTCTATTGGGGTTATTATGGCAGACTCAGGGCTGCAAGAGCTGATACAGCTAGTTTACCCAGGCAGCAACACTGCAGAACACATTCTCTCAGGCAGGGCTTATGCTAAGGCCATCCGGTTCCACCTTCTTGCATCAGCGGCAATTACCAAGTTTTTGCTGAAAGATGTTGCGTTCAGCGAGCAGGACTATGAAGACATGGAGAACTTCATCAGGACTGCAAAAGAAATGAAAAGAGGTAATTTGACCTTTCCCTAATCTGTGTCTCAAACTATCTCGGAGTATGCCGAATTATATTTTCTCATTATGTAGTAATACAATTAAAACTGTCTATCTCTAACAGGTTCCATGGACAAACCAAGGATAGTCACTGTGTTCAAGGAGAGGATGGAGGAGAGGTTGAAGACTTTGTCTAAGGCTGGAAGAACACCTGCACTCTGGGTCTGGTACTATGGCAGAATCGATCTAATCAAGGTATTTATCAGGAGTGAGCATGTCCCAGACCACACAGGTCACCTCAGCTGCATCATTGGAATGCTGAACACCTTTGCAGCAGCAGGGCACCATCAGTACGCAAAGGGAGCAAGGCTCTATGTACAACTAATGCAGCAGCGACAGGACTGTCCCATGTTCCAGGAAACTCTGTCCAAGTTTACTGTGTATGGCAACCATGTAGTCCGGTTCTCAGACCATGAGTGGTCAGGCACCTGGACTGACATCACAATAGAAACCACACTCATGCGTGAGGCCAAATCCTCAGGTGGTTTAAGCAGAGGGCGGTTCCGGAACAAATCTGCTCACAAGTGTTGGGTTCAGACTCTCAACCACTTCTCATTCATTCACCAGGAGCTTGAAGGAGTAATGAACAAACGTAGGGTACCTATCCACACAGACATCACAAAAGCCCAGATGGAGAAAGACAATGACTCTGTTAATGCCATAGTTGGATGGTTGGAGGAAGTCAACCCCTTTGATTCCATACGGGACAGTAAGACCCTGGTATCTTTCTCGACGGGGTTCAGCAGCACTCCTGGGGACTCAGTCAATGCTGATCAGGCAGAGGAGGTTGGCAGAGCCATACAGGCCAAGATGGATGGGAAAACTGTTCTGGATGCAATGGAAACCAAGCACAAGGTCAAGTCATTGGCAAGCCTCAGATCTGCTCCTAAAATCAATGGAGAGAAGCTAATCACTGACTCACTCAAGCTCTTCAACCGCCTCATCATCATTAGTGAGCGTGAAGTCAAGACCAAAGAAGCTTTGCGCTTTGAGTTGACGCCAACACCAATGTCTCTATTTGACAAGAATCAGAAGTTGCGAAAGCCAGACAAGGCTGCCCTAGCAAAGTTCCTGAAGGCTTTTGTGGAGCCTGTTGAAAAACTAACCTGCACAAGCCTGGTGGTTGATGGCGGTTGGCTCCTGCACAGCGTCAAATGGGAGGCTAACCTCACGTGGAAGGACATCACTGAGAGCTACCTCCGGTTTGTGATGTCCATGGGTAGCCAGCACGTCCGGATCACTGTGGTCTTTGATGGATATGGTAGCTCCACCAAGGACCATGACCACCTGAGACGAACCAAGAATGCATGCTGTGACATTCAGATTCGTCCAGACTTAAAAAACATCATTCCGCGGGAAAGGTTTCTTGACAACAAGAACAACAAGGCTCAGCTCATTCTGCTCCTTGCTGAGACCTTCCAAAGAGCTAGGATCAGTGTTCAACTATGCTCTGATGATGCTGACACCTCCATCGTGTCTGCAGCACTAAATGAGGCAATAGAGTCTTCTGTTGAGGTGAGGGCTGAGGACACAGACGTCCTGGTTATGCTGGTCCATCATAGGGCAAACCACCCGGTCTTCCTCACGACAGCTAAAGATACATCTTATGATGTCAGAAAGATTCGAGAGGCACTCCCGGAGAGGTACCGTAAATACCTTATATTCCTACATAGCTTCTCTGGCTGTGATACTGTATCAGCAATTTCTGGGTTTAGCAAACCAACGTTGCTCAGCAAGCTCTGCCAGACTGACAAATCAGAGCGGGCCATGGATGTGTTCTGTGACATCAGAGCCAAGAAAAGTGACATCATCGAAGCTGGCTGCGAACTGTTCAAGAACATATTCCGTGGTAATCCATCTGGAGATTTGGAAGATTTAAGATTTGATATCTTCAGCAAGCGGGCGGCAGCTGGGAGCATCAAGCCTGAGAAACTGCCTCCAACTACAGGAGCTGCAGCACAGCACTCACTGCGGGCATATCTCCAGACCAGAGATTGGCTAATGCTACAAAGTCCATCTTTGGATGTCCTTGAGTATGGATGGAAACAAGGAAAACATGGTTATGAACCAGTCCCTACAACAGATCCCATGGCACCAGATTACCTTCTGAAGTTAGTCTGCTGCAACTGCGCAGGTGACTGTGGCACTCTCAGGTGCTGCTGTAAAAAGCAAGGAGTCAAATGTATTTCTGCTTGTGGGAACTGTCATGGTAACTCTTGCCAGAACATCAACCAGCCAGATGATAATAATAGTGAGGGAGATGCAGGGGAGTTTGATGAGGTTTGTTAAAATGTCAACTAATAACGCTAGTTTTGATTTGCAATTGTTCAATAAAACCACTTTTTATGGATTGTTTATGGAGTTGGAGTCATTTTTACTCAAAACCAATGACTGGGACAGATTCAGCACCCCTAAAAACCCCTAGTTAGACATCTCAAAAGTCACTTTTGGTAGAAACATTTTTTTCACTATTTTTACCCACGCCCTATGGGCACCCTAACTTTGATTGGCTCTCAAGGCAATTCCCAGAGGATTTGGCTGTGGATAAATCGGGAGGTGTTACTAGACACCTATAGGAACATATGGTAAAAAAAGCTATTGGTAATAAATTATTTCACGATATGGCTAAAAAAATACCTAACTTTCCCTAACTATTGAAATTATTCTGATTATAAATCAGACCTAGCCTACAATGCAAATAAGCAGACAGCGCTGCTTTTCTCACACACACACACACACACACACACACACACACACACACACACACACACACACACACACACACACACACACACACACACACACACACACACACACACACACACACACACACACACACACACACACACACACACACACACACACACACACACCTTGCGTTTTGAAGACTGATACATTCGGAATGGATGAACAATCTTTGCAGCCCAGTTTCCCAGCTTTGCCTTCTATCCACGGGTATTCCTCTTGTTTCCTCCGCCACATCTCCTCCGTCCATACCTCTGGCTCTGGGAAAGGTGAGCTTGAGCGAGTCAGGGGGACGTTGCTAGCGCAGCTAACGTTCACGTGAAAGCTAGCATTATCCACGTCTTTAGGCGGCTCTTCTGATGATGTAGTGCTAGTAGCAGCTTCACTTGTAGCTTCGGTGCTGCTAGCCTCTTTCTTCTTGTGAATTATATTCTTTTTAGAAAAGAATTAAAGTAAAAAATGTTTTCCTTCCATTATAGAGCTTTTTTGTTAGCTTTCTTGAGGGAAACAGCTGCCGCAAAATCGGCGGGCGGCGAGCTTCCTTGCCGGGTGTGTCATGAACACCTCCCCAGTGGGTGTGTCACTGACACACCTCCAGCTCACCGCAGGGTCACGAGCCTGATGACGAATCATAATTTTTTAAGGAAATCGTTTTTATTTTGTATTATAATTACAGTGAAATGTATTGTGTTTTTGTCATTATTACAACAAATACACACTTGCAACTGATAACACTGGCAATGATTTTATATTTATTAGACTATTAAAAAAAAGATCATGCTCCAAATAAGTGGGGGTACGGCGTACCCCCGCGTCCAACGCCCACTACACCAATGCTCAACACCCATATGAAACAGAACTGTAAGCAGATTTTCTTTTTCTTTATGGATATTTTACAAATCACTCCACTTTCAAACTGTATTCTTGTTTATTAAAAACAACTTTTTTGTACTGTCATGTAGTATTGTATACCTGTTTTTCACCTATTCTCTTATTTTTTTATAACTATAATGATCATATAAAGGTGTGCCTTTACCTCACTGAGCTGAGGTTATCAGAGCTGCTCAGTCTTTCAGGAGAGAGCTCTCAAAAGCTCTCCCCCCGCGGCCACTTACACAGTAAATTCCAATGTTAATAAAAGCACACAGAAGCTGTGTACGTTTTATGGGAGCTTGATTTATTTTAAATTAACACAAATACAAAATTAAAACCTATAATTGCACACTAAAACCATTATTTAAAAAAAAGAACAATTTCACATAAACCTCTGGTTTTTACTGGGGCTGGGGCAGTTCAACTTGATTGGGGGGGGGGGGGGGTGTGTGCCATAGTTTATGGGCGCTGTACGCAATATAGGCGTAGTTCTGTTAGTATAAGATAATAAGGTGTACTTTGTTGATCCAAAATCTGGAAATTGTTTTAACATTTTTTTTTTTAATTTCTAACTTTTTTTCCCCCAAATTTTCGGCGCCCCCTATGGGTTGATGCGCCCTTAGCATTCGCCTATACTGCCTATGCCGAGGGCCAGCCCTGGCCCTGGATCACGTGTCTCCACCACACCGCTGGAAAGAGGGCGTGACCTGTGCTCTAGCAGCCTCAGGGTTTTCCATGAACAGTGAGTACTGATTTAACATTTTTGGGGATTAAAATGAGCCCCCACATGTGCACCAAGGATATGATATTGAGCAAGGGCCTTTTCACATTAACAACCAAAAACACATTTTTACAGTAGAAAAATATAACCATGGTTAATTTGAACCAAAGTCAACATCTTTTGTCGATCAAGGTTTGGCTGTAAGGAAGTAAGGAGTAGGAAACTCCAGACCAAAAAAGATTCATGTGAAAGGGCCCTACAGTACGTTTATCCATGTCCAGGTATTCACATGTGATTTTATTTAAATTGTATTCCTAGGGAATAAAGAAGGAATTAAACACATTCAACATTCAATAGGGCTTAGGCTAATACAAAAGACTTTGTTTCAATTATCGTATCTGTTTATGGATACATAATTGATTCTGTCATGATTTTTTTTTCATATTGTTGTCCCTAGATAGTTCATAGTAGAAAGCAATAGGAACTGAAATATAATGTAATGGAACAAAGGTGCAACATTTGATTTGTGTCTTTAGTAAATCACGTCTATGGTCTGAGCCTCAATCCATTAGTGTCTCTGCAGGCATTCGTTTGCTTTATTGTATTAAAGTACTGAGACAATTATCATTGATATCAGCATGCTTTATGTACAGTCCAGTATACAAAATATAACCTACATATGTATCTGTTGATACTCCTCGTGTATTTTGAAACATAATGATCACTTATATCCTCCGCAATACTGGTTGTAGACACAACTTCATATAATTTTGTTTGCTTTAATACCTGCTGCATCAAACAACTCGATTTACATTTACACAGGTAATTTGTGCTCCATATTCATTTGCTATTAGCTTAATTTATAATTTGTTGTACCAATTGAATCTGTTTTTACTTCTGGCTTAAAAGGTAACAGTATTTGCTCAGCTGTGCTTTGGAATTAGCATCCAGGCACACGCACCAGATTGTGAGCCCAGACCTTTCCAACGGGCCATGCCTGCAGTGGTGTATATGAAAGCAAAGGCATGGAGCAGCATCATCTGCTGGGATAAGCCAGATCAAATGATAGCTTCCAATTTGCCAAAATCATTAATTTCACATGCTGGCAAGAAAGTCCTTGTGGCTACTGAATGAGAAATGTTTTCAATCAAAAATTCAAATTCTTATTCAATCATCACTGCCATTGGAGGACTAGGCATCAGTATTCACCACCAGAACAGGGAATTGCTTTTGAACACAGACACAACAGAAACTAAATACCCTTTAACAATACAGAACTTTGCAGATGTGGTTAAAAAAAGAAATATATGTATATTTATTTTTTTCAATCTTGTATTCTTCAAAGTGAATTCCCTTGGATCTACCAAGTACAATTATGTGTGTACATGTGAGAGCTACCTTTTTAACCTGTAATCGTGGACCTGTGCTGACATTTTAAAGTGAGTGAATTTAAGCAAAAAAATGTTTAATAGTCAGGAAAAGGCTAAATTAAGACTACTGGAACCCTATTAGTTATTGTGTACGTTTCACGACATCCACATTATAGCTATCATTAATTTCATAATTTAATAGATGAAGCATATAGAAATCTTCCTCAGATAATGGTTGCTTACTGGCCGGCCTGACATCCTGCACCCTACAATGAATATTGTGAAGTATTGAAGTGAATTTTTTACCTTTGAAACATATGTGGAACAAAATGTATGCTTACTCACATTTTAGTTGTCCCTTTTATGTTTATCTATGTGCAACCTGATTGTGCTGCACCTGGCTTTAGTCTGCTAACAGTGAAAATAGGATTGGTAACATGTTACATAGAGTTGGTTACATTGCTGACACATTTTTAGGATTGATTGTGGTCAGTGTCAAGTGGGGTGGTGGTTGAGGTGACGCGCCTTTGTGACGTGCAACAACATTAACATTAACCTTTCTGTTGGTCGCTTGTTAGCAGACCATTCACGCGATGGCAGAGGGAACAGGTACAGGCAGGGCCCATAGTGATAGCCCTATAGTTTAAATCTACTACCCACAAATAAACATTCTGTATGGACATGGTTTACTATTTAAAACAAATTGTAAATGTATTTAGGAACTAGGGCTGAACGATTAACCTTTTTTTAATCAAAATCGCGAATCGCGTACCTAATCACAAAGCCTGCAATTTATTTATTTTTTGTTCTTCTTGTGTGTCAGTCATCCACACCACATGTACCACCCATTGTTAACCAATCAGAAGTGGCCCATGATAGAAGGTGATAGACAGATTGATCCAATCGCCTGCCAAGTATTTTTGAAATACTTTTCCAAATGGCTTCCAATGGAGCTTTCCTAGATGGTTTGGTGAAACAAACCATCTGAGTCAGGTTAGTAAGGCTACATCACATGTTTTACATCTATTACAGGGTGAATCTTAAACTGAAGCTTGACTTTAAAGCTACCCAACGGAAGTTTCATGTAAGTTTAGTTCTTTCACTCGTAGCTCGGGGTGCTAGAGTCGGGAGCATGTTGATGCGACCTTCCTAGCCGGAGATATGGCCGCATTTTACAATAAACTTCCATTGGGTCGCTTAAAAACAAATATCGCAAATCGAATCGGAATCGCAATATTTGTCAGAAAAATCGCAATTAGATTAGGAACCTATCCATGTGATTTTAAGTGGGGGTGGACCTCAATTCCTCTAGAGGGGTCCGGGGGCATGTTCCCCCGGTAAGATTTTTTATTTTATTTTGGAGTTATATGCATCAGTCTGGTGCACTTTGATGGGGAAATAAAGAGACTAGATCTATGGGAACACCTATATGAAACAGAACTGTGTACATTTCAATAATCATAAAATCATGGCCATAACCAATAACATATCATTTCCAATATGACAAAACACTGAAACTTGTTTATTTATTTATTTTTGGTTCATTTATAGTTGTGAGTGTGTCTGTGCTCCTGAATCAGCCTCTCCTGTCTCCCTCCTCTCCCCCCTGCTCCTCTTTGAGGCAGCAGCAAAGACCAGTTTTTGCTCTCAACAAGTTTTAAAAGTGTATCCTTTTTTCACCTAGTTCACTTTTTATTTTTTTATTCATGCATATTTTACTAATCACTCCCCCCTCAAATGGAAATATGTGTTTACATAAATGGTGACCAAACCGTTTGAGACCCACTGAGAACTTAGACAAAGTTAACTATCTAAACACTCAGAGAGTCCTTTACCTCACCTGAGCTGAGGTTATCCCGAGCTTGAATGGCACACAGAGACCAATCAAGGACTTTGATTTCTGATCTGTATGACAGTGGCCATGTCGGCAGGCCACATCATGTGTTCACAACATACAAAAAAATAAAGAAAAAAATCCTCAGTCCAGCAGGCCACTTAACAGGCCAGGCCATCGGGAAACCCCCCAGTCCTCCAGATGGCCAGTCCGGGACTGGGTACAGGAGAGGTAGAGCGAGGGATCATTGTCCACAAGTGAATCGATCGCAGATGGCGTCGTGTTTGCGGACAAAAAAAAACAAAAAATGGGTCGTGAAATATACTTGGGCGGCCGTTAATATACCTGGGCGGCCCGCCCAAATAAAGTCTATGTGTGGGAAACCCTCAGATAAAAAAATGTTCTTTCCCATTTTAATCATGTGTTGGTCTTAGTCTGGCTGAACCTTTTAGACTGGTTGTTTAACAGTGCAATAACAGAGATGTGGCATAAATGACCAGTCCCAGTTTGGTCTCCTGTATGTTAAGAACAAAGTTTGTTTGTTTCGAGAAATGTGCTGAGCGTTGGCAAAGTTAACAGGGTTGAGCTAACAAGAGTAGCTGTTCATGCAGCACCAAGAGCTCGCTGTAAAGGTGGTTTCTCAGCTTCTGTTTGTGGTATGCGGATAGCCAGCATTTACCAGCTGGTGAATCACAGCTTCTAACATAGTTAAGATTTCTCAGTTTTGCTCAGATAGTTTGTGAATATTGTTTTCCACCTCAGGCTTCTGCTGTTGAACCAATGGTTAATAGGGCAAGAGGTCTCAAGTATCATGTAGGTTGATAGCCTTCACTTTTCTATGCTGTTTGTCTATCATAGGGATAATCTTTGTACAATAACGTTTGTATTCAGCTTTCTATTACTTTACTTCTCGAATTTTATTCTGCCACCTGGTTTTAGTTGTTTGCACTGCAGTAGGAAACTCAAATCACCATATACCTCGAAACAGTAATGATCTCCTTTGTAAAATCTATTTTTTAAATAAATATTTTTTGGAGAAAATAATTGCGATTCCTGGGAAACTGGATGAGGATGTCATACATTTAAATTCAAGCAAAACACATTTATAGAGTGAAGTAGTATTGCACAGCAATCCATAATGTTATGTGACTCTCTCTCCTCCTTTAGTTTCAGGCACATTTATGTGGTTTGCAACTCCATTCAAAGAATCTAAGGATTAATTAGCAGCAAAAGTTGATAGCTCTCCATGTTTTCTTCTCTGTCAAAGAACACCATCTGCACTGCCTTCCTGATTAATGAGCAGGTGCAGTAGGAAGCATTTTCATCATGGTGTGGGTTGAGGCAAACAATAAATGAATTTTATTTTTCCAGAATACTGAAACAATATCAATTGAAATTATCTATTCAGTTAATACAAACATATAATACACATAATTGTTATTCCAATTGCATACACATATTTGATTGTTTTTGAAAATGTACTCCACGCATACACTTTCCAGCATTACACAACTTAAAAGCTTCAAAAAACACTATTTTTATTGTGTCCAAACAAACAAACTTTTAAAAATATTTACAAGATCAAATAAGATTAGACAAAAAAAAAATTTGAAACAACAAGAGAGTACCCATTTTGAAAATGTATAATCCAGAGAAAATATCAGTCCAAAAGCGTAATTGAGAATGCAGTTTAGTACTGTGGGAATGTAATTTTTAGGAGACAGGGTTGCCATAATACATTCTGACGAAAAATACAAATTATTATGAATACAAATAAAATAAAAGAAGCCTCCCATGAGTTACTACAAGTGATAAAGTAGATTATTTTAAAAACGTTTTATAGAATAAAAGCTCACTGCTGGACGTTGTAGAAATGCGTGTGTGCACCACGACAAAGGAGCCTCATTCACTTTAGATTGGGGTTGTTTGCGTGGTGCAGACACGTAAATGTAGCAAAGTTTGTGACTCCACCACGCAATGCGGTGTTAAGGAGTCGTGGTGGAGTCATGCATTCTGGTGGGATCAGGTTGTCTGTAGCAGTACTTTCTCGCTAGTACATACGAATATAATTATAATTACAGCAATAGCTACTGGTTATATGGCTGTGAACCTCTAATTATTCTGCCATAGAATATCCTCTGATGACATCACAGTTTAGGCTTTGTTTCCACTTTGCAAGTGTTTCATGTAATAGGAAAATGTTGAAGGTCAAATTAATAATATGTAAATTATCTCTTGAAAATGTACAGAATCGCTCCAGTGCTTACACAGCTGGAAATTGAACATTTGATCTTTAAATTAACTAAACAAGAGTTGCACACCATTAATATTATATAAAAATAAAGTATTTCTAATTGATACAGCACAGGTGTTTGTTAGTCAAGGAGGCTTCATGCAATAAGTTAGGGGCTTGGTTTTTAATTACCTCAGGGATTTGCTCATTTACATTCTGCCTCTAAAAGTCTCTTGTTGATACGTGTGTGTGTGTGTGTGCGTGTGCGTGTGCGTGTGCGTGTGTGTGTGTTTGTGTGTGTGTGTGTGTGTGTGTGTGTGTGTGTGTGTGTATGAGTCTAAGTGTACTGTATATACTCAAAAGTGGTTTGATGAGGGTGTAGGTAAATAATCAATAGAGATTTAATGGGAAACAGGATGTCCTCAGGTAAAATTCAGACCGAAATACTGCATGAAATTCGATCTGTGGGATTACATTATGCGTATTGAATGGAGGAAGGAGAAAAAGTAAGGAAAGGCACTCCATCTTGGCCCTCCTGCAGACTTCTCTTCCTGAAGGTCAGCAAGCTTGTTATAGTGGACACACATTAGACATCCAACTGTGCAGACTTCTCATTAATCTCTTTTTCTCAACTATGGCATAAGAAGGGTCTCAGTAAACTGACGTACATCAACAGACTGCATTGCTGATGTAGAAGTTCACAAGGTGATTCGTCTTAAAATCACAACGGCTCATTCTTTATTTAATAACCAACGGTTTCAAAAATTAGGTCTTCCTCAACCCTCTGGCTGAGAAAAAGCCATGAATCTAAAGGGCCCTCCCACTGGTCAATAAACTTTCATAAAGGTCATCTTTCCTCAAGATTTGTATTGACATATAGCTACATTATTAAACCATACAGAGAGCATGGGAAATGTTTTCAATTCATGTTAAGGGAAGACTACTTCTGTATAGTCTATAACAGGGGTACTCAAACTTTTTTGTTAAAGGTCCACTTGCGAATCTTATACAAGGTCAATGGTCCGGATCAATGCCAGTAAAGTCCCCCCCCACCCCCGGAGCGGAGCAACGAAACTGAAATTAAGAAGCAGTTTTGGCGCGCAATGCCTGGGGCCCCCTTGAGGGGGTTTCCCGACATATCGTTGCAGTAAATTAAAGGGTGTTTCATGTTTTCGTTGCTGTGGACCTTGTTAATCTTTTTTTATGTTCTTTTCTTTTTTAAGAAAATTACATTTTGAAATTGTTACGTTTATTCTGGTTTGTTTTGTGTTTGTATATTTTATTTTAAATGTATTTATTTATTGAATGTTTTGTGAGCTGAGCTGTGTGGTTTTATATTTGATGTATCTCTCTGTACAGTACTTTGGTCTGGAGGTTTTAAAGTGCTATATAAATAAAGTTGGATTGGATTAATCTACTTTATTTGGGGGCCCCCTTCTGGTCCAAGCACTTGCCTGTCGGTAAACGGCGCCCCTGTATACACACACACACATTCAATACATACATACAGTATGATGGCTTGAACTAGTGGGAGAAATGGCACTGTTTGTCTGTAGCCAATGCCTTGAACCTCGGCAAAAATGGCATTAGAAATTCCAGGTAAACTTGTGGTTAACTTGCGGTCTGCAATGCGTGTCACGCTCGCGCACACAAGTAAATATATATGCACGTTCATTCTCACAACGCGTCAGACAATGCACTTTGTGATGTCTTTTATACATAACTGATTGTGCTGTTATGTTAAATGTTTGTTGTTTGTGTCTGGATACTTGTCTGTTGATGTTGGACATGGAGCTGCTGTGACGCAAGTCAAATTTCAGACTTGATCTGACCAATAAAGTACTATCGTATAAATATGTGTCCCCGGTGCGTCGGGGAACTCACGCATCATCAGAAAATAAAACCCTCTCTCTTCTCCTCCATCCCCAAATCCTTTAAAAACAGGGGTACAACGAGCGGATACAGATTTGCTGCCGATCTGACGTCAAATCGGCGGCGGACCCACAGAGAGTTGCTATCAGAAACAATGCCTGACGTGTTTTGGACGTAATCTCGTCTTTGTTTACATTATTAAGCCTCGCTAACACTCAGAGCTAACCTGTACTGTAGAGCACATGTGTTTAAAAAGCAGGAAATAAAAAAAGGAACTCACCTTGTGATAAACCCGCAAGAGAAAAAAATTTGAGCTCCATACTGTTTCAGAAATAATCTTTCATGTGGTTTAGAACAGGATGGTTTTTAATCACAGCAGAATTTAACTTTATCTCCGGTGGAATTCTGATCAGGCATTAGCTCCGCCTCCTCCTTTTTTTTTTTTTAAACTAAGGACCCAAAATCCACGTTTCTCTAACAGGGCTGCAAAAGAGGGGTATGATGAGCAGTATGAGGCATGGCTACAATGGGTGATCTGTTTGGTATTTCAAGCACAAAACTTTACAGACATGTTTTGTATAGGTATGGCCCTACAATATATTTTTCCAATATAGCATGATAGGTCTACTTTAATTTTCATCAGATTCCCCAAAACTTTTTTTTTTTTTTCAAATTCTTTTTTTTCATTTTTTTTGTTGTAATAATGGGACACAGGGTTCGGTCCGGATTGATATGCAGTTCGGTCCGGATCCGGACCTTGGTCCGTAGTTTGAGAAGCCCTGGTCTATAATCACCAACTGACCCCCTGAAATCAACCATATGTTTTGCAGAAATGCATTTATATACATTCATTTAGTGACGGCGCATTAAACTGTGTGACACTGACAACTGTTACCTTGCAACACTTAGATACTTTAAAGACTAGGGCAAAATACCGCACCTGTTTTTATTATCTTTAGTCGTAAATATTCAATAATGGTCAAGAGGCCTGCATTAAACGTGTTAGTTGTATTCATAAATGCTACATTAATGTAAGATGTTTCTATTAATGTTACAGTAAAATAATTAAGCAACTAATTGTTTTAAAAACCTAAATATAAAAATAAAATTCTGACACCAAATCTTAATTGTAGTAAATTATTGTTGTTCAGGCCACTGTTTTGCCCAAGTTTAAATTCATGTTTGATATCAATGTTACATAACATTTTGCCATGCAATGATATTTGAACATTTTAATTATTTAATTGTGACATTAATTTTATTATAATTATCTTTTTAGTGTAAAGGTTATATTTCTAAATCCCATTTGTGTGCCTAGCTACAAAACTGTGAATCCTAACAGAGCGCTTTCTAAAGCAGCAGTAATGCTTGAAGCTTCGACGTCAGATGTCACACGGTATTCTTTATTTGACGCTCCGACACAATGTATTGATTCAGTGGGCTTAACAGGAGTGAAACGTGAAATGTAATTGTTGTTGAACCATTCATTAGCACATTTTCTCCAAATTAGGAAACTCAAATTTAGCAAAGGACAGTACTGTAGCCTACCACCTTTTTTTTTTTCTTTACAATGTTGCATATATGGGGTACTCTTTGAGTCCACCCAGCCTGTAGAAAAAGGAATTTTTTCCTTTTACTATTTCACAAAATAAATGATAATATCCCACCTCCACTAAAAACAAAAACACAACACTAAATGACATTCACATACAAACTGTTTTACATCTATTAGAAATGTTTTAGCTCCTCATACTGTAGTTGACTTTAGTGTTACCACTTTGCATTTCATTGTTTTTTGTACATTCACAAATGCATTCTTAATACGGATTGGATTCAGAGCTTGGCAACAATAAGTTTTATTCTTTTTTTTTTTTCATCAGTAATTCCTCAAGAAAGGTTGCAGTAATTCAAACAGGATATTTACAAAACGTTGATCTCATGGCTTTTCTTTTCCTAGAGCACTGTATTAACATGCAGGACCTCACACATAATTTCATAGTCTCATTTTAATTGCTCTCCATTAATTATATTCTGACTTAGCTGTGGATTTGCATTGATTTCAAATGCAAGGGTGACCTACTGTTATGTTGTGTGGGTGAAAAGGTTCCCACTGGCTCATACGATATGAATACAGTATACAGTTGCAACCTGCTCTGACAGACAACAACACTGTAGGCTTTAACACCGTATTTTAGCTTCTGGGGTGATTATGGTGGATTTGGAGTTTGTTACCCTTAATCATTTATTGTATTTGCTAACAATGAAACAGCTGGATTTGTGGAAAGATTCTCTTTATAACGGAACCATTTTTTAAAATGATTTTAAAGTACAAGTCTCTTAGCAGTGTATGAACTACATGCATTGCTTTCCTTGACTATGGCTTTCCCCAATTCAGAAAGAAAAGGATACATAATACATGTTCAAACAAAGAACACCCATATGTGTATTTTTAGCAGCCAAGATGAATATAATGGATATATCAAATGTGTTGTAGGATGCAGGTTCAAAAATGCAAAACCTCCTATCAGGGAGAGATTTTTAAGTTAACTAGCAAAAGCTTATCTTAAATCTATATTTCGCTGAGTGGTTTATCTTTTGAAGTGCATTTTACTTACCTGTGTAAATGTAATATCCAACTGCCGGCTTTTCAAATCTTTTTTTGTTGTCAATAAAAGGAAAGGTGATCAAGCACTAGACTAGAAATCATGACTTAGGAATAAACAAACTGCACTCAGACAGTTGTTGAGACTTAACATTGCTGCATTATATTCCTTAAGTAACCCTACTATTGACTAACAGTAGGTTAGCAGTTAGTTCTTCCTTGAAAAAGCTCCTTGACTGCAAACACCCTCGTTGCTTCTGAAATGTATCTCCCTCCTCAGTGTGTATGTTTTATATCCCTGGGGCAATGGAGGGCATTCTGCTATCCACAGCACATTCCCCTGAACATACCTTTGGGGATCCTTTTCTCAGTGGCAATGCCATCACTCTTATCATCAATCCCCTGAGTGCTGTAGCGCATTGTGCTCTAGCCTACCTGTCCTGACAAGCAGCAAGGCACTGGCAATGCAATGGCATATGCTGCAAGGGACCCTTAATGAGAAAGTTTGAGTCAATTGTTTCAGTATAGGCTTTCAAAAAAGTAAAATAATATGGTTTGAATATGAGCTTTACATCACTACAATTATATGTATTTTATAATTTAGCATTGCAAATAAGCAATCATCAGTCAAATGGCTCATACTAAAAAAAAAAAAAGTTTCTTAAGGCCAGTTAATACTTTCCAGTATTTGGTTATTGAGGAATCTCGAAGCTGTTTTTTTCACAAGGTCTTATGATTCACAGTTATTTCTTGTTACTTTAGTTTTCATCTATGCCTTGGGATGCTTTGAAATGACAACACTGAGTTATTGGATTTTCTTTGTAGTTTATTCTATGGGGACATTTTGTACATTACATTGACATTTGCTGCATACTACAACTACTGAGCATAGTTTCACGTTCCAACTTTAATTCAACTTTTATCTATGCATGGCTTTACTTAATGAAGTGATGGTGTAAAGATGGTTTTCTCTTAGCTTGCATCAAACGAAAACAATGGTGCAGGACGCAAGAGTAATCTTAAAGTGACTAATTCATTTTCTTCTAATTCCCACACAAATCAAACACATCTATGACGTTGAGCAGATTTCTGTTCTTTTCTGTTGCATATTTTATTCCTTCTTGTATTCATTATTAATGTCTCAAGAGTTTTCTTTCACAGAATGCTCAAATCTTTATTTAATATATGTGCTGTCTTATTTCTGGTTTAAAAGAGAGGAAAACTATGTCACATTATTTAAGCAGAAAATGCCATTACCAGACTAATTCAAAAATATTTCTTGTCAGTGCTTTCACAGTGACATGAGAATTTAAATCCCCATGACAACTCAAATCCTAATATACGACTTCCATTCATGTGAGCATGCATAGTCATTTAAGAGCATTACAGAGTTTTGCTTGACTTCCAGTATTAGTATTAGCATTGTGCGTTTTTACTTAATCTTCTTGATTAGGTATTCATTAAATGATAAAGGCCACCTCAGTTTGCTACAAAATGAGGCTCTGTTCGTACACTAACATACTAGTTATATTTATAATAAGTTAACCAAATGTTGGATTTACACATGTTAACTTCTGTGACATGGGTGCTATTATTTAATAGCATGTACTTTATATCTGGTAGTAACATCTAACTTTAAGTTCAAAAATATATTTTTCCAAATGCTGAGAGATAAACACAGAAGCACATGTGGCTGTTGCTTTTGAAACAGATTAATTTCGGAAACAAATATTTCAACTGTCTCAAGAAAATGTCAACAACAGCATAAAAAGCAGATGTCATCCGCTGTCGGAGGGCTCAGGGTCAAGGATATCTTCACATGCCTGCACACTATTAGTTACACTGATAGAATGCCATTTCGTGGCAGCAGTTCTCTTCCAGGATCAATACAGTTTTTCCAATAGTTGAGGAGGTACAATTGAGTTTGAGGGTTGTTATTAAGTAAAAGCAGTGAAGCAGACAACCTCCAAACCAGTCAGTTGTCAGGGCAATATAATCAGAGAATACATGTGTTTAAGGATGAAATAATTAACAGCTTCTTTTGGCGCTTGAATAACATATATTTATATTTTATATTGTGGCATAAATAACTCTAAGGTGTGCTACACAGTGACACCGATTTATTATAACTACTACTACTACACACTGTTCTGCGAGGGATCATTGTCCACTAGTTAATTGATCGCAGATGGCGTCGTCCTCGTGGACGGATAAAAAAACAAAACCTAAATGGGTCGAGAAATATACTTTGGCGGCCGTTAATATACCTGGGCGGCCTGCCCAAGTAAAGTCTATGTGTGGGAAACCCTGAAATATCCAACTCATGTGGAACTCTTTTGTTGACTTTTTGAAAACCATTTATGCGGCTCGATTACAACATCTGCTTTGCACTGGAGTGATAGAATAGGTGGGATATAAACAGGAATATCAATACATGACAGGCGGCCACAATGAAAGATCACATACACATGGACAGCAGACGGCTTGCAGTTTGGACAGATTGTTTTACAGTTCTGGGGAAATGGTTCAGAATTTCTAAATGTCCTAACCCTAGTCAACACCCAGTTTTTAACTGTTGCCATTGGAAATGACAAACTATCAGAGAAACATCTGTTTATGCTAACTAGCTGTTGCAAAATGTCAAGGTACTTGCATGTAAACGTCTAGAGAGATTGATGGAGGGTGTGTGTGGAGGTTGTGTGTATATGTGAGGGAAGATGTATAAATCAGGGCTGTAACACTTCTGTTTTGCTTGCTGAAAACCTCACTTGCTATTGTGGATGGTATCGATCGACAAATAATTACACATAGAAGAAAGAACAGGTAAGAAAAGTTGAAAACATTAAAAGACATTTAAAAGGATTACTCTATAACCCAGATACTGATTGTGTCTTGTAAAAGTTGCGTCATGAGATGCTAAGAAATATATTTATTATCATGTAGCATATTTGTCTAAGGAACCTGATGGCCAATCTGACTAGAAGGTTTGTCTTCACAATTGTACATATTTTATTGTTAGTAATCCATCGCATAAAAATAGAAAAATCCTTACAACATGAATCATACAACAATTCTAAACTACACTGACTTTGTTAATCAGTGTGTTTTGCACTAATGATACAATAAGAAAGCTAATAAGAAAAATTGAATTATCTCCAGAGCACAAGTGTCTGATAATCCACCTTTAACCCAGTGATTTCAGTCGGCTATCCAGTTGTCATCTTCATCTCTACTAGCCAGACACAGTGTAGAAAATAATATTTTTAGAAAGACATTGGAGAAGGTCATTCAACAGTTCAGATTTGTACTGTGCTGTTTGACAGATACCTATATTTGATATGACACGTGAGGTCGTCCGATTAGTGTCTGAATAAGTACTGAACTGCATCATTGTACTGTAGCTGAAAAGTACACAATCTACAGTACAAAACCATACAGTGATTACCTTATGTTGGAAAAAAGTCATGCATAACAATCATTCCTGTGAAATTACCTTCATACTGGTACAACGTTTTTAAACCCAAGATAAATACATATAATCATGGGCGTAATTTCCACTGTGGACAGGGCAGGGGGGACATGTTCCCCCCCACTTTTCAAAATCCCATTTGTGTCCCCCCCACTTTTTAAATGTGTTTATTTCTTTTTTTTTTACGCAAGCGGTCATCGTCACGGAGGAGCGCTTATCTTGTGAGAGAGAGATAGAAAGAGAGACAGACAGAGATAGAGAGAGAGAGAGACATAGAGAGTAAATTGGATTCTTAGCAAATCACCGCACATCAGACCACATTTACACCCTAATTGACAAATATGTTAATCAAAATAAAAGCAAAATATTTGCCTGTTTCATCGATTTCCAAAAAGCATTTGACTCAATTTGGCACGTTGGTCTATTCAACAAACTACTTCAAAGCGGTATAGGGGGAAAAACATTTGACCAAATCAAATCTATGTACACAAACAACATGTGCAGCATCAAGATCGGACACAAGAGAACAGCCTTCATTTCTCAAGAACGGGGAGTAAGACAAGGATGCTGTTTATCACCGGCCCTGTTCAACATCTACAGTACATTAACGAACTGGCCACCATCTTAGAACAGTCCACAGCACCTGGGCTCACACTTCACAAAACAGAGATCAAATTCCTGCTGTATGCAGATGATTTAATCCTGTTAAGCCCGACAAAAGAAGGACTTCAACAGAATTTAAATATACTCAAAGGTTACTGTCAGACCTGGGCCATGGCATTCAACATAAAAAAGACAAAAACAAAGATATTTAAAAAAAGATCCAGATGTCAGGCAAACAATATTGACTTTACAATTGGGACACAGACAATAGAAAATTGTTCAGAATAGAATTATTTAGGCATGAAAATAAGTTCCACTGGAAGCTTTAATCAAGCTGTGAAGGAACTGAGAGAGAAAGCACGCAGGGCGTTTTATGCAATAAAAAGACAAATCCACATTCAAATTCCAATTTTAATTTGGCTTAAATTACTTCAATCAGTAATACAACCCATCCTACTCTATGGAAGCGAAATGTGGGGCCCACAAACAAACCAATCATTTGACAAATGGGAAAATCATCCAATAGAAAATGCTCACAATGAGTTTTGCAAACACATCCTCCAGGTTCACAGGAGAACAACTAACAATGCCTGCAGAGCGGAATTAGGCACATTTCCATTATTAATACAAATCCAGAAACGATCAATTAAATATTGGCTACATCTAAAATAAAGTGAACCCCACTCCTACCACCACAAAGCCCTGCAGCATCAAGAGATGAACAAGAGTCCCCTCTCTCAGCTGGTCCTGACACTCTGTTCACAAACCGGTTCAAACTGTGATCAGGGCCAGGCTGAGCCAATTAGAGTCAACCAGATTATAACAAAACACACACAAAACTACCTCACTTATTGGAACACTAAATCCCAAACGCTGACTGAGTGCTCACAGCCTGGCCATAGAAACAGGCAGGTACAAGAAAACATGGCTGCCAAAAGAGGAGCGATCATGCCAACAGTGTGGAGGAACTGCTGTGGAGACAGAGCAGCACTTCCTCACACAATGCCCAACTTTTGAACCTGTACAGAAACAATTCTTCCCAAAACTCAATCATAAGCATCCTCAATTATTTAAAAATAAAGAGAGCTGCATTGTGGCAGGACAGTTTGTCTCTGCCTGCCACAGTCTGAGGGAACCGGAATGAGCAGATACACCAGGTCTCACATCTTAAGTATATGTTATTCTATTTTGTATTCATGTATTATATGAATGAAATGAATCTGTATTCCTTGTAAAAAAATGTTCTTAGCAGTTTGTTTAGAACTGTTTATCTGTTTATTTGTATAGATGTTACAACTATACATAGCTTTGGAAATACTGTATGTAAATATGGTCATGCTAATAAAGCTTTTGAATTGAATTGAGTGACGGGGGTTGTTGTTAGCATTTGGTGCTAGCTCGGAGCTAACAGAGATTAGTAGCTGTTTCAACCATGGTTTCAACAATGAGAGGGAGAGCTTTTTCCTGTTGGACTTTGAGAGAGAGAGAGAGAGAGAGAGAGAGAGAGGGGGGGGGGGTTGTTGTTAGCATTTGGTGCTAGCTCGGAGCTAACGGAGATTAGAAGCTGTTTCAACAATAAGGAGAGGGAGAGTCCTCTCCTGTCGGACTGAGAGAGATAACGTCAGCTCAGGGAGGTAAATGACTCTGAGTGATTAGATTGTAAACTTTAAGTTATCTCACTGGGTCTCAAACGGTTTGGTCATCTATGTAAAAAAATATTTCCATCTATGTAATAGTAGTTGTATATAAAATAAGTTAAGAAATCCTTCCAATGTACTATAGGTCAGTACAAAAATAAAAACACAGTTTGAAAGGGGAGTGATTAGTCAAATATGCATAAATAAAAAGAAAGAATGCAGACTAAGATAAAGATAGGAGAGAGGAGTTTATCAATGATTTGTTATTGGTTGTGAGCATATTCTAATGTTTTTTTAAATTATTGAAATATATACAGTTCTGTTTCATATGGGTGTTGAGAACTGTATCCATAAATCTCTTAATGTTGCCCTCAAAGTGCACCAGATTGATGCATTCAACTTCAATTTAAAGAAAAAAAATCTTCCCGGACACCCCTAGAGGATGTAAGGTCATCACAAATAAAACAGGTTCACATGGTCAGGATACTAGATAAGTGTGCACACTCATTATATACACTGCACATTTTTCTTGGATTTGTTAACACTATAGTCCCTAATATATTTGTAGAAAGGCAGGAACTGGAATTAAATTGAGAAAATGTTTAATTGGGACCCCCTGTGTTGTGTCCCCCCCACTTCTCAAACCAAAGTTACACCCTTGCATATAATAAATAATACTATGTTATTATTAAGAAATGTAAAATCTTCTACATAAAATGCAGCCTTTTAGGATATCTTTGTATAATGCTTATCACCTTGGCAAGTTGTAAAGATCTGCATAATAAGTAAGTATGAAGTACATACTGTATACCGTGTGCTGAGATAAGTGCCTTAGAAGATTCTTTTTTTAAAGCTGAAATAAACCAGACCTGAAAAAACTTAGAGCCTTGGCACACCATCCTACTTGGGCCTCGTCTGGGGGAAAATATGACCGCTGGCCTTCTAGTCTCTGTGCTTGGGTCAGCCACAAATGACGATGTAGCTCCATTGCCTTAACTATGCCCTTGCCCTGAGCAAACAAAGGTGAAGAACAACATCTGCAGGCACACGTCCTCCATGTAAGATTCTGGAGTGTGGACAACAACTGCAGTGGGTCGGTGACTGTCCTATTCCTGACATTCTTGTATCCTCTTAATCCATGTCAATGCACTTTCTCAATAAACCTTTTGGTATGTCTTGTCGCAAAAGTCTTATGATAAAGCTTTTATCGTTCTAATGTTTTCGAGGCATAGGAGGTTGCTTTGTCATTTGTTGTTTTCAAACAAAGAATTCAACATTTGCTCCTCCTCCCTGGCTTAATTAGCAAGCGATACAAAGCTGAAAAAGCGGTGATTGAACAGTGAAGACAGGAAGTGGCGTTAGTGAGAACAACAGTGAATCCAAGGAATAAATTGTATTTTTCCTCATTTTTTCACGCAGATTATGCTCTAAAGCAACAATAACCACACCTCTATACCTCGGGAAATTGCTTGCTCACGTGCTGGGTCACAAAGATGCACCAAGAGCAGTGCACAGCAGCCACTCTGCAGAGGAGTAACTACCCATTCCCTGAAGCTTAGTATCATACAGAGACTAAAGGGTGTCTGTGCCTTGGTATCAGGCAGCGAAAGGCGTGAGAAAGTGGCAGTATTTGATGACCAGGGAATGAGAACGGGCTACACCCTGTGGGGTCCAAAGGGTCTTTGTTGACGAGATATAAAGAAAAGAGAAAATACAGGCAGAGGGCTGAGTTTCTATAAATACGGGCACCATACCTGTTTTTATTTGGACGTATCATTTCTGTATAAGTCTCCACATTGCCTTTTTAGGAAAATGCTGTATATTCAACATTTTGTTTTTTCAATCAAACATATTTTAATAAACATTTGTACAGAATTGCCTGTATTCTTATTCTGTTATCAATAGGAATGTTCAATGTTAGCAATTGACCGGGGGTTTGTTAAATTTTTTCCTTTCATTTTTCCACTCTACATCGATTAAAGATATTGCAGATCAGTTATACACATTGTTATGAAACAAGTGAGCTACAACTTCTTAGAACAAGTGAATGTTTCATAAGTGATAAGTGATATCAAAATGATCAGCAGTAGCTTCATGAGTGTTTGCTGGAGCCATCATTTTCGAACTGGTTGCATTAAACTACAAGTGCTGTTGTTTAAGTAATGTGGAATTCATTTTGGGGAAAGCATTTAGATCATATATATATATCAGAGTTCCCGTTAGAATATTTGTTCGCCGGTCAACATGTCCGTTAAAGTTTAAATCTTCCGGACACAATTTGAAAAGTGCCAGTCAAAGGTCTTCTTTGTTATTTATTGAGCTTTAAAACAAATTGATATGATTCGATATCAAACAAACTAATTATAGTAGATTAACTATTCAAAAGTGTACAGTAACTTACAATAACACAGTAACTCGCGTTTATGCCCATATCGATCAGATCTAGCTAATGATATGACTACCTGCTTATTAAAAGACACCTAAACAATAAGCATCGCTATGCAACCGGGTGAGGCCGCAAAGTATAGCGCAGCATTATGCATTTGTTTACATGCCGACCGGAACCCAGAGGCATTACCAACAGATCAACGCACAATCAACCCATACAGGACATCTCTTTCTCCACATTACGTGTTAGAAATTAGAATTGACTATTCTTGTCTGTCACATACTCTTTTGTCTGTCACATAAGTGGCGCAAGTTGCGCAACTGATGCGGTATTACGCTAAGGGGAACAATTCTGACCGGACGCTTTGACCGGAGAGAATTAGATTTGCCGGTCTTCAGCATATTTTACCGGTCGTAGTCCGGTAATTACCGGCTAACGGGAACTCTGATATATATATATACATTTTTAAATATATCTTTATGTGTCGCCACAGTTTTGGTTGTTATTACAATATCTGCACATAAGTAAACAGTACAAAACATAAGGTTAAGCTTGCGACTTCACTCAAAATGTAGATCATGGTCACATATTCATCCTATGAACATTCTATTAGTGATTATACAGTAATTCTTGATTCCTGTTTGCAGTATAATAATGCCAACCAATTTCACTTGACATGTGTGTGTTTTCAGATAGACAGCTAGCAGGGTTTATAGTCACGCACTTAATTTAGAATTATGCTCTGCAATTGCACAGAGGAAAAATATAAAAGACCCCTTTGGAGGACTCCAAAGGGGTTGTATTCATCAGTACTCCATTTGTTTCCCTATTGCACAGTCTGAGATGAGGCAGCATCTGCAGCATGGATAAGACTAATATGGAGTTGGCAGATAATGCTTTGATTTGACACACTGCTTTTCAGACATCTTCCATTGATTTATGGTCAAAGTTATAAGTTATAGGAATATTTGATGATGGAAAAGGAGAAATATATATAAACATACTCTTATTTAAGCATGTCTTCGTCCAAAGGATTTTTTTTCCATCTGAAGGTATTATTATATCTGGTATGTGCTCCAGCTGTAGCAGAGATTCAAGTTCAGTGCGCACACAATACAATCGTTGAAGTATATAAACATGCATAGCACATATTGCTTGTTTGTTCAGTGAAACAAGCTACAGCAGTTGCATGTGTAAAAAGGCAATTACTGTTTGCACGCTTGTTTGTAAAGCCTAGTTCAGTTTACTTCTCTGGAAGGTAGCAAAGGAAAGCACTGTGCATAAAGGCACCTCAGTAAAATATTGAGAGGATATTAATAAAGGCTAAGGGCTAAGCATCTAATTTCAATACTGAGAGGAACATTTACTCTAATCTCCAAATGAAAGTTAAAATTGGATGACTGATCATTTCTCTTTTTCCATTTTGAAAAAGGTGTAACAATGTTCACAGACTTTACTCATGTAATCATTCACTTGTTACAGAGATAAAACAGCACATAACTATATTTGGTTTTTCTCCTGATTCTTAAAAGACAACGGATCACAAGTTAATGATTCGTTCATCATAGTGTTCGAAGAACGCATGAATAAGACTATAAAAAAGCCTGCTATGATTTCAGAACATCAGAACAGTGATATATAAACATGTTAACTTACAATTGTAAATTCTAGTTTTGGTGGCCAGCTGGACCAATTCACATTGTATGTGTTGGTGATCTAATAGAAGGCTTGCCTCAGCAGCAAAACACTGACTGTAATTCTTTGTGCATGCTATGGCAGTTCTACACTCAATTGCCATTTTTTGAGGTACATTAATTCAACAATTATTCAGTCCACAAATTTGCTGTCATGAACATTATACTGTCCTGTTACAGAAACGTTCAGTCTCATAAGTGTGTAGAATTGATGATATTATCTGTGACATACAAGTCACTGTAAAATGTATTCTTTATGGGTTCTGGACTGTTGCTTGTAAATGCAGCTTGAAGACATAACTTGATACCAGAATCTTTTGGTGATTTTGTCTTTATTTTTTACTTTTGATCAATAAATCAGTAAGATTCAGCCCTATTCCAATTTACTCAGTGGATTTTTGATCATTTAAGAAAAATGGTTACACATGCTGACCCTGTTCATGTTTTCTTGTGATTTAATTAGATATACATTGTTCATTGTTGAGGCCTTTAAAAAAAAAAAAAAGAATCTCTGCCTGACACAAGAGTTGCTGCTGCACAGAAACAGAATCACATCAAAGTGTAAGACACCTATAGGCCTTGCCCTTAGGTTTAGGGTGAGAATCTATATCATCAAAAAAAGAATTTCAAAAAACTCAAAGCAGTAAGAAAACTTAGATAAGGTTAGAAAAATATCATGGTCATGAATCGGCTGGATCGAAAGCAAACTCTTCAAACACATTCAATCTCTGCATTCAGTATATTTTACAGTTCTCTCTCTATTAGCACTCAATTTAGCTAACTTATTGGTTGTTCAGAATAACAGTATATAAACTAAATTAATGTGAGAGATCCTGCACAATTGGGAATAAACACATTTTTTTTGGACTGAGACATATGATAAAATAATTTTAGAGGGATAAATCATTTGCTGTCAATGTTTTAAAGTATAAAACAATATCCGAATAAGTATGTAAATGCCATTTGTAAGGACATCACTGTAGGTTGACAATACTTTATTCAGAATGATATTTTAATATTTTTCTTCCCATGATTTGAATATTACACTAGTACATATTGTGATTTCAATACAATGTTGATGCATTGTGCAGCCCAATGAAACATGTTTTCATACTATTGACAAGATAAGCTTGATGCCTTAAAGGTATTTGGTCCTAGTACACACCTTCAACATAAGGAAAAACAGATCTCAGGTGTTCACACTTCCGAATCCCAAGACAGATCTTGAAAGAGAAATGCTCTAGCTTCAAACCATCAGATGCGAGGAAGCCTCAGGCAATCTCTGTGAACCGGCATCATCACACAGTGTTATGTGTGAAGCAAAATGCTTCGTAACAGGTGAAAATAATGTGGCAGATGTGTGTTTGACAAACTGAAAAACAAAACTGGCCAAGCTTTTACTTTATGCTATCACCAAGCTTTGATTTTTATAACATGTATCTTATAATATCAAGAAAAAAACTCTTTAAGTAAACGTCAACAGCATTTTCTTTCGTTCTACTGAGGCTATTAGTGCATGTTTTTAAGTGTCATGATCACAGTTCTATTTAGCGATAGTGTTTATGTTGTTGGTGGTTAATTATGTGATAAATTACCTGGAGGATTAATCAAGTATGAACAGATGTCTGGATGTGACACCTCTGGCCACCAGGTGTCACCCAACATTTGGCAGAGTTTATGGTTAATGACCAGATAGTTTAAGAGCTGTTTTGTCCAGAATGCACCGGACTGCGCTTCAAAACATTGCATTATCTGCGCTATATCAGATATCCAGTCCCTCAGATATTTGAAATAAATAAGTCTATTCTAAAGATATATATATATATATATATATATATATATATATATATATATATATATATATATTGATATATTGATATATATATTGATATATATTGATATGTATAAAATCTGTATACCATTTTAATGATTATTACTATGATTGAAATGACTGTTGTATGGTGCTGCTGTCTAATACATTGTTTTTATGGACACATACAGTTTTCTCTACTCAAATACTACAAATACAGGTTATTCACCACACATACAGGCATTGCCTAAGAAATGTTGGTAGATAAAAGCATTCGCACCAATTCTTAGTTATTTTCCAGGGTAACACTTTATATGAAGGTACACAAATTAACCATCAACTAGTTGTTAATTAACATGCATATTAGCAGTATATTGGCTCTTTATTAGTCATTATAAAACACTTATTAATGCCTTATTCTACATGACCATATTCTACAAGTAATAAGCCATTAGTTGAGAGTTTTTCCTCAATAACCCTCTAATTAGTGCTTATTTATTGCAAGTAAGGAAGTTGTTGTAGATGAGTTTTGGTTTTAATATGCTCTGCTCAATATGAGCCTAATAAGGCCACAATAATAGTAATTCTCCCATAATAAGACTTAACAAATATTATCTATTCCTATGTAACAAGAAATGAAACTATGAGTTTTAATTGTGTCTAAATAACCAACCCAGTCTCACGGCATTTCGTGTTATAGTCACAAAATTAATTTAATCTATTGATTAGTGTTCACCAACACGATTGTTTCTTAGAGACATGAAACTATAAGTGTTAATTAAGTCTAAATAACTCAAAATTAGGTATTTATATCTAAGAACATGTTCCCTATTTTAAAGTGAAGTCTTTTTCATAACCAATAAGCTAGTAGTTTGACTCTAATTGACCTGAACAGGTTCCCTATTCTAAAGTTGCCTGATGAAAAAGTTGCCACACTTTGTAAATACATTATAGCACACAACTACTGAAATTAACCTCAACAGTACATGAACAAAGTAGGCACACGTTGAAATATCTGTTTCATTAGACCACTAAAGAGAGGTTCAGACACATCCCAAAACATGTCAAGTTTCACCAAGGCTGAGAACACATAGCAGCCTGTACTTTTGAATAAAAACAGATTTTTAACCGATTTTATGTATTTGTGATCATACTGTGTGACCTGCTTGTATAGGTATACTGTTCTCTCAATGTGTTGTACTGTCTCAGTGTGAACACAGATTAAACAGCCAGCCAAACTCTTTTGAGAGCCAGGGAATGAGCAGCCATGCTCCTTTATTGACTTATGTGCAGTCCACTGACATTCAAACGGAGTGAAACTATACAAAAAGAAGTTACAAGGCACTTAATGATCTCATACATGCAATTATAACATACACAGATTAACACATAGGACCGCTAAGTGTAAACAAGGTAAATATAGCTAATGCTAGCAGTGCAATAAGCATGAATACAGGCTAGTATGGCTAACGCTAGCATTTATTCTAACGCTACCGTGAATGCTAACGCAATGCTAGCGCGAATGCTAACACATTTTCTCATTGTGTTTAAACATCTCCAAATGTAATCACATAAACACAATACCTGTTACTAATCCTTAAAGTGTAATTGTAAGGCTTACACTTACAGTCATTGCTTTCTGACGGACTTGACCCTTTTACTCTTCAGGTTGCATAGGGAAAATTAGTAGCATTCTACTGCCATGCTATTCTTCAGTTCACTTTCTCCTACTTCCTGTAGGCTACCCGGTTTCCTGTAAATAATTAAACAAATACATGAAAAACAAGGATAATTGTGTGTTATTGTTGAGTAAATAATATTGTGTTATTTAGAAAAGAATAACAAATTAGAAGGAAAAAAAGATTTAAAAAATACAGATTTCCGTATTCTGAGGCTCTGAGCCCCAACTATTTTCCTCATTGACGGCAACAAAAAGTCCGACATTATACGATTTTAAATAAAAAACAATAATCGTGACTTCATATTGAGTAAGAACATGTTTTTATGAACCACACAGCTTCCGGTCTTCCAAGACCCGACCGGACAATAAGACGTGGTGCAGGCACGAAACACACCAATGGAAATACATTGCTTTTAAAATCGTTCTGTGTGACACGAAAAAACGAAAATCGTGTTGGTGATCACGAATAAATAGATTAAATTAATTTTGTGACTATAACACGAAATCCCGTGAGACTGGGTTGGTTATTTAGACACAATCAACACTTATAGTTTCATCAGGGTTGCCAACTCTCACGCATCTGGCGTGTGACACACGCTTTGACTCTCAATCTCACGCTCTCACGTTGCCCAAACTATTCTCACGCCAAAAACAAGATGAACCTGCGATCGTTTTTTGGTTGGTTATTTACAATGTTGAGTTGACAGCTGCTTAAGCTGTCGATCCGCTCCCTCCCCGCCCCCACCACTCTTAACAACGTTAACAGACAGCAGAGCAGTGGGAGACGGTTGGTCAATCCCCGACCCGTATTGCGCATGCGCAGATCTAAGGTCCAGTAGAAATGATACAAAAGTAAAAGTCTGCTGCTTATTGTTCTACTAGGCCAAAATAGAGTGAAAGAGTATATGAGAGTGAGAGTGTATTAATTAATACATTTGGCAGTTTGGAGTAAGTCTGTAGATTTGTTTGTGTGTGTGTGTTTCATGTATAGGCCTCTCACGATAATTAATTTTGTTGGATACATTTTCCTGGAAATTATTGCGATAAACGACAATATTGTCGGCACCGTTGTATGACCATTTTAGACCACTGACATAATGATAATATATAATAATAATTGAAGTACATCCTTTCAAACTGCTAGTCACATCCCCGGGCGCTGTATAATAGCTGCCCACTGCTCCTAGTACTAGACTCCTGGTACTAGGATGTGTTAAATGCAGAGGACACATTTCACTGTGTATGCTGTGTGCTCTGCATGTGTAACCATTAAAGAGGGTTTCATCCCTCCCAATTTTATTCTATCCTCATGTAAATGGCAATGTATCGAGTTAATTTTTATTTATCGTACGATAAGTAATTTAATTGTTTATCGCAACAGGCCTATGCACACAATAAAACAGTGGAAACATGTGTTTGACTTTCATTTGTGAATGAAACTTGTGCTCTTTATAGTCTGTGTCCAATATTGTGTATTTGTATATATTGTATATACATCCTATATATATGCTAAGGTCCCGCTACTGACACGCTAGCAGTCATTTAGTGCGCATATATGTAGTTAAACCCATGATATCAAAATCTCACTCCAGCCAGGTACCCAAAGTTGGCAACCCTGGTTTCATGTCTTGTTACATATTAAGAATAGATCATATTTGTTAAGTGTTATCATGTGAGAATTACTATTCTGGTGGTATACTGCCTTATTAGGCCCACATTGAGCAGAGCATATTAAGACCAGAACTCATCTACAACAACTTCCTTACTTGCAATAAATAAGCAATAATTAGAGGGTTGTTGAGGAAAAACTCTCAACTAATGGCCTATTACTTGTAGAATATGGTCATGTAGAATAAGGCATTAATAAGTGTTTTATAATGACTAATAAAGAGCCAATATACTGCTAATATGCATGTTAATTAACAACTAGTTGATGGTTAATTTGTGTACCTTAATGTAAAGTGTTGCCTTTTCCAGTTATACAATTAAGGTACAAGTTCAGTGATGAAAATCCAAGCTACAGTCATGTCCTGCTATGGATACAGTCTGACGAGTAACATTGAAAGCCTTCCTCAACCAAGATGAGTCTGACATGCTCTGACCCACGCCTACTCGACACCTGTCCAAATGAAATGCTTTGCAGTGTCTGTGAGGCAGTCTTTCTGCTTCAGTCATTACTTGCTGGAGTGACTGTCCAAGCAGAGGTGGACAAGGTAGTCAGAAACGTAAAAAATATGATACTACAGTGTAGAATTACTCTATTACAAGTTAACTGTGTCAATTCAAAAGTATGAGCATTAGGATTTAATTAAACTTATAAAGTAAGTGCATTTTGCAATGGGCCCATTTCAAAAATAAAATATGGTATATTGTTGAATTATGAATACTTAATCATTAATGTGTTCATAACACTAATGTTGCAGCTGGATAGCTGGATTTTGTTATTTTACGTATACAAGAAAATGTATCAGATGTGATCATGTTTATCTTAACTTGTTATAATAGAAGATGTCTTATTATTTGATCAAGTCGTTTACTATTAATCTGAACCATCAAGGTAATTTAAGCCATCAAATAAATGTATTTGAGAATAAAATTATCAATATAAGTATCTGAATTATAGTGGAGTGAAAGCATACAGTAGCATGAAATGGAAACAACCAAGTTATATATAATAATAATAATAATAATAATGCATTTTATTTATATAGCGCTTTTCACGACTCAAAGACGCTTTACAATATGAGGGAGGGTAGACAAACAAGGACAGGCAAACAAGTAAGTATAGTAAAATAAATAAAAAGGCAGTCAAGAGGAAATTGATTGAGAGGAGGGGGGCTTATGGGTAGGCAGAGTTGAAAAGATGTGTTTTGAGGCGGGACTGAAAGACTGTGAGGGACTCAGAGTCACGGAGATCTTGGGGGAGGGAATTCCAGAGCCTAGGAGCTGCCACTGAGAAGGCTCTGTCCCCAAAGCTGCAGATTGTGGATGTGGGAATGGATAGGAGTCCGTCTGCGGTGGATCTGAGGGACCGTGGGGGTTGATAAGGAGTGAGAAGGTTTGTGAGATAAGGGGGGGCCAAATGGTGGAGTGCTTTGTAGGTGAGGACCATCATTTTGTAATTGATGCGATGGGAGACAGGAAGCCAGTGGAGCTCTTTGAGGACTGGGCTGATGTGATGCCATGATTTGGTATGTGTGAGGAGACGTGCAGCTGCATTTTCAACCCGTTGGAGTCTGTTGAGGGATGTAGTGCTGATGCCGTAAAGAAGTGAGTTGCAGTAGTCAAGGCGGGAGGAAATGAAGGCATGGATTAGTCGTTCGGCTGCGGGGCGGGTGAGAGAGGGTAGGATTTTTGCAATATTGCGGAGGTGGAAAAATGAGGTTTTGACTGTTTGGCGGATGTGAGGTTCGAGGGAGAGGGTGGGGTCAAAGATTACGCCAAGGTTGCGTGCCTGATTGGAGGGGGAAACAATGGTGCCATCGATGGTGAGTGTTATGTTAGTGACCTTGCTGAGGGTGGATTTGGAGCCAATTAGGAGGAGTTCTGTTTTGTTGCTGTTCAGTTTGAGGAGGTTATGTTGCATCCAAGTTTTAATAGCTGTCAGACAGGAATCGATGTGGGTAAGGGGTGGGTTATGGAGGGATTTGGTGCTGAGGTAGATCTGAGTGTCATCAGCATAGCAGTGGAAGTCCAGGTTGAAGTGGCGGAGTATCTGACCGAGGGGCAGGATGTAAATGATGAAGAGGAGGGGTCCAAGTACTGATCCTTGAGGAACACCTTGGGTGACTGAAGCTGTGGCAGAGGAGTGGTTGGGGAGGGAGATGAAGTGGGATCGTTCAGTGAGGTAGGACTGGAGCCATCTGAGTGCAATACCTTCAATACCAATGTCCCTGAGTCGGGTGAGCAGGATGTTGTGGCTCACGGTATCGAAGGCTGCACTCAGGTCGAGGAGGATGAGAATATTGAGGGAACCAGTGTCAGCAGAGGTGAGGAGGTCATTGAGGACTTTGACGAGTGCAGTTTCTGTACTGTGGTGAGGACGAAATCCAGACTGAAGGGGTTCATAAAGCTGGTTGGTTTGGAGATGGCAGTGAATTTGATTGGCTACAATGCGTTCAAGAGTTTTTGAGAGGAATGGTAGGTTGGAGATGGGGCGGTAATTAGTGAGGGAGGAGGGATCAAGACCAGGTTTTTTGAGGATTGGAGTAACGGCAGCAGTTTTGAAGGCAGAGGGGACGGTTCCATGGGACAGCGAGGAGTTGAAAAGGTTAGCAAGATAGGGGCAGAGGACGGGGAGGCAGGACTTCAGGAGAGGAGTGGGTAGAGGGTCAAGGGAGCAGGTTGTGGGATTTGAGGAACCGATCAGATGGAGTAATTCAATTGGGGTAACGAGGTTGAACTGGGAAAGGCGGCGCTGGGGAGGAGGAGTCAGGAGGTCAAGGGAGATGGGGGGAGAAATTGTAGCGGTGGAGGTTGGGGGAGATGCTTGTATATCAGATGGAGCTGAGAAGGAGTGGTTAATGGCGTTAATTTTGTCTGCGAAAAACTGGAGGAATGAGCTGCAAGTAGCGGAAGTAGAAGTAGGGAGGTTATCAGCACGAGGTTTGAAGAGCTTGTTAACTGTGGAGAAGAGGGTCCTGGGGTTACGGGAGGGGTCAGTGAAGATGTTGGAGAGGCAGGCAGATTTAGCGGCAATAAGAGCATCTCTGTATGCATTGAGATGGAGTTTGTAGCTTATGTAATGGACTGTGAGGGATGATTTCTTTGAAAGACGTTCAAGTTGGCGGCCTCGCTGCTTCATTTTACGCAGTGGTGAGGAGGTCTTGAAAGTAACAGTTTTATTTTTGAGGGGGGCTAAAGTGTTGAGGGAGGTGAGTAGGGGGGAGTTGAGGTGGTTGAGCAGATCGTCAGGTGAGCTGAGGGTTGCGTCCAGGGGGAGATTAGACGATAGCAGTTCAGAGAGATGGTTATGGTCAATGGAATGTAGATTACGGAAGGTGATGTTTCTGGGTGGGCAGGGGTTTCGGGTGGGGGGGGCAATGTTGAATTGTATGAGTTTGTGGTCGGAGAGGGGAAATGGGCAAGGGTGGAGGTCAATCACTGGGAGGTTGGTAGAGCAGACGAGATCAAGAATGTGTCCTTTCTCATGGGTGGGGAAGGTGACATGTTGGGTGATAGAGAAATTGTCCAGTAGGGTTGTGAATTCGGATTCGGATATATGTGTGGTACTTAAATAAAATACTTCAGCATAATGACTTGTATTGTCCACCACTGTGTGCAAGTAAAGCAAGTGGTTGTGGTAATCCCAGTGCAACCTTGATAAAAACAAAAGATAAGTATCAATGTACAGTAGAGTGAATATAAAAGGAAACCTTATCAAGTGAGTTGCGGTAGATTTATTCTACAATGTGTTTGGTAAGGTTTTTTGGAGACTCTGAAAATCATGCCTTTTTGAAAGGGCTAGAGGGCATACTAGGTGGGTCAAAATTGATTGGTCATGTTAGACTGTGAGCATTTGCAGCACACTGTTATACACATGTACCTGATCCAGGTTCCTTCCATCTAATCTACTTTCGGTCAGGGACCACTGTGATCAATGGTTTGTTTATTTGCCTGTGTAATAAGCAAATTATGCTAAGCGGGAAAAGTCACCTCTAGCATTAACCTGCTTACATTTTAATCAATGACTTAAGTGATTTGTGTCAGGATGCCACAGGCAATGGGGTAATAGTACCAGTTACAGACTAGAATCTGTCCTTTTTAATGTCGATGAGACACGGCTGTGTTATTTAGTAGTTATATCAGAGAAAGCTATTTTCTAGGAGTCAACCATTCAAGAAGCAGCATTCATCATATTTGCAATTAATGGCCTCATTTATTACAGCTCCTGCAACCCAGGTAGAATGTAAAATGTGCTTAAAATATTATATCGATAAGACTGTCCTCTTTGATCAGATAACATTTGTTTTGTTTGTATGTTAATTACAACATCATAATAATTTAATAGAAAGGCAGATTCAAGTTCAAATTATTTGTCATTCTCCTCTGTTATTACAACTGGTAATACAGCTCATAATTTAAGTTTATAATATCAATATTTAAACATACAGTTGTATAGAACAGGCACATAACAAGTAGTATCAAAATACTGAGATAAATGGAAATCATTATTTAAAAAAGAAAGTTGAAAATAATACTCTGTAATATATTTTAAAATACTTTTTATCTAAACCTCTTTAACTGGCATAGTTATTTACAGTATGTCATACATCTGTGGGTGGTGTAGGTCATCAGAGCCCTGCAAAACAATATAGCAGTTTTTGAAAAATACCAAAACCTCCTCTTCAAAGGTTCTGCAATGGTATACAGAGCACAATCAATTAAAGTGGGAAAGAATCTGTCGGAGGAGAAGCAAAAAATAGTTAGAGGGCAGTAATACCAGAAGCCCTGGGGCCTCATGTATAACGCCGTGCGTAGGATTGACGTGGGAAGGTTGCTTATGTAGTAGAAATCCGAAAAATAGCTCCATAAATTTTGCGTACCGGCGAGGAAAGTGCGTATGACACTTCCTACGCCGGTTTCCCTTTATAAATCACAACCGACTCGAAATGCGGTGCAGCTTCACGTAACGCCCATATTTGCCTATAAATAGTCAAAGAAACGCCCATTCATTCATTCATTTTGACTGACTTTATGGAGAAGATCGCAGGAAATGACGACAGAACAGCTAAAAAAAACATCTCACACCGTGTCCGATTTTGGTTATTTTGGGGAGGTCGAGATTATCCTATTCTTTGGTGGATGCAGTTTGAACCAGAGTAGCAGCATGGAGGTCGGATCGTCACCAAAATAAATAAATAAGTGGTCCGAAAAAGGTTAATGACAAAAAAAATACACATAGCCTTCCTCAGGCAGTGTGTTTGTACCGGGGACAGGTGACCCCTCCTTGATGAGAAACTGTAAGAAATGATCGGGGAATCCCTCCGGAGTGGAGTCATGACGACTGGATCTGAATTATGTTTTTGTATTTGGTGGTTTGTGTCCCAGCTGTTGATCAGCTGTGCGCAGCGTCTCCACTGCAGCCTGTGCATCTCAACCCCCCCCCCCCCACCCCACCCCCACCGCAGCAACTCTATATCCACCAGTTAAAGGAAATACAACTAATCTGTTGTGTTATATAGCTGTACAATTGACTACATATGGTGCTCTTAGTTTCCATTCCTCCTGTGTTTTACGAGCGACTTATCAAGTCTTGGCAAACGGCATAAAACACGATTAAACATGTATTAAACATATATAAAACCATGCCCGTATCTACAACCTATAGAAATGCAAAACGGCGTCAGTTTAGACGTAATTCTGTCCTCCTGCTTACCGCATCATGTATGAGAAAACATTTCATAACATTAACACAACATATTCGAGGTGGTTTTAAATAACATATCCGTATTTATTTATTTCTCCCAGTTATGTTTTTGTGTGCACTGAAGAGTCTCCAACAGGCGTTTGTTTAATCATTTTAAGATTGGCTTTAATCAATGTTTGAAAATGAATTCTTTATATATGATAAACGAGGTAACATTTTATTTATGATATTATTTCCACATATTTCTCTCCATTCTTCCTTCTGCCAACGGTGTCGCAGTTTCTCGTCTCTCCCGTTTTTGTGCTTAGTGCGTACACATGGTTTAGAGTTTGCGTGGAGGACTGCACGTTTTCCCGTCAAGTTAATATTTTATAAATCGCAAACATTGCGTAGAAACTGCCGTATGCCATTTTTTTAGCGTATATCCCTTTATAAATGATACCCCTGATCATCAATAGAAGTCCAAACCCAGAGGACAGGGAAAACAACTCCCTGGCAAGCATAGCACATTACAACATGGTAGGATTAAACATAAAACCATGTGTGTCTTGTTCTTGTGCCACACCTTCGCAACAAGTCTTTGACATGGATCGTCAATTCTCCAGTAAATGTAAAAATGTTTACACCCACACTTCCTTATTGCTGGATCCAACATGCAACACATCACACTCGTTTTGGTAGCAGGCAGCAGGGATTGCCCAAATAACATTGTTGCCAGTTACTTACCAGAAAAACAACTAAACATAAGGGAAGCTGCATGTTGCTCCTTTCAAGTCTTCCCAAGCCACAAGTCATATACAATATAATAAGCTCTTGATTTCGCACCGACCATAAACAAAGGCGAAAAGGTGTATCAAAACAAAAACAATTGGCTCAAGCTATACAAATGAAGGAATAAAGAAAGATAATAAAACAAGGTGCTAAGGCCTTTACGAACGAATGAAATCGTTTTCGACACAACGCAGTCCGGTTAAATGTGTTTTTATAACCAAATATAAAAAATGTGCCTTCAGGGGCTTTACAATCTGTACAAACATATACGATACGATACGATAATACTTTATTTGTCAGATCGAGTCTGAAATTTGACTTGCGTCACAGCAGCTCCATGTCCAACATCAACAGACAAGTATCCAGACACAATACATGAAACACAAACATCAAAACATTTAACGTAACAGCACAATCAGTGAGAGAAAACATGCTCAAGAGCCTTCAGCGTGCATTTGATCTGGGATTTAGCTCTGTGTTTACTGTGAGGATTGACTGATGCACAAAGGAGTGCTTCAGTCTGACTTTATTGAATCGTGGGACCTTGTATCTCCGATTAGATGGTAGCAGTTCATATTCAGTGTTCAGAACATGGTTTGGGTCAGAGATGATGTTGTTGGACAGCCTCACTAGGTTGTTATGATAGGCTGAGTCATAGAGTCTCTGACAGGGTTGACCAACAATCTTTGAGCAGACTTTTAACAGGTGGAGCAGTTTTGATTTTAAAGCTGCTGACAAACATTTGTACCAGGTAGTATTGCAGTACTGCAGAATAGACATGATCACAGATGTAAAGAACAACGGAAGAATTTCTCTGCTCACCCCAAAAGACCTAAGACGGCGGAGAAAATAAAATTCTTTGTTTTGTCCTTTTGCACAGATATTCAATGTGAACCTTCCATGACAGCAGATGGTCAATCATTACACCCAAGTATTTATATGAAACTCCCTGCTTGATTTCATCTGTAGGGATGACAATGGGGACTTTATGGGAGTCAGATGGTGAGCCAAAAATGATTTCCTCAGTTTTCTTGGTGTTGATCTCAAGAGCATTGTTATCAGTCCACTCCACCACCTGATTTACAGCCTGTTGGTGCAGCTCAGGGTCGTCTGTGTTACTGAGCAGAGATATTATTGCAGTGTCATCTGAGTACTTAATGATGACTTGATTTGGTGTGTTGGTATGACAATCATCAGTGTATAGAGTAAAGAGCACAGCTGAACTCACACAGCCCTGGGGGGCCCCTACATTGGTTGTGATGGCAGATGATAGGGTTTTGTTAACCTTCACGAGTTGCTCTCTACTGGTAAGGAAAGCAGCATACCAGTAAATCAGGTATGGATTTACTTCCATTTTGGCCATTTTTGACACCAAGATGTCTGCTTGTATTGTGTTGAATGCTGATGAGAAGTCTAGGAAGAGGGCTCTTGCATAGGTGTTGCGTTTATCTAAATGTTTAGTGATGATGTAAACCAGAGTGGCCACAGCATCTTCCGTACCGCATCCTTGTTTATAGGCAAATTGGTGCGGATCCAGTTTGTCTTGTGTTGTATTGATAAGAAATCGGAGCAGAATTCTTTCTAGTGATTTCATAATCACTGAGGTGAGGGCTATTGGTCTGTAGTCCTTATGTTCTTTTGGGCATGGAATTTTGGGTAGCGGTTTGATGTGTGAATTTTTCCATGACAGAGGGATGGTGTGCATGTCAATAGAAGCCTGAAAGATGGGTTGCCACACTGGAGGTCAGTAGCAAAGTTCTTCAGCAGAAAACCGCTGCACCCATCTGGCCCAGCCGCTTTCTTGGTGTTGGTGCACTGAAATGTTTTTCTGACCTCTTCGACACTGATGGTAATTTTGTCAGAGGAAGCAGGTATTATGGTTTCGAGCATTTCAGTGCACTTTGCAGAATTATCCAGTGACTCAAAACGGGTAAAGAACGTGTTTTGTTTGTTAGCAAAACAAAATTCATTGTTCGTCACAATAGGTTTAGCTGAGGATGACATTCCTGTCATGGTTTTCATGGTGTCCCATACCTTTTGGGGGTTTTTGGCTTTAAAAGCATTTTCCAAAAGCTCTCTGTGTGCCAGTTTTGATTCCCTCAATTAGATTTTCAGTTCTTTCTCTGTCTGTTTAAGTGCTCCATAGTCTTTGTTTTTGAAAGCTATTTTCCTGGTATTTATAACGGTTTTAATGTCCTTAGTCACATAAGATTTATTATTTAGATAGATTTTTATTTATTTAGTGGGAACAACTAGTTCTACACAGAAGTTAATATAGTCATTGGTAACAGTAGTTATTTCATCTAGTGAACCTTCCTGAAAAATGTCCCAACCTGTCCAATCAAAACAGGCTTTCAACTGTTCCCTACTTTCATTTGTCCATGTCCTTATTACTTTCTTTTTTGGTATACTTCTCTTCAGTTTGGTCTTATACACTGGTATCATATTCACAACATTATGATCAGAGTTCAGTATTGGTGGTCTACATTTAGTCACGTAGGCTCCTTTAACATTTACGAAGCATTTGTCCAGGATATTGTCTTTTCTGGTGTGATCCTTAACATACTGCTGGAACCCAGGTAACACATTCTCTAGGCGACATTGGTTTATGTCCCCGAGCACTATTGCCGGTGCATCGGGGTGGCTGAGTTGCAGCTCGTGAACACAGTCAGCGATGGAGCCGGTGTTACAGTATAAGTTGAGTCATGACAACTGGCGACATTCTATTATTTTCGTCATAGGAATCCGGGGCGTGTACATTGAGGACCCATTGTTGACTTACCAGGAAAGAAACATCGTTTGTCGTTTACGTTCATCTTTTGCTATATCTGCCTTCCTAAGATCACTTTGCTGCACATTCAGTACTCGTATGTGAGGTTGTGGGTGAGAGTCCGATATCGTGACGCTTACAGGGAGGTATCGAACATTACAAAGTAGGTGACTGTGTGGATGCCTGTTCAAAACATTGCAAACTTCAATAAATCATTTAAATTATATATTTGTGTCCGACTTTCATTTGTTCATCGTTCTTAATGTGATGTATAGTAGCTTTGATAGCTGTCCATACCTTCAGACAGCCTAAAAGTAAAACACAAGTTGTTTATTCACAGCCCGAACGCTCATCGAGATGACTGGATCAGTCATGACAACTTGTGATCAGCTCCGATTAAATTGTGATATCAATTCTGTAGCTAACCTCCAGGGAGCACGTTTATTTTATGAAATAAACGTTAAACGTATAGGCTTAAAGGCATAATAGAACTACCGTATTATATGTATTCAACTTGTGCCCCGCTGGACTTACTTTTCTGTGGTTTACCGTTACTGTGACATATCAGTATAGCCACGGAAGATAGTTTGTGTGTTTAATTCCCATGCATCAAGGTTATTTTCATGTATGTAATTGTTTTTCCTGCACAGTGTAGAGTCTTGTTGTGATGAGAGGGATACAGGTATTTCATAAAATAAACGTGCTCCCTGGAGGTTAGCTACAGAATTGATATCACAATTTAATCGGAGCTGATCACAAGTTGTCATGACTGATCCAGTCATCTCGATGAGCGTTCGGGCTGTGAATAAACAACTTGTGTTTTACTTTTAGGCTGTCTGAAGGTATGGACAGCTATCAAAGCTACTATACATCACATTAAGAACGATGAACAAATGAAAGTCGGACACAAATATATAATTTAAATGATTTATTGAAGTTTGCAATGTTTTGAACAGGCATCCACACAGTCACCTACTTTGTAATGTTCGATACCTCCCTGTAAGCGTCACGATATCGGACTCTCACCCACAACCTCACATACGAGTACTGAATGTGCAGCAAAGTGATCTTAGGAAGGCAGATATAGCAAAAGATGAACGTAAACGACAAACGATGTTTCTTTCCTGGTAAGTCAACAATGGGTCCTCAATGTACACGCCCCGGATTCCTATGACGAAAATAATAGAATGTCGCCAGTTGTCATGACTCAACTTATACTGTAACACCGGCCGCCAGTGACGCTCTGCCGCTGGGAGGCACGTAAACAACAAACAGTAAAATACACCCGAATTCTCTAGGCAGATAGAAGGGTCTTAACGTCATGCCGAGAATTTCTACGTTGGGATCACAGGTTTTACATTTTACTGAGTATGATCGGCACCACAGATCATTAATATACACACAAATAGGGTGAATCCGGGTACTTCAAAGAGAGATTCAGGCATCGTAGATTGTAGCCAACTTTCCGTGAAACATAGTAAAGAGGCCTCACGAAATTCATGACAGTACCTTGTGTATATCCTTAGTGTGTCCACTTTGTTGCTCAATGAGGGCAGGTTTGTGAGAATGATGGATGGAAGTGGTGGCCGGCTGAATCTCCGCCGTAGGCCTTCCGAACGCCTCCACCCCTCCTTCTTCCTCTCTTTTTCCTGATGTGTCTAAGCAGCTCCCGAGGGATGTCATCCAATAACGAAGAACACAGGTGGCTTGGTGTATTCATAGGAGGCCGATCGCATTGTAGCTCCAGCATAGCCTCGCGGCTGTAGCAGCGTAGAGGCGGGGGCTCCTCGCCATACCTGTTTGTGTTGTGGCTCAGGTGTGTTTTGAAAAGTTTTAAGGCCAGACATGGTCCGCAGAAGGCAAAAGTAATCCACAGCATCACAAGCATGGTCTCTCAAAAATTATGTTTCATGCAGACAAACAACGTTTGGACAATAATTAGCCCAAAAACAAACAAACAAACAAACAAAACACAAGACGGACGGAGCAGCTGAGACGCGGTGCGCAGCCGAGCAGCGCACTTCACGATACGGTCTGATCACCTCTGTCCACACTCAGGAAAATGAACAACAAACAACAACATTGTTACAAATCTAAGTAGGCTGTACAACCACACATTAAAATTCAATATTTATTGGATTTGGACCTCCCAAAATTAGATTACTATTTTAACTGAATGCACAGCAAGTTCTTTTTTATATTACAAATCAAACTCATAAATTCTAAGCACTCAGCAAAGTCACGTCAGTTCATAAAATTGTCTGTCATTATATTTCAATTAACTTCTATTCAATGCTGAGCATCTACAACTCACATTAACAACACATTATCCATAGCTCTTCATCAATAATCTTATCATTAACACATTTAGGCTGAGTTTCAGCATTAAATACCATGAAGAATCTTAGCTGTTTCACGCGCTATCACCCATCTTTCCCATCTGATCCATCAGACTCATTACAGTTTGGCTTCAGTTAAGCTGATTGCGTTTTATTATTTTCATTTTTCTTTTACTGCTCGTGTGATAAAGAGCAGCTTCAAATTATTACTTAACTTCCAGGTTGTGTGCGGGTATATGTGTTTAAGTGTAAATGTGAGTTTGAGTGTGCATTTAAATGTTACTCCCATCAGTTATTTAGTTCATTTAAGGTGGGGGCTGGGTTGTGTGTGTGTGTGTGTGTGTGTGTGTGTGTGTGTGTGTGTGTGTGTGTGTGTGTGTGTGTGTGTGTGTGTGTGTGTGTGTGTGTGTGTGTGTGTGTGTGTGTGTGTGTGTGTGAGAGTGTGAGTGTGTGTGTGAGTATGTGATTGTGAGGGTTGTAGTTGATAGAAAAGGCTGAGTTGACTCCCGGATTGGCTATGGTCTGATACGGTGCAAATCTAACTATGGGCCTTTCCTGCTGCTATTGGGCTTAATGTCACTCCTGCATTTGGAGACCGAAGAAAATCCCAGGAATGATTATGAGAAACGAGATTGGTTTTCACTGTGTTTAGCACATTTTCATTCCCCCGGCACAAGCTGGAGATTCTTAGAGAGAGTGGTCTGTCTGTCTGTCACTTAAGCAGCATGGTGTTACATTGTCAAGGAAATGACTTTTGGATATGTGCTGTTCACACTGAGCTTCATACAGGACTGGCTGATACAATCTGACAGTGATCCATGGTTTCACCCTATAACCTAAAGTACAGCCCAGATCTCAAACAAGCGAGCTGTCTACTGAAGTTTGTTAAAGGAAAAAATAAATCCCCCGTCTGAAAAAAAATTGGAAAAAAATGTGTATCATCAGGGAGGATGAAAATTACTTTGCTTCTAAATATGCATATGTACTGTATGTATGTAGGTATATACTATTATGCACATGCACATACACAAGAAACAACGCTTTAACCAAAAACAACCTCATAGATCAGAAACCAAAATATTGAACTTGTAATGCTTGTATTGAGTAACAGCTAAACTAAATTCCTTGTCTTTATTTATTTGAAATTCATTCACATTAAAGCAAATCATTATTGTTAAGGAAATAACTCTGATAAGGTTGCTGCTAGTAAATAAAGACAACTTGGCTGGGTTGTGTTTGACAGGTCACTGCTACAGTTGACTGATTGATATATGACATCTATCTGCTCCAGGTGAAAATATTCCTCAGATCTTTTTCTTAAAGGTTGAGGGTGAAATTACTTAAAAGAGACTGTATGCTTCAATGGAAACTAAACAACTAATTGGCACTCTTTACATTTACTGTTTCTATAAACTTGGAGTTATATTTTTACACAAATCCAAACAACTGCAAATCATAAAACTTGCCTCCAACTCTAATATTAACTAATGGTAGAGATTACCATTTGCCAGTTTGACATCATAAAATAAGCCTTAGACTTATCTAAATACTATTTGAATCACATCATTAAAAAGTGTTTGAGTTGCTTATATATCCAAAGGCTATGACTGCAGCTAGAGAAAACAAAAAAGATAACATTAAACTGTTACATTTTCTATTACAAATTCAAGATGATATCCTTAAATCATAAGTGGTAATTATTATAAGTGGCCTTTTGTGTGAATTACTATCCCAATAGAGTAAATCAAGTATAACCGTAGAAAACATGCTTTACTTGTTTTTGTGAATTGTCTAAATTAAAGATTTTCTTTGTCATCAGATTTTCCATCATCTTTTAGAATCCCTTTTTTTTACTGAACATTCTCGGTAATAAAAAAGAGACCAAGCAAGAAAAGCACACGTTTTTGAATTGTTGGACCCACCCCCCTTATCATGTAACACACATACACACATGCACACTAGCACACTCACATTCTCATACACACATGCACACTAGCACACATATACACACACAAACACAAAGGGTAGTCACACTGTGTCAGTGCACTTTTTTCGCTCAATGAAATTCAATTATGAAAAGGAATTGTTGAATCATCACAATTTACTGAATAGAAATGAAATGAGATGCAAATAAGTGTGGTACTATGCATTTGAGGCATTTTGTCACACCATAATGGTATAATGTTGATAAGGGAAGTGAGGCCAAAATAAATTCATTGCGAGTAACAGAAAAAGAGAGACCGAGAAATATGAAAAGGCTCCAGTGTAATATGGGGAAGCAAATGTACATACTATAGGAAAATATGCTTGGATTGTGGAAGGTGACAAAAAACGCATTTTCCCCCCAAAAAATGTTGCATTTAATTTGATTGTTATGTGTTGATTTGTGTTCATTATGGCTGTTTAATTTAAACATACTGAACCATTTATTACTGCATTCGGTTATTACGCTTTGATCCAGGCATCTACTCAGAATAAATAATCTTCCTGTTGATAACATGACAGCTCAATAATGGGCTTAAATGTACCATTAACACCAGGTCTGGGTTTTTTGGAAAAGTCTGCCTACCAGCCTGTCTGCCTTCCATTTTAGCATGGCACAATTTGAACTGTGACAGTTCATACTGCTCTGTTTCACCCTTTTCAGTGTGCTGCCAAAATGTCAGAATCTCGTTAGCCAGTTAAAAGCCACCAAATCTTAGCCTGGGATGTCTACAGCTCTGCCTCTACAAGACAAAATGTTCTATGGTGTCTCTGTCTGTAGCATCTGTCAGAGCCAGTGGTGGTGCCAAAGACTTATCTCCGTTTAGCGACAGTCATTTGCATATGTCCTTGCAGTTGTTTGGCATGAGCTCATAATGACAAGAGGGGGGAAGAAGAATTGTGAGCGAGCTAAGACACCGTTATGACGGATTTGTCCATCTGCATCTGATTTGGTCTGATTTGGTATGATTATGTGGTTCTCTTAATGCTATTTAACCTGGACATGTGCCAAGTAGCACTTATACTGCTTATGAATTGCTTTCATTATTGTGGTCATGAGTCAATACTGAGTGCATCTCTCGTCTTTAGCTGCCTGTGGTGGTTTAATTAACGTCGGATGGCTGTTATGCAGAAGGCAAGTTGTAAATGATACCATCCACTAAGAAAATATGTTTTTATTTTGTTAATGTCCTATAAAATGTCTGACCTTGTATCTGTCCAAAAATTGTCACCAGGTGAAATCAGACATTTGCGTTGAGCCCCGCACGCCATGATGTGCACTGGCCAGCACATGCAGCGGTGGTCAGGGCGAGGGGAGGCCAGATCAGGACATTCCCAAAGAAGGAGAAACAGTAGTAATTCCCGTTTTTATTTGACCTTTTTTGGAGACTCGTACTTATATATATATATATATATATATATATATATATATATATATATATATATATATATATATATATATATATATATATATAGCATAGTATTTTTCTATACTTAAGATTTTAAATGTTAACATGTAGGACAGACAGACCTGGTTCATGTTGGTTTGCTATTCAACCACTTGAGCCCCAGTGCTATATGTGTCTCTTCAAAAAAAAGGTGCCAAAACTTCCCCCCCTCGTATCTTTCAAGAAAATAATGTGAGTGTTCACCTTCTACCATCAGTCACTCCATGTGAAATATAGATAAAAAAAAGGTTTAATGCATTTTTAACAACTAAAACACGTCAACAAATATTTTATCTATTTTTTCAAACTGGACTTTCAACGGTATTAACTCCAATAGGAAATGAGAACAATATACACAATTTAAACAGACCAAAAAAAAAGCAAACCAGTATATCTAACTCCGTTGATTTCTATAATGCAATAGATGCATTATCTATGTGAAGCTTGAGTGTTTGAAGTGCCTTACTTTTCTCTCCATGACTCCAAGCACCATTATAAAAAAACTCTATAGAGAAATAATTTCACCATGGGGAATACATTCTACACAGTCCACTGACACAGTCTACTGAAAACCTTTCATTGCTGTTGTTTCTATTTTCAACATTTCAGTTTTTATAATTTTAGAGTAAGCCTACTTATTTCCTGAGAAAAAACAACATGACATTAATGGACTACGTCCAAACTCAGCTCTCAGCTCACTTTGTGGCTCACATCACACATAGAAGGAAGGTTATTTTGGCCAGCTACTTAAAAAACAATGTGCAGCCAAACTTGATGCAAGGAAATCATTTATTATAATTACATTTGCCAGGTTTGAACAGATGTTGTCACCTGTGTGAAATACATGTTTTTTGTAACTTTTAAAGGAAGAGGAGGGCCACCACTTTATTGTCTCTATACAAAAGAAATTGGTCAAAGATTAAAGCTAAATAATGAAGAACAATCATGAAATGCTGCCACTTACCTCTGGTGATGAACATATAATCAGATAAATGAATTATATACAGGAATTTCAGATGCCAACCAATTCTCACTAGATATAAGAAAACTCATAAGAAATTAAACCCTTGATGACAATTCTGTTCTTGCATGGCTCTTCTAGAGAGGTCAGAGTGCAGGGTCCAGTGCTTCTGCAGGCCTTCTACTGTATTATATATCACACCAGATAGACAGCTCAGTACTAAGTAATCTTGTGTGTGTGTGTATGCATGTTGTTTTTGTTTGTGATAATAAGAAGATAACTAAGGGGTTTACTTGTTACCGAGCTTTCCCAAGGTAATACTATCCATATATTTGATTGAATGCACAGATCCTTTGTGGCTTCAATGGTCCTTTACTCCTTTCACATTGCCCGGAGTGATGCTTTTCAAATGACAAGGCCAGAGTCCAAATGTGGACCAAGGCCATCTGCACTGGGCAAGAATAGATAATCAATCATTTTCTGTGGAGAGGGGAGAGGTGTCCATGGCCTCCGCCGCGTAGTAGACTAATGCTACGTAGAGAGCTAGGCTGCCAACACACAGCCAGTTACTTCTGGCATGTCTCAGGAGTGCAGAATTAGTCACACCCTCAAATATTAAACTGGTCTACATACATAAACAAACCAGTCCAGAGCTTAAGTTAGTAGCCCTAATGTCTCGCCAAATTGCTTGTTTAAGTAAGACATACTGATTTACATTATTTCCTCAATCATACTTTAAAAAATAAAATCATATTTAATAAGGAGTAGTTGCAGTTGTTTGCTAGACTGTCAAGAAGCCAAAAAAGCTTAGCATTCAGCTGGTTTGAAATTGAATCAAATATAACAATCAAATGAGATCCATAATAAATGTGAATTCGACCAGTCTCTCTGTTTGTGATTAGAAAATAGTAGTAGTAGTAGTATTTTTTATGAAGGGTACCATTTGTATGTCTTTCATAGATGACCAAGCATGCTCTGATATACAACATATCTTTCACTCAGTAGGCACTAAAACAATCAAATATAATAAATATATTAAGAAAAAGTTGGGGGAAGAAAGTAAAAGGAAGTCTAGAAAGTTCAAAGTCAGATTGTATTATTATTATTATTTCTACTTGGATCTCATGGTGTGAATTTGCCAGAGACATTTGTCTGAAGTAATAGCTTTGTCACTTATGTCATTGACTCACCATGGGAGACAGTCAAGGAGGGATTACATTTTTGGGCACTTTATCATTACAATTCGAGAACTGCTGACTCGGATATTAGCTCCCAATAGGGAACAACGCTTTCAAACCCTCCCACAGCACATACTGTGAATATTTCACAGGAAATGGAAATTAGATATAAATGACAATTATTTGGTGTTTACATGAAAAAACATGTCGGACTGTCAAGCTTTCAAACGAGAAAGACTTGTTTTGTTCCTTATCCCCTCTAGATGCTTTGAGTGATTCATCCCATGTTGGGCCATGGTGCTCCAGACTGAGTGTCACTTTGAAAGGGATTCTGTGCATCTGTTATCAAACTGAACCATTGTGTAATAAATGAAAGGCAATTTCACATTGGTTTGTTTCACAAAGTTGATCAAATATGTCATTCTTGCACGTCAAATAGTATTTTAATATTTGTTCAAACACTCAGTAGTAAATTCAGTAGCTCTTGCCACAGTAGGCACACATCTGTATTGCTTCTTCTGACCTACATTTAGGCTCCTTTTTGATATTTTAGAACCAAGTTTATCCTGTTTATATAAGCTCCCAGTGGGCTCTATTAAAACAACAACAAAAAATAAATCCATATATCCATCTCCCTCTGACCACACACGCTGTACTCTTCACTGAAACTAGATGATCTATGTTCCCTTATGTCTGTTCTCTTGAGGATGTTAAATCCTGTTGGCTAGAAGCTTTCTGAAACCAAACAAGCATACATTGTCCTCATCTTTGACTCTGTCATACTCTAACCAATGTTCAAAGATCCCTGTATTCCAATGGAAATGCTCATGCAAACAATGTAGTTTTGGTTTTCTGATTTTATATTTTTACCATATTTTTTAAATATAAACTCTGCTGACAGCACAATAATATCCAATCTTACATTACATACATTTTTGGTGTTTAGAAAAGTGGAGAATATAGTACACGCTTTAATTCTACTTGTATTAATTATTGTACGGTCATTCTGTTTATGTGGAAGTAAGCCAGACAGCCTTGTCTCGCCTGCAGCATGTCCAAAATGCAGCAACAAGGCTCCTTCAGAATAAATACTCCTCGGTTTTTCTGTCCTTCTTTTACCTGTTAGCAAATACAACATTCATTTTACAGCTTATTGTATTTTTTCCCTGGTTTATATCTCCGGACTCCACAGCATTTATTTTACCTTTGGACTCCTCATATACGTCGAACTATACCTCTTCTCCATTGCTTGGGTCCTAATTAAAATCCAATGATAGTCCAGCATTATTGTAGTCCCCAGAACTCTGAACTATTTAATCTTGACTTTCATGTCTTACCCTACATGTTTAACTACTCTCTCAAAGGAATGGTTTAGCATTTTGGGAGTTATGCTGTTATACTTTCTAGTAGAATCAAATTAGAAGCTACTGCTGCTCCCAGACAGAAAATGTCTGGCACATAATCCCCCATCTAAGAGTTAATTGCCGTTATTACATTTTTTTCTTTAATTAAAGAATGAAAAAAACACAATTGAATTTAGAAGTGCTAGTTTTCATTTGTTGTTGCTTCAGACAGAGCAATCGTAGCTGTGGCTCCCTGTTTCCAGTCTTTGTGCAAAGATAAGCTAACCAGATGCTGCCCCTAACATCTCTGAGGAAGCCCATGGGTAAACATTTGTAGTTTCTTTCTGTAAAATAACCATACCCTGCACAGTCCTCTGGCCATGGGAAATAGCATAAATTGATGAAAAAGTGTAAGTGTAAACTTACATTTTTTCGTGTATTTTCTTACCAGTCACTTTCCATTTCAGCACACTAATGTTTCTTTGGGTGATTGGTGTTCTTCTCACTTGATTTGCTGTGATCCGGTGGGTTTGTCTGTAGGCACTGCATTTTGCTTTGTCTGTTAAGTAGTGTTGGCAATTTTAAAACTTTTAATCCAGCTATTTTATTTATTCTAGACAAGCCACTGCTAGGGTATATGCTAATGTTAAAGCATCACCATCAGCTACCTGCTGTGAGGTTTTAGAATAGCAAATGCAAAACCTTTGAATACTTGCGTGTATGTGATATTAATTTGGGAATAAAACATGCAAAATATGTGTTCTCATTCATAACACTCCGTTCGATTTCTCACTATGGGATGCGCCTCAACGCGCATGCAAACAGAAGCATCAATCTCATTACGCCAATCCTGATTGGCTGGTGATCTTGAGGTCTACGTCAGGGAATCCACCCCCTATAAGTAGCTTGCGCTACGACGCTGCGTCATTCAAACACCTCTTCTCGCTTCAGAGTCGTTTTTTCCTTTCGAAATAACGATAAGGTTGGATTTTTTTCGGTAACATACCTGTTACTAGCTTGTCCCTCTGCGCCGACACCCCGGCAAACGAGGATGGACCCTTCTCTCCCTCACACCAGAGGAGTCGGAGGCTCGAAGGCTCGGCTCTGCGGCTGTGGGTTTAAGATCTCGGGCACGGACTCACACCAGGTCTGCTCGTCCTGCCTTGGGCTGGAACACGCCCAGGAAGCTATCGATACCCCCGGTTCGTGCGGGCATTGTGCCCGCTTCACCGTCAAGAGCCTCCGCCGACGACTAGCGCACCAGGCTAGGACCCCCAGGACGCCTTCATGTCCGTTGATTCGCCGGCCGGCAATCGGGACATGGTGGCGACCACCGCGGAGATTGAGCCCCGCGCTGTTTCAGGCTGTGGCTCAACAACGGCGGTAGCCGCGGAATCGGAGCCCCGCGCCGTGTCAGGCTGGGGCCCGGTGGCGGCAAGAGCCGCGAGAGCGGAGCCCCACGCTTTGTCAAGCTGGGGCTCCCAACTGGACCTCACCGTGGTTTCACCCGCAGAGGATGTCCTAGAGCTGGATTATATGTAGGAGGATGAAGAGGACTACTCTGAGTTCCTCTTATCCGACACGGATGAGAAGAAGATGACATCTTCGTTTCATCTGCCCAGGCTGCCAAGCCGGAGGCGATGTCCTCTCCCCCGGGCGAAAGCACACCAGCTTCGCCCTGCCTAAGTATGGACTTGCAGGCTGTGTGCCAACGCGCTGCGTCCAGGCTGGACATCCCCTGGCCTGAAGTGGCCAAGGAGACCTCCAGATCTCGCTATGAGGGGAAGAACTTGCCCCAAGCAACGAGGATGAAGAGGCAGCTTCTCCCAGTCTTTCCAGAGATGCTGGACGAGGTGTCGGTCTCGTGGAGAGACCGCCCTTTCAGCAACAAGGCCCCAATCCAGGGTGCCTCCTCTTTGGACTGTGACGGCATGGAGAAGCTCGGCCTGCTCCGCATGCCGCCCATGGAGCCGCTGGTGTTATCCCACCTCCAACCACGGCTGGCTTCGGCACCGAGCAGGAACCCCACGCTACTGGCAAAGGCAGACCGCTTCCAGTCAGCATTGACCGAACGAGCCGATAAAGCCGCAGCTTTGTCCGCCAGGGCGCTCAACGTCTCCTCGCTGCTGACCGCCTACCAGGCGGAGCTCTGCGAGGACATGACGAACAAACCTGAGCCTGCCGTGTGGAACGAAATCGCAGCGATCACGGACATTTGCCTCCGTGTGCAGCGCTGTGCAGTCCAAGCCACGGGCAAAGCACTGGGGATAATGGTGGTACAGGAGAGAGCCAGGTGGCTTAACCTGACGAACCTTCCAGACCGGGAAAAAGAGGACGTCTTGGACATGCCTATTGTTCCCGAGGGCATATTTGGCTCCGCTCTAGCTTCGAAACAGCAGCGGTGTGAATCCAAAAAGAAGGAGGATGAGGCTCTCCAGCTTTGTTTTCCCCGAAGGGTCCAGCCGCCGCCTTCAACGGCCCTGCGGCAGTCCTTTGCTCAGGCTGCCTCACGTCCTGCCCGTTTCAAGATCCCGAAACAGCAGAGGCCACAGCCCGCCCCGGGTTTCCAGCCCAGACACGAGGCGAGGACGAGCTGGCCAAGAAAGTCTCCGGTTCCGGCAGCAGCCGCTCAGGCACAGCCGGTCCAGACTTTCAGCCACCAGACGAGGAAGAAGAAAAGGGCGGCCTGACAGCCTCCTCTCCTCTCCTCGATAAAGGAGCTGGAAGTTCCCTGTTCTCCAGCTCCAGAACACGTTCCAGTGTTAAATGCTCATGTGTTTCCTGGGTGCAACCATGCCCCCATCTTCCCGCCGTCTCGAGTGATTTCAGAACATCATCCTCAAGTTCGCGCCTTGAGGGAAATGGACTTAACATCAAAGACAGCAAGCTCCGCTGCTCGTTTAAGTCACACAAACACGTGTCATCACTATTGTTTCTTAATAAATCATTTTCCACTTTCGTTTCCAGGCTTAAAGCCAAGGGCGCAGTCAATAAAAATATAAAGAAAAACAATAAAAACAATAAACAGTCTGACATCTACCCCCCTTCTAAGAGCGGCTGCTGCCGCTCTCAGAAGGCGAACGATGGACGGGGCTGTGAAGGCATCACCGCCACGCGCATGCGCAGTGTCGACCGGGGTTGTCAACCTGGGGTACCACCGTGTTCAGACACTAGAGGGCTCCATGACACAACAAATAAAGACACAGAGGGCAGACGACAGGGATGTGACATCTCCACTCGGCCTATACTAGATTTGAGGGCTATGAACAAATATCTCAAAAGATACAAATTCAGAATGCTCCCTCACACATCTCTGTTGCGTCTCGTGCGCCAAAACCGATTGGTTCACATCAGTCGACCTGAAAGACGCGTATTTCCACATCCCAGTATATTATCCACACAGGAAATATCTGAGGTTCACCTTTCAGGGTGTCTGTTACGAGTACAGAGTACTTCCCTTCGGTCTGTCTCTCAGCCCACGAGTGTTTGTACGGTGTACGGAAGCCGCGATAGCCCCGTTAAGACAACAGGGTATTCGCTTGGCAACTTATCTGGAAGATTGGTTCCTTCTCGCACAGTCGGAGCAAGAGGCTATTACGCAGACGAATGTCCTCGTAAAACACCTGCTCGACCTGTGTTTCGTAATAAACACAGAAAAGAGCATGTTGTCCCCAGCCCAGACTGTGCTCTTCCTGGGCCTACGCCTGAATTCGGTGCCCTTTACAGCCCGCCTGTCAGCAGAGAGAGTGAAAGCCTTCAGGGCTTGCCTCGCTCATTTCCAGCCACGCAAATATGTTCTCTTCAGATCATGTCTGCGGTTACTGGGGCTCATGGCGTCAGCCATCCTGGTGGTACGACTGGGACGCTTACACATGAGGGAGTTTCAGCGCTGGGTAGCTGCCCTCAGACTGGACCCTGTGCGTCATGGCGCGCGATGGTCACTATGAAATGCGTAATGGCACTACGCCACTGGCTGCACCCGACTTTTCTAGTATGGGGCGTGCCTATGGGTGCTGTCCTATCGCGGAAGGTGGTCACCACAGACGTATGTCTGACGGGCTGGGGGGGTATATAAGAAGGTCGACCTGTGAGGGGTCTCTGGAGCAGAGACCTCCAACGGTCACACATAAATTATCTGGAGTTTTTTAGTGGTGTTCCTCACCCTGAAACGCTTTCTGCCTTTTCTCAGAGGACATCATGTCCTCGTGAGAACAGACAACACGACCACAATATCGTATATAAACCGCCAAGGGGGTTTGCGTTCTCTCCAGTTACACATGCTGGCACGCAAACTGATCTTATGGAGCTGCGGACGTCTCCTCTCTCTGAGAGCGACGCACGTAAAAGGAGTGATGAACCTCGGGGCAGATCTGCTGTCCAGAGGTGCACCACTATATTCAAACTGGACTCTACATCCAATAATTGTGAGTCAGCTGTGGGTGCGTTACGGCTGAGCCGCGGTAGATCTGTTCGCATCAAAAGAAAAAGCTCAATGTCAGCTGTTCTTTTTAATGCGCGATTTAAACGCACCGTTAGGCGTGGACGCGCTCGCGCACGTTTGACCTCCGGTCATTCTGTAGGCGTTCCCACCCCTGGCTCTGATACCCCCAACTCTGGCCAGAGTGAGAGAACAACACTACACACTGATCCTAATAGCTCCACACTGGCCTGCAATGTACTGGCTGGCAGAGATATATCAGCTGCTGTGCGGGCAGCCGTGGCAGCTCCCGCTACGCAGGGACATACTGTCTCAGGCGGGGGGGACGATTTTTCACCCACACCCAGAGCGCTTGGCACTATGGGCCTGGCCCGTGAGTGGTATAACCTGAATACAGTGGGACTCCCTCAGAAGGTGATAAACACTATTCAGAGTGCAAGAGCTTCCTCCACCAGGTCCCTCTATGACTGTAAGTGGAGGGTGTTTGAGGAGTGGTGCCTTCAAAAGGGACACATCTCTTTTCAATGTCCTGTCGGGGTGATTCTAATATTTCTACAGGACCTGATTGATAAACACAGAGCTTTCTCCACGATCAAAGTGTACCTGGCTGCTATTGCTGCATGCCATGTGGGCTTTGAGGGAAAGACGGCTAGCCACCATCCCTTGGTCTGCCGTTTTATGAAAGGGGCTTGCAGGCTCCTCCCTGTTTCCAGGTCACTGGTGCCCTTATGGGACTTGGCAGTGGTTTTAGATGGGCTCGCTCGACCTCCATTTGAACCCCTGGAAGAAGCTGACATGAAACACCTGTCACTGTTACTTTCTCTGGCATCTGCCAAGCGAGTCAGTGACATTCATGTTCTCTCTGTACATCCTTCATGGACTCAGTTTGCCCCGGGGCAAACAAGAGTGTTGCTGAAGCCCAACCCTGCCTTTGTACCTAAGGTGGTTGGCTCATGTATCCCCATTGACATTGAGGCATTTCCTCCGCCGCTGTGTTCCTCTGAGGAACAGCGGCCGAATTTGCTGTGCCCAGTCCGTGCTTTACGCACCTATAAGGACAGGTCAAAAGAGTTTCGATACAATGACCAACTCTTTGCATCCTGGGCTAACCCTCATAAGGGCAAGCCCGTTACCAGGCAACGGCTCTCCCACTGGATTGTGGAAGCGATTGCTCTGGCTTATACGAGTCAGGGTTCGCAGGCACCTGGGCTTTGTTCAAGGGTGTTTCCATCCAAGACATTTGTGCAGCAGCGAGCTGGCCCTCACCACTCACTTTTGTCCGCTTTTACAGGCTAGATGTCTCTGCTCCAAGTGTGGCCCGCGCAGTGCTGGGCCCCGTGCTGAGACAGGGTTCTACCTGTTAAGTTCTGGTTGTTTTGGTGATTTGACAGGCCAGTGTGGAGCTATTAGGATCAGTGTGTGGCGTTGTTCTCTCACTCTGGCCAGAGTTGGGGGTATCAGAGCCAGGGGTGGGAACGCCTACAGAGCAATACGGGAGTTTCAATATCCCATAGTGAGACATCGAACGGAGTGTTATGAATGAGAACTATAGGTTACTTACATAACCCCAGTTCTCAGAGTAACATGAAGTGAGATGTCTCACCAGACGGCCCTTCTTGCTAAGGCAAAGCGAGAAGAGGTGCTTATTTTGAATGACGCTGCGACGTAGCGCAAGCTACTTAAAGGGTGGGTGGATTCCCTGACGTAGACGTCAAGATCACCAGCCAATCAGGATTGGCGTAATGAGATTGATGCTTCTGTTTGCATACGCGTTGAGGCACATCCCATAGTGAGACATCTCACTTCATGTTACTCTGAGAACTGGGGTTACGTAAGTAACCTATAGTTTTCATATGCCTTTGATGGTAATATGTTGAATTGTATTTGTTTGGTTAAATGGGTTTAATTTGTAGCATTACATACAGATGCTGTGTACATGTATGAGTGTATGTATGAGACACAGACTAATTTGATTAATGTATGTATATCAGTTATATATGTACTAATGTATGCTTTATTTCTGTATTGTAGTTCTAGTTTCACAATGAGACTGGTACAGTAAACATCAAGAAAAGCCCAAGCCTTGTGATTGTTGGAGGATTCAAGTTGTTAGCTTCCTGTCTAGCTTTGCATTGCTTCACATTGCGAGGGCAGAACAATCAGTAATCATTTCAAAGTGACACAGACATATTAGATTAACCTATGGATTAACCTTCAGCAGCGTTTTTATCGTTTCAATGCCATTGAACACGACTTTTGATCAGAATAACAGCTAAGGTCAGACCATCTCCTGTGAATGCTCCGTAATGCTACTTGTTGTGATGTTGGTGTTTGCTTCCCCTGCCGCGAGTTCTGATTGCTCAGTGATGATACTAATACCTTTAGAATCTGTGGAATTACACTTACGATGAGTAATAAGGGTATTTTTTACCTTGAATTCTGTGCTAAGTGCGTTATAATTTTTTCGCTCTTCTGAGACTTGTGCTTTGTTTCGGTAAAAATGGTTCCTATCTACAGTTAGCTGAGTTTCTTACCGTTAAGTGAGTATGACACATTAATAGGTTTTTAAATATTAAGATGCCCTAAGACACATTTTCATGAAAAAACACCCTGCAGCCCCCTGTACAGGGGGCTCTCGGGCTTAACAGGTTATTAAACAAGTTCACTTTTGGATCCTGAGTCAATCTGAATAAATACCTAAATTATGTTGTGGGGTTGTGTTAATCACAACAACAACAACAAATGTATATTTATTCCTACCACTGACTATACTCCCTTTGTATAGCAACATTGGCCAGAGTCTATGTGTATTGTAGTATTTATTGCTAACGTGAATGAAATCCAACAAAACCTAATTGCTCAAATACAATATTTAAATGATCAAACCATGGTGTTAATACTACAAACATGTATACAAATATATTTTGCAAGGATTCCCTAGTATTTTTTTCTTTTTCAAGGTAAATGGATAATCTTATTGATCCAAAACCTTTAAAATTGGATCTCGTGGGGAAGCAATCTTCCCAATGTTTTGTATACTATATAGGATGATTTGGTACACAGGAGGTACAACTAAGCTCAAGTGCCACGGCACCCATGTTATGCACTAACCTGAATGCCACAGAAGGGTCTGCTGCATCCCTGTCGCTTCACTTGATCTAGAGAAGTCAAAATAATTCTCACCAGACCCATCTTTCACCCACACACTAACCTCTTTTTCAACTCTCTCTCCAAGTGAGGTTCTTACCCTAATTACCTCTGCCCGTCCTACCACTTGTCCTCTGGACCCTATTCCCTCAAACCCTCCTTCAGACTATCGCTCCTGATATTCTACCGTTTCTCACCCATTTCATCAACACTTCTCTAACTTCTGGTCACTTTCCAAACAGTCTCAAGGAGGCAAGAGTAAACCCTCTCCTAAAGAAACCCACTCTCAACCCGTCTGATGTTATAAACTACATGCCAGTCTCTCTCCTCCCGTTTCTGTCTAAAATACTTGAACGTGCTGTCTTTAAACAACTCTCCTGTTATCTCCATCAGAACAACCTTCTGGATCCACACCAGTCTGGTTTCAAGGTAGGTTCACTCAACAGAAACTGCCCTCCTCGCTGTCTCTGAGTAACTGCACATGGCTAAAGCAGTGGCTCTCCTCTGTCATCATCCTTTTGGACCTGTCTGCTGCATTCGACATGGTGAATCATCAGATCCTCCTTCGCACTCTCCAAGAATTTGGTGTTTCAGGCTCTACACTTTCCCTCCTCACCTCATACCTCAAAGACCGTACCTACAGGGTAACTTGGAGAGTGTCCGAGTCCGACCCTTGTCAATTAACTACAGGGGTCCCTCAGGGCTCTGTTCTTGGTCCCCTCCTCTTCTCCTTGTACACAAACTTGCTTGGATCTGTCATTAGCCTGCATGGTTTTTCATACCACTGCTACGCTGACGACACCCAACTAATTCTGTCCTTTCCCCGCTCAGAGACCCAGGTCGTCGCAAGCATCTCTGCTTGTCTAGCTGACATCTCTCAGTGGATGTCTGCTCACACCCTCAAGCTCAACCTTGACAAGACTAAACTGCTTTTCCTTCCGGGAAAAGATTGTCCCACTCTTGACCTAACAATCAACATCGGCACCTCTATTGTTTCCCCGACTCAGACTGCAAGGAATCTGGGTGTGACCACTTTCAAACAATATGTCACCTGCACCACCAGAGACAATAAAACACTGGACTTACTGTATGCCAACACCAAGGATGCATACAGCTCATCCCCCCTTCCTCCCCTGGGCAGATCTGATCACAACCTGGTTCACCTCCAGCCTGTGTACCAACCTCTGGTCCACAGACAGCCGGTGCCCACACGCACCGTGAAGAGGTGGTCTGAGGAGTCTGAGGAGGCTCTGAAAGACTGTTTTGAAACTACTGCGTGGGATGTGTTCACTGACTCTCACGGGGAGGACATCAATGGCCTTACAGATTGCATCACAGACTATGTTAATTTCTGTGAGGAAAACGTTGTACCCACCAGGAATGTACGGTGTTTTCCCAACAACAAACCCTGGATTACCCCTGACATAAAGGCTCTCCTGAAGGACAAAAAGAGGGCCTTCAGATCTGGCAACAGAGAGGAGCTGAAGACTGTACAGAGGGAGCTGAGGTGGAAAATCAGAGAGGGGAAAAACAGCTACAGGAAGAGGATGGAGGAACAGCTGCTGCAGAGGAACGTCAGTGGAGTCTGGAGAGGCCTGAAAACCATCTACACTGCAGAGCCAGACTCCCAGGTCCGGGGGGAACACCAGTGGGAAAACGACCTGAATATCTTCTTCAACAGATTTGATCAGTCATGCGCCTTCCCCCCCCCGACCCTGATCTGTAAAAGCGGACAAAAGTGAGCGGCGAGGACCAGCTCGCTGCTGCACAAATGTCTTGGATGGAAACACCCCTGAACAAAGCCCAGGATGTAGCCAGACCGCGAGTCGAATGAGCACGCAAACCCGAAGGTGCCTGCAGACCCTGACTTGTGTAAGCCAAAGCAATTGTTAGCCCAGGACACAAAGAGTTGGTCATTATGACGAAACTCTTCTGATCTGTCCATATAAGTGCGTAAAGCACGGACTGGACATAGCAAATTCGGCTGCTGTTCCCCGGAGGGACACAGCGGCGGAGGAAATGCCTCAATGTCAATGGGGGTACATGAACCAACCACCTTAGGTATAAAGGCAGGGTTGGGCTTCAGCAACACTCTCGTTAACCCTCGGGCGAACTGAGTGCATGAAGGATGTACAGATAGCGCATGAATGTCACTGACTCGCTTGGCGGATGCCAGGGCCAGTAACAGCACTGTCTTGAGTGACAGGTGCTTCATGTCAGCTTCTTCCAGGGGTTCAAATGGGGCTCGAGTGAGCCCATCTAAAACCACTGTCAAGTCCCATAAGGGCACCAGTGACCTGGAAACAGGAAGGAGCCTGCGAGCTCCCTTCATAAAACGGCAGACCAGAGGATGTTGGCCGGCCGTCTTACCCTCAAAACCCACATGGCATGCAGCAATAGCAGCCAGGTAGACTTTGATCGTGGAGAAAGCTCTGTGTTTATCAATTAGGTCCTGTAGAAATGATAAAATCACTCCCACAGGGCATTGAAAAGAGGTGTGCCCTTTTTGAAGGCACCAGTCCTCAAACACCCTCCACTTACAGTCATAAAGACACCTAGTGGAAGAAGCTCTCGCACTCTGAATAATGTTTATCACCTTCTGCGGGAGACCCACTGCATTCAGATTATACCACTCACGGGCCAGGCCCATAGGGCCATGCGCTCCGGGTGTGGGTTAAGGATCGTCCCCCCCGCCTGAGACAGTATGTCTCTGCGTAGGGGGAGCTGCCACGGCTGACCGCACAGCAGCTGATATATCTCCGCCAGCCAGTACATTGCAGGCCAGTGCGGAGCTATCAGGATCATTGTGTGTCGCCGTTCCCTCACTCTGGCCAGAGTTGGGGGTATCAGCGCCAGGGGTGGAAACGTGTACAGGAGGACCGGAGGCCAAATGTGCGCGAGCGCGTCCACGCCTAATGGTGCGTTTTGATCGCGCATTAAAAAGAAAAGCTGACAGTGAGCATTTTCTTTTGATGCGAACAGATCTACCGCGGCTTGGCCGTAACGCACCCACAGCTGGCTCACAACCATTGGATGTAGAGTCCAGTCTGCATACAGTGGTACACCTCTGGACAGCAGGTCTGCCCCGAGGTTCATCACACCCGGTACGTGCGTCGCTCTCAGAGAGAGGAGACGGTCGCAGCTCCACAAGATCAGTTTGCGTGCCAGCATGTGTAACTGGAGAGAGCGCAAACCCCCTTATCGGTTTATATACGATATTGTGGTCGTATTGTCCGTCATGACGAGGACATGGTGTCCTCTGAGAAAAGGCAGAAAGCGTTTTAGGGTGAGGAACACCGCTAAAAGCTCCAGGTAATTTATGTGCGACCGCTGGAGGTCTCTGCTCCAGAGACCCCTCACCGGACGACCTTCGTAAATACCTCCCCAGCCTGTCAGACATGCGTCTGTGGTGACCACCTTCCATGAAAGGACAGCACCCATGCTCTTTTCTGTGTTTATTATGAAACCCAGGTTGAGCAGGTGCTTTACGAGGACATTTGTCTGCGTAATAGCCTCCTGTTCCGACTGTGCGAGAAGCAGCCAGTCGTCTAGTGGAAGAAGCTCTCGCACTCTGAATAATGTTTATCACCTTCTGCGGGAGACCCACTGCATTCAGATTATACCACTCACGGGCCTTTTTTTATGTGGGTTAATACCCTGGGTTGCAAGGCGAATACCCTGTTGTCTTAACGGGGCTATCGCGTCTTCCGTGCATCGTACAAACACTCTTGGACTGAGAGACAGACCGAAGGGAAGTACTCTGTATTCGTAACAGATCCCCTGAAATGCGAACCTCAGATATTTCCTGTGTGGGATATATACTGGGATGTGGAAATACGCATCTTTCAGGTAGACTGATGTAAACCAGTCGTTTTGTCGCACGAGACGCAGCAGAGATGTGTGAGTGAGCATTCTGAATTTGTATCTTTTTAGATATTTGTTCAGAGCCCTCAAATCTAGTATTGGCCGAATTCCGTTCCCTCCCCGTTTGGGAACGAAGAAATACTTGGAATAAAAGCAGCTCTGACTCTGCTCGGCGGGTATTATAGATATAGCCTTCTTTTCTAGAAGTGAGAGAATCTCTCTCTCCAGAATATGGGCTGACTCTCCTCGGGCTCGTGAATACAGAACGTCCGAGAAGCGAGGGGGGGTGACAGCGAATTGGAATCTGTAGCCCCGTGTTACTGTCTTGAAAACCCAAGCAGACGCTGTGGGCATCTCCCACTGTTTGCTCCTTAGAGCCAGCGGAGATGTCATGTCTCTTACCCTCTGAGTCTCTATTTGTTGTGTTATGGGGCCCTCTAGTGTCTGAACACGATGGTACCCCATTTCGACAATCCCCAGCCGGCACTGCGCATGCGCGTGACGGTAGCGGCTCTATAACCCCAGTCGTCACTGCGCATGCGCATGGCGGTGGTGCCTTCACAGACCCGTCTATTATCCGCCTTTTGAGAGAGGCCGTAGCTGCTCTCAAAAGAGGGACAGGCGACAGACTGTTTATTGTTTTTATTGTCTTTCTTTTCATTTTTTTGGACTGCGCCCTCGGCTTGAAGCCTGGATGCGACAGTGAAAAATGGTTTATTTGAAAACAACAACAATTGTGACATGTGTTTTTGTGACTTAGGCAGATAGCAGAACTCGCTGTCTCTGGTATTAAGTCTGTTTCCCTTCTGGCGCGAACTTGAGGATGGCGTTGCGGCATCACTCCAGGCGGCGGGAAGATGGAGGCCTGGTGGCACCCCGAAAACACATCTGGAGCTGGGGAACAGGGAACTTCCAGCTCTGTCACCGAGGAGAGGAGAAGAGGCTGTCAGGCCGCCCGCTTCTTCTTCCTCGACTGGTGACCGAAAATCTGAGTCGGCTGTGCCTGAACAGCAGCTGCCGAAACCTGAGATTTCCTCGGCCAGCTCGTCCTCGTCTCCTGCCTGGGCTGGGGACTCGGGGCGGGCTGTGGCCTCTGCTGCCTCGGTACCTTGAACCGGGCAGAACGTGAGGCAACTTGGGCGAAGGACTGCCGCAAGACCGTCGCAGGTAGCGGCTGGACCCTTCGGGGGAGACAGAGGTGGAGGGCCTCGTCTTCCTTATTTTTCGACTCACATCTCCGCTGCATCGAGACTAAAGCGGAGCCGAAAATACCCTCGGGAACGATAGGCATGTCAAGAACATCCTCCTTTTCCCGGTCTGGGAGGTTGGTCAGGTTGAGCCACCTGGCTCTCTCCTGTACCACCATTATGCCCATGACTTTGCCCATGGCCTGGACTGCACAGCGCTGCACACGGAGGCAAATGTCCGTGATCGCTGCGATCCGGTCCCATACGGCCGGCCCAGGTTTGCTCGATAGGTCCTCGCAGAGCTCCGCCTGGTAGGCGGTCAGCAGTGAGGAGACATTGAGTGCCCTGGCGGACAACGCTGCGGCTTTATAGGCCCGTTCCGTCATCGCTGACTGGAACCGGTCTGCCTTCACCGGTAGCGTGGGGTTCCTGCTTGGTGTCAGAGCCAGCCTCGGTTGGAGGTGGGCTGCCACCAGCGGTTCCATGGGCGGCATGCGGAGCAGGCCGAGCCTCTCCATACCGTCACAGTCCAGGGAGGAGGCACCCTGGATTGGGGCCTTATTACTGAAGGGGCGGTCTCTCCACGAGACCGACACCTCGTCCAGCATCTCCGGGAAGACTGGAAGGAGCTGCCTCTTTGTCCTCGTTACGTGGGGCAAAGTCTTCCCCTCGTAGCGAGACCTGGAGGTCTCCTTGGCCATTTCAGGCCATGGGATGTCCAGCCTGGACGCGGCACGTTGACACACGGCCTGCAGGTCCATGCTCAGACAGGGCGAAGCTGGTGCGCTATCGCCCGGGAGAGCAGCCATCGCTCCCGGCTTTGCAGCCTGAGCTGATGACATGAAGACATCATCGTCTTGCTCATCCGAGTCGGACAGGAGGAACTCAGAGGTATCCTCTTCTTCCTCCATCTACTCCAGGACATCATCCGCGGGCGAGACCATGGTGAGGTCCAGTTGGGAGCCCCAGCTTGACACAGCGCGGGGCTCCGCTCTCGCGGATGTTGCCGCCACCGGGTCCCAGCCTGACATAGCGCGGGGCTCCGGTTCAGCAGCTGCCGCTGTTATTGAGCCCCAGCCTGACATGGCGCGGGGCTCAATCTCCGCGGCAGATGCCCCCATGTTTCGATTGCCGGCCGGCGAAACAGCGGACATGAGGGGGTCCTGTCCCGACAAGCTAGCTTGGCGTGCTAGCCGTCGGCGGAGGCTCTTGATGGTGAAGCGGGCACAATGCCCGCACGAGCCGGGATGGTCGATAGCCTCCTGGGCGTGTTCCAGCCCGAGGCAGGCCGAGCAGACCTGGTGTGAGTCTGTGCCTGATATCTTCAACCCGCAGCCGCAGAGCCGAGCCTCCGAGTCCCTGACTCCTCTGGTGTGAGGGAGAGAAGCGTCCATCTCGTTCGCCGTGGTGACGGCGTGGAGAGGACCCGCTCGTAACAGGTACGTTGCTGAGAAAAAATCCTTCCCCACCTGTCGTTAATCCGGTGAAAAAAACGACGGTGTAGAATTTTATTCTCAAAGAATATTAACTGGTGTGTTAATACCCTTTTTATCTTCCCCTCCTCTGGTGTGAGAGAGAAAAAGAAAAAACCGTCCCCGCTACCTTGGTGTCGGTAGTGAGGAAAGGCAAGCTAGTAACAGGTGTGTTACCAGCTTGAAAAATCAAAACCTTACCTTTAATTCCGAAGAAATAAACGGCGAGGTAGATTGCAACACTAACTGGTGTGTTAGTATTAACAGTCTTCTTGCAGAAGTATAGAAGTAGCCGGCGAGCGCCCGTCGACCGAAGTTAGCTTGGATAGCTTGGTTCCGTCTGTGGACTGTGTGAGCTAGCCCGGCTACCAATAGAGATGTGCTCTGAAGCGAGAAGAGGTGTTTGAATGATGCATGCGGTGTAGCGCAAGCTACTTATAGGGGGTAGATTCCCTGACGCTGACGTCAAGATCACCAGCCAATCAGGATTGGCGTAATGAGATTGATACTTCTGTTTGCTCCGCGATGAGGCGCATCCCATAGTGAGACATCGAACGGAGTGTTACGAATGAGAACCAGTTGAGTAGCACTTGAAATGTTTTAGCTCTATGAAACCTGATGTACTGATATGATTCTGTTTTCTTCAAGTTTGTATCTCGTTGGTCGAACGCACTTATTGTAAGTCGCTTTGGATAAAAGCGTCAGCTAAATGCAATGTAATGTATGTAATGTAATTCCAAAATAAATAAACAATTTCCTTAGTTCTGTCTCAAGAAAGGGACATCTTGTCGCAGATGATGCATTGAGAGTTTGTGTATGTTTAGCTGTATTTTTCTATATTTTGTCAGTGGGAATATTTTTGTGTGTTAGTCAATGTTTCCATCTAGTCCACCATGCTGTCAGTTTATAGCTGAATCAACATACAAGTGTTTGTACTACTGCCAGCATATATTACACTCTTTCTTATGTCACATGGCATCCCTGCATGCGCACAGATGAATAACAAATCTAAATCAAGCAGAAATTAATATGGATTCGTCTTCAACCATAGTAGAACTGGGGGAAAAGTTCTACTCTGTAGTTTGCAGTCAATGATAGATGTTGCCTTTATCAAAAACTGGAGTTATGTCAATTGAGGACAAAGTAGGTTGAGCAGACAGTGCTTACTGTGGCTATTCATCACCTAGACGCAGCTCTAGGGAAGTAGCATGGTAGTGGCCTGTGTTTACATCAGCCATCTGTCGAGAAAACTTTTTAAAGTATACACAGAGGCGGAATGTTGCGATACTTTTGTTTTCCAACACTTTATAGAGTGTTTGTATTATCGAAAATTATTTGAAAAAAACGACTTCATTTTTATTTCCTGCAATAATATGTCTGTTAATATTTTTTCTTCTGCAGCACATTATATTGTGTAAAAAATATTATTGGCCAGTTTAAGAGTTTTTTTTCACTCTTTAGCTTGCAATACATTTTCTTTTTTGATTCATATTAATCTCACTGAGTTTACAAACATATATTTAAAACTGCATTGTGTTAATTTTGTTTTAAAAAAAGAGTCCTATTTCACATTACAGAGGCTTCAAATGCATGTAACTGTTAAAGCACTCCCTTTGTCACATCTCCTTTGCAGTTGTGCACTCCCCAGCAATACCTGTGCAAGAACCATGCAGCAGGCCTAACATACTGTAGATGCCATTTACAAATATTTGCATTCCTTTGAGGGTCTTTCCTTGTTAAATGTGAAACAGACTGTCTGGGACTGGGCCCATAGATCTCGGCCTCCGTTATGGTTTGTTTAGCTTCATTGTTGTTGAAAAGTGTTTCCCTTTCCCCATGTCTGTTACTCCTGATTATGTTCACCTGGTACCCTGTGTTGTCTTCCCCCCACCTGTGTCTAATTGCTGATTAGTGTGTGGATATTTAGGCTCTGTTTCCCTGTCTGGTAGTGTGTGTGAGATCCTTGTGGTGGCTGGTGACTGTGTTCACGTGGGCAGCAGATTGAAGCTGTGTCATATGTTTATGATGTAATAAATGCCAACACCGGGTTGTATTTTGGACGTTCTGCCTCTGCCTCCTTGCTTGGTCTGGGCCGCTCAACAGTCAGCGTCACACAGACTCTAGTTAGTCCATGCGTCCAAAATGTCAGTCTACCTTAATATAAATAAAAAAAGCAACCAACAATAAAAAACAGAAAAGCTAGCTTTTTCATACAATTAAAATATACTGGATGCTTTATAAATACATATACTTTGTTTGCTCCTTATTTGTGGTACTGGGTCATAGTTGCAGCATACCATTGCAAGTCAACCACAAGTTAAAAGTTTTTCATCAAGTATAAGCCACTATTTTATTCATGAGAATGTTCTCAAGAGCTATCTATAATGAATGCTGAAGCCATGGCCTTTTTTCTATGAGCTTTTGACATGAAAGAAGGCTACCTCTAAACCAATGTAAGATTGATATAAAAAGACATCTGGAGTGCCTTCAAAGAAAACTCTGCATCCTATTTATTACATCTGTGCACACATATTTACTTCCAATCTTCAAGGTTTACACATTAACATTTCTGGACACCTGGTAGGTTCAGACTTGTTCCTCTGAATTGTTGCCTGACTTAAAAAGTTATATGAAATTCACAATACATGTAGTTTTTGATGGTAAAGCACAGACCTTTCATAAGGAATGTTGCAACTAAAATACATGATCAAGTTCCTTTGAAAACTAAGATTGGAATTCACGGTCAAACTTAGAGGACCAAAAGCCATGTGCTATTTCTCAAGTGAATCCCATCATTCTTTAGATCAGTGGGTCTCAACTGGTGGGTCGCGACCCGGACCCGTTTCGAGTGGGTCGCAGATGTGTGAGGGAAGAAAAAATAAATATAATTTGTTGTTTTTTTGTGGAAAAAACTTTTATTTTGAAGGCCCAATTTTCTAACGCTGTGCATGCAGTCGGCGTTGAACTGGAAGTAACGGAGACCATAAACGGTTTTGAAAACTTCTGTAACATCTTTGCTGATATTTTTTCGAGTATTCTGGCCAATCAGAATCAAGATGTTGCCGGAAGTCCCCACGGAGAATAACTTTGCGGTAAAACTATTCTTTATACATCCATGTGTACAATTTCAGATCAAAATGAACACATAATGAAATATGACCGCGGGTTTGATGATTGACAGGTCACAGAACAATGGGGGCTATCTACCCTTACCCACAATTTAAAGTAATTCACACATTCATCTCCTCTTTGCTCTTCTCTCTGTGTGGAGCAGAAGGTTCAGCTTCAGAACAAAGTGAAAAACAAACAATGGCATAAAATATTATTAATACGTCGGGTAGTAATAGATTTATTTATTTTCTTCTCAGAGTTTACCAGAATACGTAGTTTATATGTTAGTATTTCAAAAAATCTCCCAGGGGGAGAATCCCCCCAGACCCCCCTTCTGGGGTTGGGCTTTCAGCATGTGTGCCTTTTTATGTTATACATTTCAGCTTTAATTCCATCATCTCATTAAAATCTTATTTAAAAGCATACTTTAGTTCTGTGAAGGGATATACAGTAAGGGATATGCACTGTACTACACTTTCATCAATATTGTATGCTGAAAAGCGTATATATATATTACAGCACCATTTTTTGTTGAATAGGTTTGAGTGGTTCAAAATTTCGGGTCGCGATCTATTGACTGAGGAAAAAGTGGGTCCCGAGGCCTGACCAGTTGAGAACCACTGCTTTAGATTGTTCAAGTTTCTTTGTATTGAAGCTCTATCTGTAGGTAGGTGTCAGTCTATATCTTGTTAAGGTTTAGTAGGCAGATTGTGGTTTGGGTTTAAAAATATGACATTGGTAGGATGTATCCTCTGGGAGCCTTGAATGCCTGTCAGATGTCATGGTAATCTGTCCAATAGTTGTTGCCTGGACCAAAGTGGTATACAAACCATCACACTAACTTTGACATTGCTATGATCAGTCTAAATATACAAATTGTATTTAATGCACTTTTTCCAGAGCTTTCATCCTTAACTCATTTCATTTACCAGTGGATAGAGTGTGTTTAGTTTAGATTGTACATGTGCAGTGTGTAATGTGACCTATCTGTTTCTGATTTGAATGAGTATGACCTCTTGGAGGTTTATGATTATGACTGTGGTTATTATCAGATACTAATCATGAACTTTTTCATAACAAAATTGTACATTATTAAGGTGCAGAGGCATTTGCTTTAGACATACTAAATGATGTGTTGATTAGTTTGCTCATTTTAAATTCAGTTTGATAAGATAAATCATAACTGAACATTTTACACTCAGCTCATCTGTCATTCTTTTCCCAGCACAATTGAGGAAGTAAAGCTCATTCAAACTTGAGTAGGGCCTAATTCATCAAACTTTTATTTACTCTCTCTCTTCAGTTAGAACAATAAATAATGAAGCAGAAATGTGAAACGCCACCTCATAAAGACTAATTCCCTTCTTGCAAGGATAAGTGTTATATTCAAGACAATAACGTGAACAAACACAAAAACGTGTCAGAACTCTTCGCTTAGCCTTTCTATTGATGTTTCCTATACATAAAATCAATCAAAAGCAGGATTTCAATATGGTCGTCTTTCAATCTGCCTGCCCTGAGATGTGGGCAAGGGCAGGTATTTCAGGAGAGTCATACTTCTTTCTGTCTTCTCCACTAATGAGACAAACGAGCAGACTCTGCCGCTGCTTGAGCATGCATACATAAGTAGGTAGTAACAGAAGGAACATGAAGCAGAGCCTTTATACAATATTATTATAAAATATAACTCTTAATTCTTGCTTTTCCTCACTGGTTGTCTTTAGTGGCATGGACATTTAATGCAGGATAGCTCAATAAGATCTGTGTACAACCTTTCTTTAGTCAGACTTATTATGACTTCTCTTTCTTTAAAACTGAAATAGCAGTAGATGGGGGCTGTTGACAGTTTGGCACTATGTATAAAATTATCAGTTTGTTTTTTGTAGAATTGTCGCATATAATTAGGTTGACATTGGACAATTCAAATGCTCACAATGTACGTGGCATGATTTAGGTCCCAATGCATGGAGTTCTACACATAATGACGGGAAGGCTTGGTGTGGATGTGGTGTGTACAATAAGTCATTTTTTATGTGGGAGACGGCCATTTGTGACCTGAAACAATTCAACAGTTTAAAGATATATTTGGGCCAGAGTGTGCCTTTATTATGAGATGATAAATCTATTTCTGAAATCCACCAAAAACTGATAAAAAAAAAAAAACTGCATTGTTGAATTCAAGCAATCTTAATTTACTCGTAAATGATTGACTGTCTACTTAGAGTATAGGGACAAGTGATTTTGGACACAGTCCAGGTTATCATCGGTTCCAGACATGGCACCAGGTGTGTTTACTGATTAGTTGTTTTCCCTCTTGATAAGAGATCATTAGTAAAGATGACTGCCCTTCACACTACTTTCAGAATATTTGCTTTAATGATAGACACACAGAAAACCTCAACATAGTATCCTGAAACAATATCAACTATTCAAATGTGAAATGTTGTTACTACCTTAGTTCCACAAAGGCTTTAAGTTAGCCTGCATATGTCAGCGTTTTGGCAGGTATCATCTTGTCTGGTAGATGGAATTATCAACATCTAAAATGTCTGTTGGGAAATATGCTAAATACATACATTCATTAATAGCATATGAATTAGACTAAACTACGATTGGTGTGATGCAGTGCCTACTGTAAATACTGCATGCGTACAGTGTGTTGAAATTCTGCAGGGCGTGTGAAACAGTCACCATGTAATTCAGGGAATTCTAACATGACTGGGCAAAGTTAGTAAACAGACTTTAATTCTCCTGCTGTGCAAATGTGAGCTACAAACATGCCTATTATAGCAAAAAGCATGATACTGCCTTTGTCATGGCCTGGCTCTTGGCCATAACAAAAAGCGTGGGAAGGACAAGAATATGTATATAAAAAGGTATTTATTTGGAAAAATGTAATGTGGCCAAAAAACAAACATAAGGCAAGACAAAATAAGAATAAGCGCCGCTGCTCTCCGAGGTCCAGTCCTCTGGCGGGGATAGACCTCGAGGCTCTGGTTCAGGCCTTTTAATCCTCCGGTGCGAGCTGTCAGGTGTCCTCAATCAGTGCGTCAGGTGTCCTCAATCAGTGCGTCAGGTGTCCTCAATCAGTGTGGGCACAAGCAGAGGAGGATCATTAAAGGGCCCTACGCACCACAGGAGACCTCCAAGCAGGGGTCGTCACACCTTCAACCAAATAACAGCCTCTTGTCTGTCTCAACTGGGGGAACACAGCTTTTCTTTTCTCACCCTTTTAATGTCAATGGGTTGCATGATAACGCCAAAAGGTAATTTTACACACCACTGACACAAAACATGTTTTAGCTGTTTCATACAGAGTTAGACAAGCTTTGGGGAAAATTGGATTATAGGGTAGAGGTTTTAATCTCATGTGTCATCAGGTTAAAACACCTTGTAGCAAGAGGGGAATAAGATGACAATAGCATGCAGACCCCAAGAAAATAAAAACAAAAAAAATAAAAAATGTAACAGCAGTGGAGGTTTGCACATTCAGTATTAAAAAATAACTTGAAATAAGACATTTTCTGAGAATTATATAGTCCTTCTAAGATATGGTCACATAGCTTTTAATTACCCACAAAAAGTATTTTTCCTTTTTCTTTTTTACAAGCCACAACAAAACCTTTTTTTACCACTAATATTGGAATTTCCCTCATGGAATATAGCGGTCATTAGGGCCTGAGCTCGACAAAGTCGGAGGCGAAGACCAATTGTAATTTGTCATTGATATTTGCAAATTGTTAAGGCGAATGCACAACACCAGAGCAACCCCTCAACTAAAATAATAACCCTTGGACACAGATGGTCATGTCATCTTTCTGAAGATGCTCTACAACTGTGTCTGCCTTGGCCTCATCAGAATCCCGTAATGCCTACTTACCTGGCAATTGAACAGGCCATTGGGATTGTTGGGAGGTGTAGCACATTTGTTTTTCTGTAACTCTGTTGGAGGGCTCTACCTGCGCTCGGAGATCCAGGGCTACAGTGCATGAACTTAATTTGATGTCACTTTGAATCAAACTGCCATCATGTTGCATAATGTCATCTGAGCAAACATGTCCATTTTTAAGGTTTTGCAGGCGGAACATCCTTATTTTCAATAGGTGTCCCCCTACAATGCTTTCAGCTCCGCATGTATGATGACCTTGTCTGATGTGTCCTTGAGCACACTGTCTTTGTTTCTAACTGTTTGCACTTTGTATTTATTCTACTATATTCCTGAGTTATTAAGTCCTGCAGCTGTGTAATGAAAGGTTTTCAATCACACACAGTGTAAAGAATGCAAGAGCTGTCATATTAAATCACTAACAAATATTCATTGCAAATGTTTGCTGCTAAAATGATTGTGGACTAGATAATTTTTAAGGGCTAAACATATTTTCTATTTTTGAAAACAGCGTGTGTTTGTATTGATGTGTGAAAGGGTGTATATCTTCATATATGTTCACATGAGTTACTGTTTTTATTGTCGGCCAAAAACTATTCAGACCAGAAAGGAAACCAGACTAGGAATCCAAAAACATATTTAACAACTGGATTACCTGTGGAATAGACATTGACGTCTGCCGGAATGGAGAGGAACATGTGCTCTAACCGTAGTCCGTCTGGTCTCCTTCAAAAGAGAGACTGCATCACATCACATTAGGTGTTCACACCGTCTGCCCAGCGCTTTGAACATTTTGTAACACTAAATGTCTTTTAGAATCACAGCCTAGTTAGTAAGTATTCTAAGAGATATCTGTATTTATACCTCTGCCCTCTTGCACACTTTTAATTCAGTTATTTGTCCTTGTATGTGGATTGATGTAAGATATAATAGGTGAAACGGACTGTATAGCTTCTTTCAATCCAAAAGAGACATTGAATTCTAAATGCATAACAATAAATGGGCTTCAAGAAGTCAATGTGTTGTTGGCAGTCCTTACACTGCACCTTAGTGCCCAAACGTGTCCTATCATAGGCCTACCAATCAATTAAACTGCAGAACTGTATCCATAGTATTCTCATCATAATTTCTCTACATCCCCATTGGACATTATATATATGTAAAAAAAACAACAACAAGAAAAACCCTTGCAATTTGCTATTTCAAAGTTTGAATACAGACAATTATGGTCAATCACTCTTGTGCCTGATTGTGGACTAAATCTATTGCTAAAGCAACAGCGATACCATGCCCATTCCCCACATGCAGCAGATCTAATCAAGACAAAAAAAGTAAAGTAGATTTATTTTTACACAGCAGGATTCCTAAATGTCATGGGAGCCATAGTTGGAAGCCATTTATTTAATCTATAATACCGTTTTCTGAAGGTGAACACTTTATTTATAAAATAAAAAGTACACCTATTCCATCTACACACAGATTATGTGTGATGCTCGATGACTCATTACTAGTATATTTGCAAGATCCGCAAATTCTATGCTGACTGCCGGAGGTAATTTCAAACAGAAACCAGTGATGCAGGTGGGTGGTTAAGTGTAGTATGCGAAAGCTCCATGCTTCCCGTTGTTGTACAAATTCAATATTTTCAAAAATAGAGGCACATTTTACTGTAGCATTTAAGAATAAAAATTAGCCTCCGTTGTTTTCGATGCCGCAAATGTAATTAAATATAAAAAGAGCTTCTGATAATGTTTTATTCCGTATTGATGTTTTTTCTTTCTGTACATTTTTTTTAAACTGAATAACAATAATCTGTGGTCTTTATCAGTTTGTATATATATATATTTCATAGAGAATTAAATTAAACAAAAAAACCTTTATTTATAATCTGCTTGATTGCAAATATAAATGCACACACATTATATACATTGTCACACACACACACACACACACACACACACACACACACACACACACACACACACACACACACACACACACACACACACACACACACACACACACACACACACACACACACACACACACACACACACACACACACACACACACACAGTATGCTATATTACATTTGACCAGCCTCATGCTTAAAGACTCAATTCAGGGGCATGGTGCTCTCTAGCTCATGGTGCTCTCTAGCTGTAGGGTTGCCGGTTCAAGTCGCCGACCAGACCTAAAATATAGAGTGTGGACTGTTACTTGGAAAGGTCCCAGTTCACCTTCTGGGCCCTGCCGTGGTGTTCTTGAGCAAGGCACCGGACATCCCCCTCCCCCCTCACTCCCAATGCTCCCCGGATGCTGTAGAATAGCTGCCCACTTGGCTCCTATAGGATGGGTTAAAGGCAGAGGCCACATTTCACTGTGTGTGCTCTGCATGTGTAACCATTAAAGAGGGTTTCATCCCTCCGACTTATATTATATTTATTAGAAATATAATATGAAACAGTAATGAATCTGAATTTACCATGAACACTTGTTTGGCATACATGCACAGACACACACGCACGCACGCGCGTGCACAAGCACACACATACACCTTTTTTCCAACTTTTATGGTGTCCAGTTTGTTGCATGTATTTGGGTGTCTGTCCTCTGGAGTGGACCATCTGCTCCTTCCTATTTATTGCTTCTATCCCCAGTTGTGCTCTATCCTTCTGGTGGTCTTCCACCCTCATGCCAAAGCAGACACCAATTAGAGAGTTATGCATTGGACTTTTCACTTCTTGCTGGCACTCATTATGTCATATTCAGTTAGAGTTTGCTTTAATCTTGTAAGCACTTTAAAAGTCTTCACAACACATTCACATGATATAACACTAAAGCTAGGCAAAGGAAGCCACAAAGCACTTGCTATTTCAAGTTTGTTTGAAATGCAACTACACTAAATGTGCAAGTAAATAAAAAATACAAATATTGTCAGTTTTTCCAAATGAAACAATCTGTTGAAGATTTAAAATAGGTCTCTAGACCTAAATAACAGTCAGAAGTCCAAACCTTAGTAAAACAGAACATTGGCGGATTGATCATTGCAGATTCCCCTAAAAAAATATTGTTTCAGTTAAGTATCATTATGACAACATTTACTGTAATCAAATATGTAAGTCATATTCTATATATCTATTCACATGTGTCCACCAGCAGGCTGACATTCACTTTTTTAATGACATGTCACGTATGGGAACAATGGCTGTGATGTTGGGTACAGATATCCACGCTAACCAGGGGATGAGTGACTATGACTTTGGTGTTCCCCTTGACCTTTGCTGTATTGGCATAAATGCCAATGATTTTTATTACATAGGCGATTGTACACCATCTTTTTGGAATTTCAAATATGCTGACATCTATTAGATCCAATGGCTCACTGTTTGTACTTAAATGTATGGTTTTCATACAATGCATCCAGACTTTGGTGATAGCTTGAGTGTTCCTAAAGTGCCACTATGAGTTTGTAATTTGTGGATTTGAGTGAAATGTCTTGAAAACCATTAGTTTGATCCATAAAATCTTGTAAATATACTCAAGTTCCTCTCCGAATAAACTGTTAACACTTTACTGAATACTTAAACTATCCATCAGTTCAACATTATAAATGGTTTGTTATTGGTCCACTATATAACCAAATATTAGCAAAAACTATAACATTCCCGTCAGCATCAGAAGTTCTTCCTGTTCAGTGTTGATAAGCTAATTATATCATGCTAGCAGGCTTAATTAATATAAAACATAATCATTATGTTGAGTGTGAAAGAGATAATATGGACAGATGACGCTTGGTATGATCTACCCAAATGTAACTCCATGATTCTAAGGTAATAAGTACTTACATTAGAATTTAGCTCAATGCACAAGCTGAAGTTTTATCTTGTCCCTATCTGCTTATATCACTATTCACTAAAGCCTCAAATTAAAAACCTTGCAAAAGAGTTGCCAACAAAAATGCTGATATAATTAAGACAAATGTTGAAGAGAAAATATATATTTCCAAAGTATATGTTGACAAGATAACATGAGTAATCCACTTGATGCCCTAACAATGTCCTCAGTATAAAGCCCCCGCCAACAGCTGTGTGTTTAAAGGTCCCTACACACCAATCTGACACCAAAGAATAGGTCCCGACGGACCCGACTGTTGTGTCGTCTCACTTTTACCGACAGCTATGTTGAATCGGTGGCGGAAGGTGTCGACACGGCCGAAAAGACACGACGGTGCGGGACACACCAATCTGAGTAGGGCGACAGTACGCTCATCGACGGCCACACATCTATCGACATCGAAAATCGGCCCGGTGTGTAGGGGCCTTAAATATGTCCCATGTCGGCAGCAGAAAAATTGTAACCAATGAGAAAACAGAGAATACTGTACATAGAAGAACGACTTTGACAAAATATCTCATTTTGCGTAAAAAGCACAGAGGGCGCCTGCCTGTGTTTGCACATTTATTCACACACAAACGTTGTGGTGCATACAAACTGTAGGTGGTGTGTGAATGTGTACATCCATATGAGTTTATGTGCACACATCGGAGCTGCCATTGCTAGACATTACCTTCTCCTGACAATGCAATTAAAGCTGTGGTGCAGCATGTAACCTTCTCTTTACTGTCCAGGGAGACCAATAAATTGCCCCCATATTTGTCACAATAAAGGAGCTATCAGACTCAAGGAAGCATGTATGTGTGTATGAATATAGATGCTGAGCAGCTGTTCAATTAAAGTGGTAAGGTGGATATACACCCAAGGCAATATCATGCCACCCTCCTTGAGTGAGGCCAACACATTATGCCCTGAAATGACACTGAGACAGGAGTGCAGGAGCAAGGTTGAAAATGTACTAATTGTCTGTAAAACTTTTTCTTCCTACTTTTAATTAGATCCCCAGCTGTATGTACCAGCATTTAAATATAGTATCAGTTGAGCATTCACTGATATGCATAAAGACAACAAAGCACATGCCCAGCCTCTGATCTAATTGAGATGTACCACATTATCTCAAGGGAGAATGAAAGCTAAACAAGTGCAAATGTGCAATAGCTGCCGCCATGTGCATGTGTTCACACACATACAATCTCATAAATACTTGACCTCCATGCCTCCTTTTTTTAAAATTATAATATAATTATAGTACCCTGAGCAGAGCCATCTTGTGTCTTGGGAAGGACACTGTTAAAGTAACAACACAGACACAACACAGACACAGACCTTGTGTCTTGTTTATCTCCTATCCTATAAATGTATACAGCAACCAAACAGAATGATTACAAATCATATAATTATATTTGAACCACACCCCGTTGTGAGTGAAATGATTAACTGTTAAAGCTATTAACTGCAATGTAAACCCATCCAGGGCAGTCCCTAACACTGTCACCCAAGTTAATTGACAGAACCATATATTTATACTGTTTGAAAACAGAGGCGTTCTGTATACCAGAAAAACAAAGGTCTGTTCACATTGGGATTATTACTATGTTAGCTTGTTGATGTTATTTCAAAGTTATGTTGGTCCTAATTACAACCTAGCTTATCTTGTTAAAGTATCTATGGCCATCTCCTGGTTAATTTAGCACTTTCAAATGCAAGTAATTGACAAAAGACAACTCACTGTATCTCCCATCTTTTCTATTAAAATATATTTGTTAGGAAACTTAGATCAGTGTTAGCAAAACATTGTCAGCACTTTCCTAATTCTAGTGCATGTTGGTGTCTTTCTTTCTGTCAACGTGTCATATTTTCACCACCAGCACTCTTTTTGTTTTAGTTGAAAGACCAGCAAATTGGAGGAGCTACAGCATTCAGCAAGAGAGAGTCATTACAGGCAAGAGAGACGGAGCAGAGAAGGGAGCATGTGAATGAGACAGAGGAATGATATTTGGACAGTTGAATAATTGACTCCTTATCCAATGCTCTTTGCACATCAGAGGCTCTCCCTCTCCTTTGACTGATAAGTTGTTCACAAAATGTGGTAACTCAGGCAACCAAAATAGATCTATCCACCAATGAAAATTGATCTTGGCAACTGACTCTCTTGTTCTTTCCCTCCCCTTCTTTGTCTTTCTCTCCTCCTTGCTTTTTCTCTTGTAACCTCCTGACAGCCCAATGTTTCACTGTATAAAATGTCAGTGTCAAATGAACATGCTTCAGCTCATTATGGGAGTTGCCACTGTAACTAATAATCAGCTGCTTTTTCAAAGTTATTTTGAGGATACATAGTCATTTGTCTTGGACACCCGGTCATTTTTTCAAGTTTCTTTTATAACCATATGAATAACTATTAGCAATATGCTGATTAGCATAATGGACAGAGATGAATTGACACCATTTATTAGCTTTGAGCTCAAGATAAATAATGATCCTGGTTGTGGCTTGGCCCCCCCTCAGATGTATTTTGTTCTCATGAAACAGTCAATTATTTCCCATTTATTACTTATTAAGTATAACTTAAATTGGCTAAAAAAAGTAAAACATTTAAAATCATCATAGTCAATTGAGAGTCATTATCGTTGTTTTATTATAACTATTTGTATGTATTAATTGTATTAAATTATTATTATTAAAGAAACAAAATGTGCTATGTTACATCTAAAAATTGGGATGTATGTTACGAACTCAGACACTTAGGATGTAGGACCCGATTGCACGACTCGGGAGACAGAGGTAAAGTATGTGTAAGATACTTTATTTTCCAAATACAGCATTGAACAACAAAAAAAGTAACTATCAAATCTCTAGCCGAGATGACAAAAATAGAGAACAAAAAATGAAAGATCTCACGTAGTGAGGAATCAAACTTTTCAAGAGCACAAGGAGCATAGACCTGACCATAGCAAGAGACAATACGAACTGACGAGGAACACTGGGAGACAGGGAAATTTAACCACATGACAATGAGAATGTGAACAATCAGGGGCGGGACTGACGCTGATGAGTACAGGAGACACAGAAAGGATGCCAGGTGAAAACAATCAGGAAGCCTGGAATGAGAGTGAAAACAAACATAAAACAACATGAACCTGAACCTCTCTAGCATTTCTGTCGGTGCACAACAGTTCCCCCCTCCCCCTCTAGGGCCGACTCCTGATGGCCCAGGCTGATTGTAAAAGTCGTGGATAAGAGTCTTGTCTACGAAAAATGAAGCAGCTAACCAGCTCGTAGCCTCAGGACCGTAACCCTTCCAGTCTACGAGGAATTGCTTCCCCCTCCCCCTATTACGGACCTTCAGTAGCTTACGGACCTTTTAAACCTCACCCCCTTCAAATAACTGGGGTGATGGAGGGGGCATGGAGGCGGGAACAAGTGTGCTCTCACACACCGGCTTGATTTTACTGACGTGAAACGTCGGATGCACTCTCATATTCCTGGAGAGTTGCAAGCGTACAGACACCGGGTTGATGACTCTGGACACCGGAAAAGGACCCACAAATCTCAGAGCCAGTTTCTTTGAGGCGACATGGAATGGTAAGTCCTTAGTGGAAAGCCAAACCTTTTGGCCTGGTCTGTAGGAGGGAGCGACCCTGCGATGGACGTCTGCAACAGCCTTCATCCAAGCTGAACTTCGGAGAAGAGACTGGCGAGCACTAGCCCAAACTCGGCGACAACGTCTGATCATGGCATGAGCCGATGGAACCATCACCTCTTCCTCGTTGTTAGGGAAAAGCGGAGGCTGGAAACCATTGACACAATGGAATGGAGAGAGACCTGTGGCTGCCGTAGGAAGAGTATTGTGGGCAAACTCGACCCATGTGAGGTGGTCACTCCAGGTGGTCTGGTTCCGGGAGACGAGACAACGTAGCGTAGTCTCTAGTTCTTGGTTCAGACGCTCCGACTGTCCATTTGACTGACGGTGATATCCTGATGACAAGCTTACGGTGGCACCTATGAGTCGACAAAACTCCTTCTAGAAACCGGAAATGAATTGTGGACCCCTGTCGGAAACAATGTCATCAGGGAATCCATGGATCCTGAATAAGTGATTCATCATGACCTCTGCGGTGACTTTGGCAGAGGGAAGCTTGGTCAATGGGATGAAGTGAGCCATCTTTGAAAATCGATCCACCACTGTTAGGACCGTAGTCTTGCCTCTGGATGAAGGAAATCCTGTCACAAAATCCATTGAAATGTGTGACCAACGACGTTGGGGAATCGGCAGCGGCAAGCTCATCTTGACTTGAGACGAGGTCTTATTACACGCACACACCGGACAAGCCGCTACATCCTCCGCCACATCCTTCCTCATGGCTGGCCACCAGAAACGTTGTTGAATCCTGAACATTGTCCTTGTTACTCCCGGATGGCACGAAAGCACAGATGAGTGAGCCCAGTGGATGACTTTGGAGTGAAGAGCCTCAGGAACAAACAGCAGATTGTTGGGACACTCGCTAGGTGCTGGATTCATGACATTCGCCTTTTTAACGTCCGACTCAACTTGCCAGGAAAAGGCTCCGATCACACGGTTAAGTGGAAGTGCTCTACCGCAAGTGGTTCTGGATCGTAAAGACGAGACAAAGCATCAGGTTTTTGATTCTGAGACCCGGGACGAAAAGAGAGTGTGAAGTTGAACCTACTAAAGAATAGTGTCCACCTGGCCTGACGGGAGTTGAGACACTTAGCCTTTGTAATATATCCAGATTTTTGTGATCTGTCCAGACTAAAAACGGCTGCTCTGCCCCCTCTAGCCAGTGTCTCCATTCCTCGAGGGCTGCTTTTACAGCTAAAAAAGTTCCTTGTTTCCCACATCATATTCCACTCTGCTGTTGTCAACTTCCGCGACAGCACATGGATGCATCTTGTAGTCTTCTATAGATCGTTGAGACAGTACTCCTCCAATTCCCTCATTGGAAGCATCAACCTCGACCATAAACTGGCGCTGGGGATCTGGAATGGTGAGTATGGGAGCTGATGTGAATCTCTCTCTGAGGCGTTGGAAAGTGATGTCCGCCTGGGGACTCCACTTGAAAGGAATCTTAGGAGAAGTCAGAACATGCAGAGGGGCAGCAACAGAACTGAAATTCCTAATAAACTTCCTATAGAAGTTAGCAAATCCTAGTAACTGCGAAACCTTCTTCCTGGTGTCTGGTGTGGGCCACTGGGATACTGAACTGATTTTAGCAGGACCCATTTGCATATGATTAGGTGAGATTATGTATCCTAAGAAAGACACCTCTTCTGTGTGGAACTCAAATTTCTCTGCCTTGACATATAGCTGATTCTCAAGCAGTTTCTGCAAAACCTGGCGGACATGGTTAACATGAGATTTAGCGTCAGGGGAGAAAATCTGAATATCATCCAGATACACAAACACTGAAATATTCAAATATTCTCGCAAAACCTCATTCACAATAGCTTGAAACACAGCCGGTGCATTGCATAGTCCAAAAGGCATTACTAGGTATTCATAGTGACCACTCTGAGTGTTGAATCCTGTCTTCCAATCATCCCCTTTTCTTATTATAACCAAGATATATGCATTTCTTAAATCTAACTTGGTGAATATCTTGGCAGTTTGAAGCAGTTCAAAAGCAGATGACATGAGTGGCAGAGGATAGCGGTTCTTCACCGTAATGTCATTTAGTGGACTGTAGTCTATGCAAGGTCTCAAGAGACCCGTCTTTCTTTCCCACAAAGAAAAATCCCGCTCCGGCTGGAGAAGATGAAGGACGGATAATCCCTGATTTGAGTGAAGAGGAGATGTATTCGTCCATTGCTGCTCTTTCAGGTCTCAAAATCGAGTAAAGTCTCCCCTTGGGAATGGGGTCTCCCTGTAAGAGATCAATGGGACAGTCAAAATCTTGGTGAGGAGGTAGCGACAGGGCTTTGGACTTGTTAAACGCTTCATTTAAAATCATGGTAACAGGGAGGTACCTTCAGTAGATCAGGATAGTCAGGGTGATCAATAATGATTCTACTAGAGTATGTTGGTCATGGGCGCGGGAAGGGGGGTGCTGAGGGCGCTGCAGCACCCCCTAGCGGCAGGCAGGGGGTGCGGAGCTCCCCTGTCTGAATTATTATTTGACGGTTATTGCTGCTCCCGCTGTGCATAATCTGTGTAATATGTAGCCAATAAATTCCACATTGTTGGTAAAATAATATTTCGGCCTGCCCCAAATGTTTTTTCTTTAGCCCCGGACAATTCTACCTCAATAATATAATACATTAACCGTGCTTTACGTGAACCTCATCAAGACACTAGAAAGGACGGCAGGACTGTAATTTCCCGTGTTCAGTGGATGCAACAGAGGCAAGACACCAGACCAATCAGAGAGTTGCATGGAAATAAAAGTGTGCTTGTGTCATTCAAGCTCGCGGCTCTGTGTGTGTGCGGAAATAGCGCATTTAGTGTGTGTGAGAGAGGGGGAGAGAGAGAGGGACCGGTGCCAGCAGCAGGGATCGTGTTGTTAGCATCTGGTTAGCTAGCTGCACTAACGGACATACGGAGCTGTTTGTTCCACAACAAGCTGGAGGAGAGCTCTCCTCTCAGACTGAGAGGCTCAGGTGAGCTAAAGGACTCTCTGAGTGTTTAGATAGTTAACTTTAGTCTAAGTTATCTCAGTGGGTCTCAAACGGTTTGGTCAAAAAATATTCAAAAGATTATTTCCGCGGCACACCCTCACATGATCATTATAGTTATAAAAAAAATAAGAGAATAAAGGAAAAACAGTTATGAAATACTATATGGCAGTAAAACAAGAATACAGTTTGAAAGGGGAGTGATTTGTAAAATATCCATAAAGAAAAAGAACATCTGCTTACAGTTGTGTTTCATCTGGGTGTTGAGAGATGTATCCATAGATCTCTTAATGTTGCTCTCAAAGTGCACCAGATTGATGCTTTTAACTTCAATATTTAAAAAAAATCTTCCCGGGGGAGCATCCCCCCGGACCCCCCTAGAGGAGGTGAGGTCTGCTCCCCACTCGTAAAAAATACCACTTTACCCCTGCCTATATGCCGTGAGCTGATTATCGAGCCTTCATTGTAACAGTCGCGGGTTTACTGTGTGTTTGCGTGTGGGGAGTTTTTTTGTGCGTGCTCTATGGTGCCCGTAATACTGTTCACTGGAGTCCAGCACCTCCGCACCCCCACTCAAAATACCTTCCCGCGCCTCTGATGTTGGTGCATTAACAGGTTGTGAAAGTTTACACCTGCCAATACAATCCTCTCCCCATTCCTTAATTTTCCCTGAACACCAGTCAATGTGAGGATTGTGGGTCTTCAGCCCTGGAAACCCCAAAATAATTGGGTGGTGAGCCGACTAAAAAATATGAAATTGCATGCTCTCTGTATGGTCTTTATTCACAGTAATCTGAATGGGCTCAGTGCAATGGGTAACTGTGAACAACAAGTGGCCGTCTAAGGCACTGGCATTAACAGGTTGAGATAGCAGAACAGTCTTTATTTCTAGCTGATTGACTGCCCCAGTCCATAAGGCTTTCGTCAGCCCCTGAGTCTATTAACACACCCTAGTCAATGGCCTGATTGTTAATAAAAATGTTTACCTGAGTAACAGGTCGAGGAGGGAAGTCTACGGGAAACTTGCTCACCAGCGCCCTCCTTTTGACTGGTGAACTCGATCTTTTCCCGGGCATGAAGCGAGTTGATGATCCAGCTGGCCGCAGTAGAAACAACAACCCTCCCGTAGACGGCGCTGCCTCTCCTCCAGAGAGAGCCTGGTTCTTCCCAGCTGCATGGGTTCACCGGAGTCATTCGGAAGTGTAGGCCTCCGACGGTCCGATAACATGGGCTCGAAATCCTCAGCTGGTGGCGCGACCCTCCGAGACGAATCCTGGAATAAGATCTTGGTTGCGTCGACGCTCCCTCTCTCTTTCCCGAAGACGGTTATCGATCCGGATGGCCACAGCGATGAGGGATTCCAGATCCCGGGGTGTCTCCAGTGGAGCCAGCTGATCCTTTATCGGTTCCGAAAAGTCCCGTCATGAAGGCGTGACGAAGAGCCGGAACATTCCATCCGCTGTCCGCTGCTGCTGTACGTAACTCGATGGTATAATCAACAACCTGACGGTTGAGCTGACGTATTTGAAACAGTCTTCTGCTGGCCTCTGTAGCAGGTGATGAGTGGTCAAAAATGCGACTCATAGTCTCTATGAAATCGGCCAATGAGTAACATAGTTCGGTGTCTTTAGACCATTCTGCAGTAGCCCAGGCTGCAGCTCTTCCCGTTAAGTGAGACATCATAAACGCCACTGAAAAGGCTCCTGGGTTGTGTTGAAAATGCAGATCGCACTGTACCAGAAAGGCTCTGCAATTCAAGGAGTCTCCGGAAAATCTCTCCGGAAGAGCCAGCCGTAAAGGGGAAGAAACAGCCTGATTTGGGTAAACTGTGTCAGCTGGAGTATTGACAGGCAACCTCTCAGCTGTGGATGACGTCACCGGAAGAACAGTCTGTTGGTGAGTGAAAAAATGATTAATTTGGGCAACCAGTTGTTGCATCTGTGTAGAGATGTTTTCATGATAATCTGCCTGGCGTCCTTCCAGCTCTTTCCTTTCCTGGGCAGCTATGCCCAGCTGTTACTCATGGTGATAAATCCTCACGCCTTGTGCTGACAGGGCGGCGTGAAGCGTTCCTGGGTCGGCTGGGTCCATAATGGTCAGTTCGTTCTGTTACGAACTCAGACACTTAGGATGTAGGACCCAATTGCACGACCCGGGAGACAGAGGTAAAGTAAGATACTTTATTTTCCAAATACAGCATTGAAAAACAAAAAAGGTAACTATCAAATCTCTAGCCGAGATGACAAAAATAGAGAACAAAAAATGAAAGCGCTCATGTAGTGAGGAATCAAACTTTCCAAGAGCACAAGGAGCATAGACCTGACCATAGCAAGAGACAATACGAACTGACGAGGAACACTGGGAGACAGGGAAATTGAACCAAATGACAAGGAGAAACAGGTGTGAACAATCAGGGGTGGGACTGACGCTGATGAACACAGGAGACACAGACAGGATGCCAGGTGAAAACAATCAGGAAGCCTGGAATGAGAGATAAATGGTGAGTGTGAAAACAAACATAAAACAACATGAACCTGAACCTCTCTAGCATTTCGGTCGGTGCACAACAGTGTATGAGTACAACATTATACTGGAGAAGAACATTATGACTATAGTCTTAGCACACATCTTCAGTAAACTCTAACACAACACCTCAACATACTTAATGTGGAAATGACAGGAGATGTGTCACCATCTGCCAGTGCAGGCACAGTGATCAATTATCACTGTCTGGAAAGAAACCGTGTATTTTCTAAGTGCCAATGTAACAGGAATCAGCCTAAGTGTAAGGTTGGTAATAAGAGATTATCCAATGGCTTTTACAAATGTTTTACCATCTTAAGCTTCCATCGTACAAGGAAGTTTTTCCTTGTACGATGTGAGGGTCTAAGGATAGAGGGTGTCGTTTTTTCTCATACTGATATTCTGAACAATCTGTGCTGTTGTATTAGCTGTAAAGTGTCTCTACTGTAGGCTATTTTTATTATATGTAAAGTGCTTTGGCTCGACCAAAAATCGTTTATAAATGTGCTATATAAATAAAACTTGATTTGATTTGATTAAGATTTAGAGAATATTTAAGAATATTTTTGCCGAGAACTCGAATTTCACATTTCGAATATGTTACGTTTTGAACAGTATACTTGTACAACATATACTGGAAATGTTCCTGCTTAATTTGAACCCAGAGATACTTTCGGTTTAGAGTGGCAGATTGGATACAGTCCTATGTCCACCAATGTTTTTAAACCACCTTTACCATATTCTTTTGACATATTGGCTGCTTTCACTGCTTGGTACGCAGATGCAGACCCGGCGGCAGAAATATTTCTCTGGGCGGGCATTTGATTTACCAGGGCGGGCCCACCCCGAAACTTACATATCCCGATAAATCTGAATTGTCAACGGGGGGGGGGGTTTGTTAGACGCTCGAGATTTGTCAACGGGGGGGGGAGGGAGGCGCTCGTGAATTGTTGTTACGGAAAGAGAGGGGTTTTAGGTTGCCATAAGGCTGTTGACGGTCTTATTATAGGCTACATCCATTGGTTGGTTTTGTGGCGCATTTGTAACGCTGTGCCAACTTGGGCAAGCACGCAGGCAAACTTGAGGAGCGCACACAGGGTGGAGAGTTGGAATGAGGTTGAGCGATGGAGAGGAAGGAAGATAGAGAGATTGAGCGAGGCAGAGAGCGTGTGCAGCGGTCTGCTTGCGCACAGAGCAGTTTGTGAGAGAGCCGGCTTGAGAGTCAATTTCTCTTCAAAATATAATTGATTGCCAGCCTCTCTTGTCCCTGGCTGGCTTGCTAGCTCGTTGGTAACGTAACTGATTTCTTCTAATGTGCCTGCATCTGGCGCTGAGTTGCCATATTCCTTTCGTAAACCACTTCCTGATATCCATTGTTGCAGATAAATTTAAATGATAATAGCCAAACTAATCTAGCAAGAGTAAACTGACAGGCTGCGGTGCAGCATCTCACTCAAAAACCCACACGACTCAACCCAGCGAAAAAAAACAGTGTCGTGCGCAGACTTTCATTCAGAATTTCATAGCAAAATATAAAAAATGATATTAAACCAATCTTTCAACATAGTTTAAAACAAAAATAAATATTAGTACAAAGCCCCTACAAATAACAACAATACACATAGGCCTAATAATAAAACAATTAATATGTTTATTCAGCCCTGATTAAAACAGCGGGCCCAAATCCTGTATGGGCGGGCCCGGCCCCATGGGTCCCGCCCATGACGCAAGGTTTGCGCAGATGTCTTCTTGCATAATGATGATTAATTATTTCCAAGTTGGTTGAATGTCACACCGGTCAATTAATACGTTCTTCTCTGTTGGTTGCCTAGTTTGGCAGGAAATATATATAACGGCCCGTCCACATAGCGGCGCTGGAAGCTTCTTCCAACGCCTTCTTCTGCCCATTCACTTTGAATGGGGTGACGTCACTTTTCGCCGAACTGCATTGTGGGAAGCAGAGTGGAGCTTTCCTGGCGTTTCAGGCATGATGTATAATAAGAACTGGATACAGCGTGGGAGGCGGGGCCTCATTCATTCCTATGAGAGTTGCTCATTAGCGCATGATGATAAAATGGCCCAACTTTCGAGAGAGCGAAACGTCACAGATTAACCAGCATGCCTGAGAAGTACCCGTATGTGCGCTCATAGCGCATGCGCAACTTTAACCATGCCCCCAAAATGCTCGTTCACATCAAACACGTCAATTTGCGTACACGTAACAGCACCGCACGTTCATGACAGCATGGCACTGGATTGTTATATGATGGAGTTTGATATTAACGAGGCCGTCGCGGCAGTTAGAAGCTAGAAGCTAGCTAGTAATTATGCTAATGTAGACATCAATCGTTATGTACTTTTATATTACGCTGATGTAACAGGATCTAGTGATATCCAAGCAACAGAGCTGAATTTAGCATGATACTTGTGTGGGTTGTACATGAAACCACTTGGTAATATATAAAAATATATGTATTTTGAATTATGATCAATTGTGATTTAAATCTTTATCTAAGAAGTAAAGCTGATGATGGATTACTGTGGTGGAGTTAAAATAACAATAGCCTATTTCTCTTTGAGATGTGATGGAGTAAAAGGATAGTAACTGTGATTATTCATGTTAAGTACCCAACAAGTAACTAAAACGTATAATACTTGGAAAGGTGTAAAATGAGGAAAGGAAAGGTGTAAAATGTTTTCATAAATACCAATATCACAGTACAACTGTTAAGGTGTGTTTAGGAAGCAGGAGCCAAATGCAGATTAAAGTGACAAAATAACTCCTTTATTTCAAGGCTAAACTCTAAACAAAGACTGAACAGAACATTCACCGAGGAACAAGCCATATCACAAGACGAACCGACAAAGACAGAAAGAAAAAACAGAACTTAAATACACACAAGACTAATCATACAAACAAGACACAGCTGAGGAGGGAGGAGAAAACACAGGGACACCAGGTGAACACAATCGGGTAAATTAGACACACCAGGGAAACTAACGACAGGGAACCACAGACAGATCAAAACAAGACAAAACACAACGTACACAGAAAACCAAAGACAGATCTAGACAAGACACAACGCATACAGAATCACTAGGCCACCAGGGTGGGTGGAGGGGGTCAGGAGGACCGGACTGAGCTGACCGCCCAGGGGGCACAGCAGAGGACCAGGAAGGTATCTCGGGCGGACGGCCCGGGGGCAAGGCAGAGTTCAAAAAGGGGGATTCGGGCGGACGGCCCGGGGGCAAGGCAGAGTCTAAGGTGGGGGACTCGGGCGGCTGAGCATGAGGGTGAAGGCAGCGGCAGGAAGAGTCAGGGGGCCGGGCCCGAGGGCGAAGACCGCGGCAGGAAGAGTCAGGGGGCCTGGCCCGAGGGCGAGGGCAGCGGCAGGAAGAGTCAGGGGGCCGGGATAGAGGGCGAAGACCGCGGCTCACAGAGGGCCGGGATCGAGGGCGAAGACTGCGACTCTCAGGCGGCCGGGCTCGAGGGCAAAGACTGCGGCTCACAGAGGGCCGGGATCGAGGGCGAAGACTGCGGCTCTCAGGGGGCCGGGATTGAGGGCGAAGACTATGGCTCTCAGGGGGCCAGGCTCGAGGGCGAAGACCGCGACTGTCAGGGGGCCGGGCTCGAGGGCGAAGACCAGACAGCTCCAGAGGCCGAGCAGAGCCCGGTGTCGGCCGAACAGGAACCAGAGCCGGTGGGATAGGCCTCTGCAGGATAGGCCTCGGCAGGATCCCCCACGGAAGAGGACCAGGTGTCGGTACGACCCCCGGCGAGACAGATGATGGCGGGGCCTCCAATGGCACGGGACATAGAGTTGGCAGGACCCCCGGTAGAAGAGTAGTCGGCGGGACCTCCAACGGAACAGGACAAGGGAATGGCAGGACCCCCGGCAGAAGAGTAGACGGCGGGACCCCCAACGGAACCTCCAATGGCACGGGACATAGAGTTGGCAGGACCCCCGGTAGAAGAGTAGTCGGCGAGACCCCCAACGGGACAGAACACAGGGTTGGCAGGAACCCCGGCAGGTGAGTAGACGGCGGGACCCCCAACGGGACAGGACATAGGGTCGGCAGGACCCCCGGCAGGAGAGTAGTCGGCGGGACCCCCAACGGGACAGGACATAGGGTTGGCAGGACCCCCGGCAGGAGAGTAGATGGCGGGACACCCAACGGGACAGGACATGGGATTGGCAGGACCCCCGGCAGGAGAGTAGTCGGCGGGACCTCCAACGGGACAGGACATGGAGCCGGCAGGACCCCCAGCGGAACCTCCATCGGCACAGGACATAAGGTTGGCAGGACCCCCGGCAGAAGAGTATTTGGCGGGACCCCCAACGGGACAGGACATAGGGTTGGCAGGACCCCCGGCAGGAGAGTAGTCGGCGGGACCCCCAACGGGACAGGACACAGGGTTGGCAGGACCCCCGGCAGGTGAGTAGTCAGCGGGACCCCCAACGGGACAGGACATAGGGTTGGCAGGACCCCCGGCAGGAGAGTAGTCGGCGGGACCCCCAACGGGACAGGACATAGGGTTGGCAGGACCCCCGGCAGAAGAGTAGATGGCGGGACCTCCAACGGAACAGGACATAGGTTTGGCAGGACCCCCGGCTGGAGAGTAGTCGGTGGGACCTCCAACGGGACTGGACACAGGGTTGGCAGGACCCCCGGCAGGAGAGTAGTCGGCGGGACCTCCAACGGCACAGGACATAGGGTTGGCAGGACCCCCAGCGGAACCTCCAACGGCACAGGACATGGGACTTGAGTGGAGACTCGAGAGGAAACTTGAGAGTTGACTTGAGAGATGACTTGAGAGGGATCTTGAGAGGGAACTTGAACGGAGACTCGAGAGGGGACTTGAGAGGGGACTTGAGAAGGGACTCAAGAGGAGACTCGAGAGAGGGCTTGAGAGGGACCTCGAGAGGTGACTTGAGAGTTGACTTGAGAGGTGACTTGAGAGGGATCTCGAGAGGGAACTTGAACGGGAACTCGAGAGGAGACTTGAGAGGGGACTTGAGAGGAGACTCGAGAGGGAACTCGAGAGGATACTTGAGAGGGAACTCGAGAGGAGACTTGAGAGGAGACTTGAGACGAGACTCGAGAGGGTACCAGAGAGGGAACTTGAGAGGGAACTCGAAAGGTGACTTGAGAGGTGACTTGAGAAGTGTCTTGAAAGGGAACTCGAGATGGGACTCGAGAGGGGACTCGAGATGGGACTCGAGAGGGGACTCGAGAGGTAGTTCGAGAGGAGACTTGAGAGGGAAATAAATACAAATATATATATAAAACGAATTATAAATTCAAAGTCTGGTTTCTAGAAAGTTAGCTAATGCATACAGAGTTAACATTGCAGAACTGCTGGCATGCATACATTTCTAGCATTTTGGTTAACTATGAAAAGTATGGAAAACTACTGAGCAAACACCCAACATTAGCTGCACAGTAGCGGTTGCTGTTGAGTAGTTGGGCTTATTTTACTATTTTATATGAGAACATGTTACATTACATACAGAAATTAAGGAGGCAGGTTACAAAATCAATATGTTTCCGTCTCTTACCTTTTGGAGCAAACTGTCAAAGTTGTTGATTCATGTGATGTGACACGTCACATCACATGAACGTGCCGGGCGGCGCGGTCCCGTGGGTTAGATGCGCGTTCATAATGCAGAGGGAAATAACTCTATAACGTTATTTGCACATTTTTACAACTTGAGGAACGAATGTTTTTAATAAGGGCTATACAAGTGTTCATACTGGGTAGTTCATTTAGTTTCAAAAAAATTATTGAACGATTTACAGACCATTCTTTCCCCATGTAAGTCAATGGGAAAAAGTGTTTCCGGGCCTGGCAACCAAACGGAAGTGTAGTACCGCCGTTTGGCCAGCACTAATATTTTCATCTGAGTCCGGCGCACTTCCTTGGGGCTTGGTTTCAGGCTGCAAAAGTTGAGCAATGTTCAACTTTTGAAGCTTCTGAAGCTTTCGGTGGAAGCGTCAGCCAATCAAATCATATGCCAGTACAACTTCTAGCCAATCAAACCGCTGCTTGTGTGTCAGGGGCGGGAGATTCATGTGATTGGTTTTTGGTCGAGCTTCAGACACGCCCGCCGGCAAGCTTTTTCCAAAGCCGCTGTGTGGACGGGCCGTAACCTAACTATTCAGCAGCAGGCGAATATGTAACTACTTAAAGATCTTCTATCATGATATTTTTAGGCATATATTATGGGTCTCGGATATATGAAAATATATAAAAAACATGTCTATGATGTGTTTTGCTCAAAATACCAAACAGATTATGCATTTTAGACATCCCTCATATCTCTCGGTTTCAGCCCTGTTATAGAAGGGCTGATTCTGTGACTGTAGCTGCTGGCCCCGCCCCCTTTTGAGCACGGCTAGGCAAGCAGTGAGGTCTCCTCTCTGCTCTGCGCAGATACTCAGCTAAATGCTGCCGTGATTAAACGTTGTATCATGTTCCAAACCACTTCAAGGATTATTTCTCAAACAGTATGGCGCTCAAATGCATTTCTTCTTGCGGGTTTACTACAAGGTGAGTTCCTTTTTTTTAATTTCCTGCTTTTTTACACATAGTCTCTCGAGTACAGGTTAGCTCTGAGTGTTTGGATGCTTGCTAATGTAAACAAAGACCATATTACATTCAAAACACGTTGCGCATTGTTTCTGATAGCAACATTTCTGATATTATGTCATATCGGACGCAAATCTGGATCAGCTCTGTTGTACCCCCGTTTTTAGAGATTTGGAGGAAAAGACAGAAGGTTTTATTTTCTGACACTTTGTGAGTTCCCTGACACACCGGGGACATATATTTATGTATAAAAGAGATCAAAAAGTGGATTTTGGATGATAGGACACCTTTAAGACAAATAACCTACTGAATTACATATAAAGTAATACATGTGAATAGGTAATGTGTGGATGGCAGGTTACGCAATTAATTATGTACAGTAAATTAGATGGTTGGTCAAATACTGAAAATGAAATAGAGCACACAGCTGAAAGATTGCAGGGGAATGTTTTCACAAGTCCTATTTCTAAACCCAACCCTAATAATCAATAACATAATCAATAATAATGAAAATGATCATCAACCTAGTTATTTAACTAGGAGGTGGCACAGTCTGGACCAGAACATCTCTCCCAAGGCCATAAATCCTCTGCGAGGAAAATATAGTTTTGGGTTAAGACCCAATGTGGCAGTGTTGGAGAACTTTTTCAACTCTGATTCAGGACATCAGAGTGCTGTAATGGAGAGACAGGCACACATTTGCAGATTTATTTAGATGATACCTGGCTTCAGACTTGAGCATAGGTTCAGAGAAGGCAACCAAAGATTACATACAATGCATGTTGTTTAATAAAAAAGTGGTGATATGTTGCCTACTGCACAGGCTGAGGGTTTAATGTGAACTTTGGATACGAAGCCTTATTGTAATTTTTTTTTTAGTCTCTCTATTCCTCTAAGTTTATTTGTGTATGTCCATGAGTAACACTTTCCAATATGCACCTAGCAACCACTATACCAGGTGGCCCCAGGAGGAGCATAGATTGGGGTGCTGACCTTGTGTGATGTTATGTTGACAAGTATGATGGCATTTGAAATAGATAGTCTGGAAAGCTTGCACAACTGCAATGCTAAACAATGAAGTAAGTCCAAACAAAATGTGGGACGGGATTTTATAATACTTACTGTGGCAAATAATTGTAGAGTGTCATTATTATAATAATTATGTTTCCTCTTCTAATATTAGAAAACAAAATGGTCTGCACACAGAGATAACGACGACCGACCACCATTGTCGGAATCCAAGCCTATGAATATTTTTTTTAATATCTAGATCACAGGATCCATTGATTATTAAGACAATATCATTTTGGACCATAGTTCTGCATTGCATGATTTACAAGACATTTGCCAGGCTGAACGCTATGCCTTAAAATATTTGGAACATATTGTCTGCTTTCTTAAAATGAAAAAACACTTATGCCAAACAATGGTACTCTTTCCAATGCCCTTACAAAAAAAATGAGATTTAAATGAAATATCTTCCCAACCATGTCAAAAGCTTTGAGCAATAATCCCAATCTGTTTAAGCTGCTTTCACATGATACACAATTTGCTCTTTGCTCATTATGAGGTTGGGCCCAGAGCCTTGTTGTAAAAACAGCTTGTTGGTTTTGTTTCTATGGTTACATCCCCCGCTAGCTTGCGGCGCTAGATACAGCTGTCATCTGATTGGTTGTGCGTCAAAAGGTCAGCGTTCAACCAGGTCAAAGTTGGAATATTTTTAACTTTGAGCGAAACACTGCAACAATTCTGAGCTTTGAACCGCGCAGAGGGTAAGCAATTTTGCCTAGTCGGGCGCCATCATTCTCTCCATATAATTACAATGGCAACATCAGCGCAGAGCCATTTTTAAGTACTATGTTGCAGCTTTAGATTTACATTTTCTAAGCATTTTTAAGCATACAAGCAGATTGACTGGAAATCTTTACATTAAAACTCATTAGCTGCTTTAAAACAACATTATTACAATGACAACAACATTAACAACATTATTATGAATACAAAATAAAGTAAAAATGTATATGATGTCAGAATCCCCTTTCCCCTAACTTAAGAAATAGGGCAGCAAACAGGAAATACGACTACCTTCAGAATTTCTTTGGAAAACACCATGTCGGCACTAGAAATCAAACAAGCTTGCAAATAACCAAACCAAAATAGATGATTATTAACTATTAAAGGTCTCCTATTATAATATTTGTAGGCCTATATTATGTGTCTCAGATATATAATGATATATATCTATATATATAGATATATATATATGATGTGTTTTGCTCAAAATACCAAACAGATCATACGTTTTAGACATACCTCATATCCCTCTATTCCAGGCCTGTTAGAGATCTATAGGTTACTTACGTAACCCCAGTTCTCAGAGTAACATGAAGTGAGATGTCTCACGATGGGATGCGCCTCAACACGTATGCAAACAGAAGCATCAATCTCATTGCGCCAATCCTGATTGGCTGGTGATCTTGACGTCTACGTCAGGGAATCCACCCACCCTATAAGTAGCTTGCGCTACTACGCAGCGTCATTCAAAATAAGCACCTCTTCTCGCTTCGCCTTAGCAAGAAGGCGTGACGTGAGGCAGCTTGAGTGAAGGCCTGCCGCGGGACCGTTGAAGATGGCGGCTGGACCCTTCGGGGGAGACAGAGCTGGAGAGCCTCGTCTTCCTTCTTTTTTGATTCGCATCTCAGCTGCATCGAAGCTAGAGCGGTGCCAAATATGCCCTCGGGAACAATAGGCATGTCCAGAACATCCTCTTTTTCCCAGTCTGGAAGATTCGTCAGGTTGAGCCACCTGGCTCTCTCCTGTACCACCATAATTCCCAGTGCTTTGCTCGTGGCTTGGACTGCACAGCGCTGCACACGGAGGCAAATGTCCGTGATCGCTGCGATCTCGCCCCACACGGCAGGCTCAGGTTTGCTCGACAACTCTTCGCAGCGAGGAGACGTTGAGTGCCCTGGTGGACAAAGCTGTGGCTTTATAGGCCCGTTCGGTCATCGCTGACTGAAAACGGTCTGCCTTTGCCGGTAGCGTGGGGTTCCTGCTCGGTGTCGAAGCCAGCCTCGGTTGGAGGTGGGCTGCCACCAGCGGTTCCGTGGGCGGCATGCGGAGCAGGCCGAGCCTCTCCATACCGTCACAATCCATGGAGGAGGCACCCTGGATTGGGGCCTTGTTGCTGAAAGGGCAGTCTCTCCACGAGACCGACACCTCGTCCAGCATCTCCGGAAAGACTGGAAGGAGCTGCCTCTTCGTCCTTGCTGCTTGGGGCAATTGTTTCCCCTCATAGCGAGATCTGGAGGTCTCCTTGGCCACTTCAGGCCATGGGATGTCCAGCCTAGACGCAGCGCGTTGACACACGGCCTGCAAGTCCATACTTAGACAGGGCGAAGCTGGTGTGCTTTTGCCCGGGAGAGCGGACATCGCTCCCGGCTTTGCAGCCTGAGCCGATGAAACGAAGATGTCATCCTCGTGCTCATCCGAGTCGGACAGGAGGAACTCAGAGGCATCCTCTTCTTCCTCCATATAGTCCAACTCTAGGATATCCTCCGCGGGTGGAACCATGGTGAGGTCCAGTTGGGAGCCCCAGGTTGACACAGCGCGGGGCTCCGCTCTCGCGGCTCTTGCCGCCACCGGACCCCAGCCTGACACGGCGCGGGGCTCCGGTTCAGCGGCTGCCGCTGTTATTGAGCCCCAGCCTGACACAGCGTGGGGCTCAATCTCTGCGGCGGACGCCACCATGTCTTGATTGCCAGCCGGCGAATCAGCGGACATGAGGGGGTCCTTTCCCGAAAAGCTAGCTTGGCGTGCTAGCCGTTGGCGGAGGCTCTTAATGGGGAAGCGGGTACAATGCCCGCACGACCCGGGGTTATCGATAGCCTCCTGGGCGTGTTCCAGCCCGAGGCAGGACGAGCAGACCTGGTGTGAGTCTTTGCCTTAGATCTTAAACCCGCAGCCGCATAGCCGAGCCTCCGAGTCCCTGACTCCTCTGGTGTGAGGGAGAGAAGGGTCCATCTTTGTTCGCCGGGGTGTCGGCGTGGAGTGGACACGCTAGTAACAGGTACGTTACTGAGAAAAAAAATCCAACCTTGTCGTTAATCCGAAAGGAAAAAGCGACGGCGTAGATTTTATTCTTTAAAGAATGTTAACTGGTGTGTTAATACCTTTTGTTTTTATCTCCGTCTCCTCTGGTGTGAGAGAGAAAAGAGAACGTCCTCGCTACCGTGGTGTCGGTGTGGAGGGAAGAAAAGCTAGCAACAGGTATGTTACCAGCTTGAAGAAAAAATCAAACCTTACCGTAATTTCGAAAGAAAGAAACGGCGAGGCAGATTACAATATTAACTGGTGTGTTAATATTGTTCAGTCTTCTTGCAAAGTAAAAAAGTAACCGGCAAGCGCCCGTCGACCGAATGTTAGCTTTGGGTTCAGTCTGTGGACCGTTAAGCTAGCCCGGCTACTGATAATTCGAGATGTGCTCTGAAGCGAGAAGAGGTGTTTGAATGACACTGCAACGTAGCGCAAGCTACTTAGAGGGTGGGTGGATTCCCTGACGTAGACGTCAAGATCACCAGCCAATCAGGATTGGCGTAATGAGATTGATGCTTCTGTTTGCATACGCGTTGAGGCGCATCCCATAGTGAGACATCGAACGGAGTGTTATGAATGAGAACTGCATGTTCGGGGTCCTTAGCTTGAAAAAAAAGTAAAGAGGAGGGGGAGGGGGAGCCAATGCCTGCTCAGAATTCTATGAGATACAGCTAAATGCTGCCGTGATTAAATGCCATCATGTTCCAAATTCTCTCTCCTGTACAGGTTAGCTCTGAGTGTTATGATGCTTGCTAATGTAAACAAAGACCATATTACGTCCAAAATACGTTGGGTACGGAGGAAAAGAGAAAGGGTTTTGTTTTCTGACGTGAGTTCCCTGAAACACCGGGACACATATTTATGTATTAAAGGTCACCTATCATGCTATTTTTAGGCAATAGCATAGGTCTCAGATGTATACAAAAATATAAAAAACATGTCTATATATATCCTTTATTTAACCAGGTAAAAGTCTTTGTCTATATAAAAAGAAATGTCTATGAAGTGTTGAAAAACAGATCACCCATTCTCATATCCCTCTATTTCTCTTCCTGTTACAAAAGTGCTGATTCTGGGTAAAAACATGTCTCTCTTGATAATTAGACCCTGTCTCTCAATGAGATTGTCACCTGTATAAATAAAGGCTAAATAAAAATAAAGCTTTTTTTTTTTTTAAACTGAAAAAAATAACAGGGGGCGGAGCTTATGCCAGCTCATGCGGCCGGGACCTGGCAGATACTGTCTACAATGCTGTTGTGATGAAGCACAAGGATTATTAGATCAAGGATTATTTCTGAAACAGTAAGGAGCTCAAAGGCTGTCTCTCTTGCCGGTTATACCACAAGGTGAGTTCCTTTTTATTTCCTGCTTCTTCACACACATGCTCTGTGCAGTACAAGTTAGCTCTGAGTGTTAGCCATGCTAATGACCATATTACGTCCAAAACAGTCGGGCATTGTTTCTGATAGCAACGTTTCTGATAGTGCTGTGGGTCCGCCGCCGATTTGACGTCACATCGGCGGAAAATCTGGATCAGCTCCGTTGTAGCCCAGTTTTTAGAGATTTGGGTAAGAAAAAAAAAAGAGAGGGTTTTATTTTCTGACGCTGCGTGAGTTCCCTGACACACCGGGGACACATATTTATGTATAAAAGACATAAAAAAGTGCATTTTGCACGATAGGTCTCATTTAAAGACATCAAAAAGTGCATTTTGCATGATAGGTCCCCTTTAAGATTATAAATATTGTGAGAACTCTGTGTTGTGACAATGAGCACAATCATCTGATATATCACAAAATGATTGCACTACATTTTCTAAACCGGAAACTTAAATGATTAAACCACCCTCCATAAAAAGTAACTGTAAAACGTTTGTTGAACATTCAATTTTACTGATTGTTAAACTTAGATTGCATCTACTGTACTCAGGCAATGCACATTTTATTCAAAATAAATTGAGTTTATCTTTTTTTCCATCAATATTTGTTCAGTAGGTCTCCTAAACATCTGTGTACGCTATAAGATTTAAAACCCGGAATGATGTATATGGGGCATTCTACCGAGTTTATGCAAAGTGCGGTCCCACAACAAGAAAAACAATTTAACAAAACAATTAAGTATTCAGAAATAGATATTTACTAAGAATATGTCATGGTCTATTTAAACATAAGGCATTCAATTATATAGTGATAAGCTTAATATATACAAAAACATCATTTATATTCTGTTGGGAAGTAGCTGTCCCCAACCCTGACATCTAAATTTCAATTTCTGTAAATAACACTTAAAACATTTTATTTTATTTTGTTGAATGGTGTATTTAGAACACCTTTATGATTACATTCAAACAGAAGTTGTAATATTTATATTTATTGTGGGTTTAATTTTTTAATAAAAAAACTATACTCAAAAAATCATGTCCCCAGTTTTCATGTCACGACCGAAACACAAGGGGTTTCGGTAAGATTAAGCAATAAGGTTGAGGGAATATGAAACAACCTTGAGAACAAAATACTGTGGTTACTACCGAAACACTGGATGTTTTTTTAAAAAGTAAAGTATATTGACTTATCAAATAGAAAAGTATATGATACTGATTGGTTTAATGTATGTTCAATTTCAACATCATCAACTCTGGAGTCAATATGATCAGTATTATGCATTTTACAAAGAAAAATTGCATTGAGATTTTTATGAATTGTATAAATTGAACTTTGACATTTGATTAAAAATAAAATTGCATTGATTTAATTTTGAAAACCGTCAAGAAATATTTGTTAAAATACTATTTAGATAAGGGAAGGTAAAACAATCTTAACAGGTTAATATAATACGTTTGTACTACAGTGTATGTACTATGTTTCGGTAGTGACCATTTTTGGTAGAGGAAGAACATTCCAATACAATACAGTCTGAAAATACGATATAAAAATGTACGGTTCTTTTACTAGATATGTGTAATTTAGATATGGTACAAAATATATATGGGCAAAGCTTTGGGAAAAAAACATACATTTCAAACTGTTCCAACCTGACTTTGCATCAATTCGGTAGAATGGCCCATATATCATATCATTTAAGTTACAAATAGCGTAAAATCTCTGCTTCTTTCTGTTTTTGCCCTGGTTAATTCAATGTTCCTAACTTCTTATCTTACATTGGCAGAACAGTCTCAAGATAAGAGTTTTTAATTTATTTGTTTGACATTTTACCCCCCCCAAAAAAATATAGTCATATAACTGCTAAAAGAAAAAATATTTACCCAAGAACTGAACCAATCAATAAGCATTCTTAAGATGAACCCTAATAGAGTCATGTCATCCAATTTCATATTTTTCTTGTTTTGTATTTAACTTGACTAAGTGTTCATTGGTTGTTTACATGTCACACTTACTTGACAGTGTTGTTTTATTTCAGAAACAGGTTCAGGTAGGTTTACTTTACACGCACAAGGAATTTGACTTGATGTCATGGTGCATACATAACATAAAAAAATGGGTAGGCCGAGCCTTGTAGATGAGGCCGGTAGCAAAGGGGAATAAACTGTTCAGGTGGCGAGAGGTTTTGGTCCTGATGGAGCCCAGCCTCCTGCCAGAGGGGAGCGGGGTGAACAGTTTGTGTCCAGGGTGGGAGGGGTTCGACACAATCTTCCCTGCTCGCCTCAGGGTGTCTGGAGGAAGCACTGTGCACCTAAGTAGAGACCCACTAATACAATATATTCTAGGGATGTAACGATATACCGAATACCGCGGTATCGCGGTAATGAAACGGCTCAATACCGTCGTGAGACTGAAAAGATCTACCGCGATATTACCGTTCATTCATTTATATCTCGCCCTGTAAATAAAAACTGTAATGTTTTTGTTTGAACAGCAGAGGACGCCATAATACTAATCAAGAATACTCCCATCATCCTTTGCGTGCAAGCCCGCCCTCACACTCAGACCCAACGAGAAAATGGCGAATGGAGTAGACGAACGTGCTGACCAACTAAATAGAAATTGTGAAATTGAGGATGCTCCATCGACTTTTAAAGCTGTTGTGTGGCAGCATTTTGGTTTTCCCGTTTCAAGAAATGACAAAGGTGAAAAGCAAACTAACAAACGCCAAACTATTTGCAAATCCTGCCGGGCGACGGTCGCCTACAATTCGGGAAACACATCGAACATGAGAAGTCATTTGTCACATCACCACCCAGAAAAGCTCCGAACACAACAACCTACTGTGAGGAAAATGCCTAAGCCAGGCCAACTGACTCTGACAGAAATATTTGGAGCGCCACTTCCCCCTAACAGTCCAAGAGCTCAGGAAATAACAAGGTGCATCGGCGAGTACATGGCCAAAGACTTAAGGCCGTTTTCTGTGGTCGACAACAGTGGATTTCGGAGGTTAGTAAACACGCTGGAGCCCAAGTATGCCATTCCATCACGGCCATACTTTAGTCGAACAGTGCTACCCGCTCTGTACCAAGAGACAAAAGCTAAAGTGACACAGAGCCTCAAAGAAGCAGAGTGCATCTCAATAACAACAGATGGGTGGACTTCACGAGCTACGCAGAGCTATATTACAGTCACGGCTCATGTTATGACCAGCGAATGGGAAATTAAAAGTTTTGTTTTACAGACGCGGCCTCTTTTCACATCACACACTGGACTAAACATTGCTAAGGTGTTAAAATCTGCTGTTTTGGAGTGGGGACTCGACAATAATCAAGGCATTGCTGTCGTAACAGACAACGCAAGGAATATGGATGTAGCGGTGAGAGAGGCCGGTCTTTCCCCACACATAAAGTGTTTTGCACACACTTTAAACCTCGCTTCAAAAGCGGGTTTGAACGTAAACCGGGCAAGTCGTCTGCTTGGTAGAGTGAGGCGTGTAGCTGCGTTTTTTCACCGCAGTTCAACTGCCACAGCTGTGCTGGCCACCAAACAGGGAATGTTAAACCTGCCTGCGCATAAACTCATCATGGATGTGGTCACAAGATGGAACAGCTCGCTTGACATGCTCGAGCGCTACCTGGAGCAACAACAAGCTATCGCTGCAACGCTACTCAGTGCTGAAGTCAGGCGCAACGCACGCGAGATAGACACTCTTGAACCAGCTGACATCACGGACGCCGAGGACATGGTTCGGCTTCTCTCACCGCTGAAAAAAGCAACCACCGTGCTGTGCGATGAGTCTCGACCTACAGTCTCTCTCATTGTGCCCCTCAAGCACATGATAGAGCAAAGCATGGCACAGTGCGATGAGGACTCCTCCACCATCGCCCAAATGAAGAGAGCCATACTGAAGGACTTTACAGACAGATACCAAGGGGAGCAAAACAAGTTTCTGCAAGAGAGCACTGCGTTGGACCCCCGGTTCCGGAGCTTGCACCAGCTAAATGACAGTCAGAGGGAGGACGTTTTCGACAGGCTGAAGTTGAAAGCCACACAGATGCAGAACCAGGTACATATTTAAATATTCTTTTTGTGTCTGTGTAACTTTTTCAGATAACGTAAGGTGGGTTTGCCTCTGTTGTTTTTGTGAAAAGAAAGATAAGACGTTTTTTTTCTACCTCTGCTTGCTTGCATAGAACCCTAGTGAAACAGAAGGGGAAAGAGCACATGACGCTGAGGAACAATCTCCTCCTTCCAAAAAGACAGCACTCGAAGATCTCCTTGGGGAGTCTTTCAGTGAAGAAGTGCACGTCGCACAGCACAACACTGGTATCCAGGCTGAAATTGACTTGTACCGCAAAGCGACCTCTATTTTACTCTCTGACTGTCCTCTCAAGTGGTGGAGAGACAATGCAAAGTGTTACCCACTGCTGTCCCCCATGGCCAAAGCATATCTCTCTGTCCCAGCCACATCAGTGCCGAGTGAGAGAGTTTTTTCCACAGCAGGGGATATTGTAAACGCCCAAAGATCCCAGCTTCTACCTGGAAATGTTGACATGCTCATCTTCCTGAAAAGAAACCTGTCTGATGAGTGAGTGAGAGAGAGTTTGAGTTGAGTTACTTCAAATCTATTTTATTGCAGGGTCTGATTATTGAATGTTCTTGTTTATTTGCACAAAGAAAATGCATACTTTTGTTTGGTAGTACTTGTTCTTGTTCCAGTCTGTTACTGTTTTGACAATTTAAATGTACTACTATACTAAATGCTGTACAAATCAGATTTATTATTTAATAAAGAAAACATTTTGGAGTAAAAAAAAAAAATTTGTATTTTTTTTTAGAATTTTTTTTTCCTTCAATATATCTCGATAAATATCGTACCGTGGACTTGTTATCGCGGTATTACCGTACCGTGAGTTTTTGGTATCGTTACATCCCTAATATATTCTGAAAAAAACAAGGCATTATTTGTCAGCTAGTGCAAGAGGCACTGTTCATGCAAAGTGAAGAGTAGTTATTTAGAACTAGGAAAACTGCACTTTGCTATGCTGGTAAACATCAGCGAAATAATGGCATGTTGAAAACGTTTTTTCTTTTTAATAAGGTAACAACCAAGAAAGAATATTCAATTAGGACTGACATCAATTTACTACATGATATTTGTTGACACTAAATACTGAGGGGACAGTTTCCAGTCTCAGTATGTAATGTGTTTCTACTATTCATATAGCAAAACTTTGCCACTCAGACACAAAAGCACAGCATAATTCTCAAACTGTTTTTCTACACAACTTGGTAGGAATATACAAAGGTATCATCACTCCTGAGCACATGTAGGTTGAGGTCTAGACTTGCCCGTCTTTGTGATTTATGAGAGGTTGAACATTTACACCTTGGCTTTCCCTTACTGTCAAGTCATTCATCAGGCTCCATATAATGAATGGACTTGTTCTTTGCACTGGAGCTAACAAGACGGTGGGGTCCTTAGAGTTCAGTAAAACGAGATTACAAGCAATGGTCAAGTCCAGGAAAAGGGAGCAACTCCTCCCGGAGCAGGAGCATGAGGCCACTAGGGAGGAAGCAATTGGTGGAGATGAAGGCAGCATTACTGTGAGTTTCTGCTGCAGTCATTGTCTCCAAATGGCAAGAAAGATCACAAAATGTTTGTGAAAACAGAGAGAAATGTCGAACACCATGACAGGGAAGTTGTTGTGCAAAGAACAACATTAGTTGTTGAAAGTAATGACTGTTTATTTATTGATTTCCTTAAACTACCTTTTCACTTAGACCCCTCTTTAGGCAAATTAGTATTCACTGGCAGCAAACCTAAGTTACTCTGTGTCCCAAACATTTTTTCAGAGTAACCAATGAATACGTGATTAAGTTAATTAAATACAAAATTAAGGGGCAGGTCGTTTTCTGTATTAAGGGTAATTTTATCGTAACTGTAAAAAGCCACATCCTTTTAATACTGCCACGAACAAGGCTACATAATAACAAAAAAAAACTGAAATAAGAGGAACTGGATGTGTTCTACTATTTTAGGAACTTAAGACTTTTTTCTAAAACATTTTTTTAACTATTGCATAAAGTTTGACATTGTTGTTGTTTTTGTAATTGGATTAAAAAGAAAAAAGAAAGCACTACATTAATTTAAAAAAAAACAACATGACATCCATTGCTGCCCCCTGCTCACTTCCGCAATGTCTTGAGGGACATGATTATGAAGATAGGTATCCATTACCTAGAAGCAGAGCAGCACACACTAGCTCCAGGCTTTATGTCACACTCTAATATATACAAAGCACTGTGAATCTACCCTCTTGAAAACCCCCATGCCCTTTATCTGCCAATCCCATGACTTTCATTGGCTGACTTGAAGGATGATATCCCTAATGTTCATGACAAATTAATCCACAGGGGGAAAGCCAATGACAGTGGGTTGCTAGCGGGTCATCCCTTTGGCTAAGTCTGTCATTTCACATTTGCAGGGACTCATGTGCAGGACTGCATAACTAAGCAGCGTATTTGTAAAACCTAAATTAAAGGTTTTTTTTGTCTGTACATACATACAGACGGCCAGTAAGGATTCAAATCCCAGGGAAATCTTCCCAATTGGACCTAGCATTGAATGCTTCAGAAGCAATACAGATTATTGAAGGGAATTCAGCATTGCACTTGCAAAGGCTAAACATGGGCACTGCCTGTAATATAAGGTCATGGCCGCCAATGAAACATGAAGTCATTATCTGCAATTATATACTGAAGTACAATCTTTAAGAATCTGACTAAAATATTCCATGCAAACAAACAAAAGACGATTTGAATATATTTCCAATTACCCTTATGTAGGCTGTTGCATGAAGCAGACATACCACAAAGGAATCCTTAAAATAAATCCCAATTGTTACGGAATAGCAAAGGAAGCAGGACCCAAATGCAGATTAAACTGATTATTCCTTTATTTCAAGGATAACAAATAGAACTTGGACAGACAGAACACTCACCGGTGAACACAGTCAACAACAAAAGACGAACCAACACTGAACACAGGAAGAGACAAGACTAAATACAGGGAGGGGTAATCACAAGACGAGAAACAGCCAGGCAGGGGAGGAGAAACACAAGGGCGACAGGTGAACACAATTAGACACACCAGGGAAACTAACGACAGGGAGGAAAAACACAGGAAGAAGGACCAGACAATATACAAGGAGGAAAACACCAATAACCAGACATACAAAACTACAAACGTGACATATAAGAATCCTGACACCAATTGAGGGAGTTAAAGAAAGGGGTTTTAAATGCAACAAAGGTCCAAAAGCTGTTATCAAGCCCGGGACATTGGGGGTTATATTCCATGCATAATAATGTGTGCTATCAAGGCTTTCACATTTGTAACATTTATATTGTTATTTCTTTACTAATTAATTATGACTTCACACCATGATAAGCTTGGAGACATTGCTAAACATGTTTATTAAATTAAATCAAATCAAATCGTATTTTGTCCATATAGGTATTAGAAGCGATTTACAAGCATATGCGATACATTATATGATATTAAGTGAGATCAATAGAAATCATTTAACTTGTAATAACTAGAAGTATGCTACATGTTCTAAAATTAAGCAACCATTGATAAAACATAAATAAACAAACTATACAATTGTATGTACAAATCTACTGCATGCACCATTTACTGTTTTTACTATTAGCGAATGCAGCTGGTAACACATTAGATAAAATGGCACAGTAGTTGAACGGATAACCATGTCAGAATATGAATATGACCTCCTGCGTGATGATGCAGCTCATTGCATGTTGTTTGAACATTACCAGTAAAGGGCGATTTGCCTGCATAAAAGTTATATATACCCTGTGTTCACAGAGGCGCGAAGGAGCAAATAGCTGCTGTCTGTTGAGTGCTCCAGAAGTGAGAGGCTACATGGAGCATACAGAAACAGATGCCATAGCAGAGTGCATTTAGCTCCACATTTTGTACATTGACAGTAGACGGCAACAACAGTTGTACTTTCAAGAGCCACTCTTTGAAATGTATGCCTGGCTTAGAGCAACATGTAATGTTTATTATAAACATGTTTTACAGTTAGCGGGCACAATACAGTTCTGAACTTTAGTGAGTATAATTTCACATATCAAAATTCATACAAGGCTCTACAAAAGTAAACTGCTCAAACCTTGCAGAAAATATCTTGTTTTATTCTAAATGTATTTTACTTGCTGCTAGCTGTGCTGCATAGCAAATAATGCTGGACAAATTTAGTAACTAACGTTGCACGGCAGTTACACTGTCATTTAAAACAAATCTACCACTATATATTGTTCAGTCATGAACACTTTCATCACATGATAAACCATTTCTAACAACAAAGGGTGATGCAGTTGTGTTTGGCATTCATTGCTCTCCATTAAGCTGTTCCCTGCTTATCCAGCTACCATGCTGTTGGTGAAGCAGGATCATAATGAGCAGCAGCAAGGTAGCAACACTGCTGTGTTATCACTTTAAGAGCTACCATAGGCTCAAGTAGATATGCTGGCACAGGTGGAGGCTGGGTAGGTGGAGATAAAGCTTAAAGAAGCACAAGTGTGCAGCATTTGGTGTAGCAAGAAAGCTTATTCAATGGATTGTTGTTTGTTTACTAGTGATCAGCTGGTAAATTAGCTATACACAATGTCTCTGTCATGCTTGAACAAATAAAGTGCTCAGTGAAAAGAAGTAAAGTACAGAAGTAATTTGGCGTAAAAGCACTCATTAAACCATAGAACTGAAACCTTTCTGGATGAAATCACTTTTGTTAAAGCAGGGTGTGGGTTTGGTGATCACATTCATTTAACATACAGACAGTGGCGACTGGTCATTAGGGGCAGGTACAGCCTAACCTAGTGTCAGCAGAAAGTATTAAAATAATAATTACAAAAAAAATACATCTTAAAATATATTTTACGACCATGTTTAATCATCTGATTCGTCTGTACATTGTTTCTTTAGTCTGTGTTCTTCTAATTAGTGTCTACAGTGTGCCTTTTGAGCCGTTTTGAATGGCGTGGGTCAAGCCCCGATCAAGCCGCTGGGTGTTTCTCAATGTCGAGGACGCCTCCTTGGTAGCACATGTCTTCCGAGTCACTTGCTTCAGAAGCAAGGCAAGAATCCGTCCTAGCTTTGGAAAACGAAGAATTGTGGAACAGGCTAACAGGTGTGCAGGTGTGCGTCATATGCGAGGCCCCGCCTTAAATGGAACGCGATTTCCGCCAAAGATTTGGAAATTGGTCCGTGCGCAAAGCATTGTGGGGATTTTAAGACCGCGGAGTCTACACATGTGCAGCCTCAAAATTTCCCGATACGAAGTACGCCGGCCTCGGTAGAATTCCAAGTGTGGTGGACATTGGAACAGTCCTTCGGCGGCACTCGATGACGTATTATGCTTGAAATAGTGGCTCTGAAGCAGCCTTCCTCGACATTGAGAAACACCCACTGTCTCTCACTTTCTAAGTGAATGGAAGCTGTAAACTACACTGTCTTTTAATAGTCTTTTTCTATTCAATGTGTGCGGCAAAAAAATAATCACCATAGGGGCAGTGTGCCTGGCATCCCCACCAAACGTCATCTCATAATTCAGAGAGCTGATTGGCTGTAAGTACCTGTGCCACGAAAAGTGTGGTGTGTGAAGAGGAGACGACAGAGGTGCAGTGACGTGTCCTAAAACCCGGAAGTAAGCTGCGCATGGGTTTCCTCGATAAAAAAGCAATGAGATTCCTCCATAGGATTTTAGAAAATAGCTCAAAATAAGATCTGTGGGAAACGTACCTGTTATATAAGTGCAAGTTTTGTTCAGCCGGATAATATCCACATGTCTACCCTACTTTTATAATTTTCGAATCATAAATCTATCGATTAGATAGATTAGACTTTTGAAACTACAAGAAGATAAGGAGGACTTTTACAAAAAAGTAATAGAGATTTCTGTCCAGAAGGATAGGCAAATGGACTTCATCTTCAAGTCAAGGTAAGACCAACATTTTATTGAAAATGTGATCTTACTAGGAGAGAACAATCCAATATTTAAATGATACAATTACATTTTTTGGGTATCCTTTTGTTGAACTGTCTGTTTAAAATTAATCGAAGCATCAGACTCAAAAAGCTTTTCAAAATAATATTATATTTTGATTTAGGTCAAAATATAATATTTGTAAACCTGAAGAGTCAGTGCCAGTTCCTCACCAGCCATGAACCTCACTGCACATCACTGCAGAAGCTTATATATAATCATCTACGTATTTTGAGCCCCACCACTTTTGTACATATAAAAACGCCACTGCATACAGAACATGTACATGTTATAAAAAAAAACATAAACAGTAAGTACACCATACTCAAGCCAAACGCTAGATGTTGTTGTTGGCGATGCGTGTGATTTTGCATGTAAGTTATCTATTAATCTGAACACATTTACAATGATATTTATATATGGTTACATTTTGGCTGCTTTCTCACTGAGCAGTAACTACAAGCATGGATTGGTTTTGAACTTAGCTTTCAGGATTAATTATTCAGTGCATTTTTTGATGGACCTCTAAAACGGCTTCTCCTGTTGCAATATTAATTGCCTTGCCAAAATGTATTACAGATTTATTTTCAATCATTGAAGGGTGTCAAAACTCTATATCTCCCCTTTGAAAGGAGCAATGCAAACAGAGTAGGGAAAGCAAGGAGATTACTGACCCAATGATTGTGATTTCAAAAGAGGGATGATTGACATGTGAATTTGTGCCGGGTGAATCATACCCACAAACATTTATTTTTCTCAGTCTCTCAAGCCACTGTGACACCGAGATGAACACGCATATTAAGATTTGTGGTTTCCCCCCTTTTTTTCCCATGATAATATTATTAAGACTTTGCCTTTTATTTAATAGTTAAACAAAACATCCCAGCAGTATAGTATTATGTGTCTTGGAGCAGTGGGATATACTGTAGGAATGCCACGGTGAGGACATTTTTTTCAACAGTTACTTGTGACTCTAGAGTTACCAATTACACAAACATTTTCTTCAGTAATGCTCATTTCTTTAGAGCGCTTACTTTAATCTTGTGCGTTTCATATGCGTTTGTTGGGTCTCTCTGGTTTAGCTTTTGCTGTGGGAACCATTTTGGGAGCCTAAATATTCCCCAACTCGATATGCTCTGTGCAATGTGCCATTGCCCTGTCTGAAATAGACTAGGCGCATATTTTTAGTGAAGCAGAGCGGAGAGCTGCTTCTGGGACTCTACTCAAACGCATCTGGGGGAAACACAGCCATTGTTTAGGGTGGTCCCCTTAGCTCTGGCATCCGCATCACAGCCATAATGCAGCTTTAAATCTGAAATATTTCTTTTTGTTATTCGCTTTGCCACCAAATCCCCCGCCTTCGTCTTGACAGTCAACTTCTTCTCTCATCCCATGATAAGTAAAATGTAACTACTACTACTCTGCTGCTGCTCGGAGCAGATACTTTGAGTTGAAAATAGCGTCTGTTGTCGGTATTGATAACATGCTTAGTATTTACAAATTATATATATATATTCTTTTATTTGATAAAACAAGGCACTGAACTGAGAAAATGAACTAAATTGTTATTTTTTCTATAAAAAAAGGGAAAGAAGACGGTGGTCTACCACAAGCCAATGGGGGGCACCCTATAATGACTCATGTGTATAACTATTTAAAGGTTGGTGGTAGGTACGTTTGAGAAACCGGCTCGAGATCGCTAGAATTTGAAAATACACAACCGGAGAAAATCAGCCACTTCCTTACAGAGCCCCTCCTCCAAAACACACGAACGTGCCCATGACCAATGAGGGCCTGAGATAAGTTTGTGCACAGATGGAAGGCTGACAGGCAAGTAGGCCATCAAATTATTTTAGCCGGGCCGGCTCAAATGATTGGTCGTGCTTTTTACAGTACTACGGCTTCCACGGATGACATTTCTATATGGATTTCTTGTCAAAGCACTTAAGATATTCATTGCTATTGGGATATTAAGAGCATTCCATGGAATATAACAAAAAGTGTATCTCGAACCGGTTTCTCAAACTTACCTACCCCACCTTTAAGTAGCAGTTATCAGTACTGTAAGTAGGTTAGGACAAAGCAAGTTGGAAGTTTGAAGAAAACATTAGAAACTTATGAAAACCAATTCTCGTAAGGGATGTCTTATCAAAGATCTACATCCTTAATAGCTATAGCAAAGTCACCCCATGATTTTAAATTAGATTTGGGTACAGCTAGGATTGACCTTCTGAAAGATTTCAGGCAGCAACCTTAGGCTCGTAGGGACTTAAGAACTCTGTGATATAGCTGGGAGCCAGACCTGGCATTGTGTTAAACATCAATATATCACATTTTTTGTGATCTCTATTCCTTGATTTAAGGATTATATCCACATTGTTCTGGAGTATTTAATTCTGGCCCGGTTGTGTTTTTTCTTTAACAGGTGTATAATGATTTGCAGTTATACAGACAGGAAGTAATTAAAGCTTGTATGAGAAGCATTATTTAGCTTTTCGAAAAGCTTCTGAGATGCCATAGGACAACAACGTACAGACAATATCAAGATAGTCATCAATGTAAATAAAGTCACTCACAGCCGAAATGTACACTTTACTGGCTAAAATACACTCCTTCCACGATTGAAACTTCAAATGGAAGTAAAAGCAGTGGAAAACATAAACTTGATGTACACATGCATGCTGATAAGGACATCTCATAAGATGTTGTGATTATTATTTTCATGTTATCAGTAAATAAAATAAATACATGTTGCAGTCATGATTTTATTCAGGACCTCAGCCAAAAAGGGCAATGTTCATAAAACATGGATCGCATGGACAGTGAGTTGTTTGGTATATTGCTACTGTCATTTTACTCAACATTGAGTGAATCAAACAAGCGTATCAGTTTATACTGTAAGCATTTAGATAATTGGAACAGACATGCAAGTGTACAAATGTATTCATACTGTATTGTATGCCTTTTGTATTTAGTTTATTAGAGTTGTTAGAAAGTAAACTTAATTTTTGACAGCTATCTCTTGTCTATTAAAAGAAAACAAGAGCAATTTCATATTTATAATTTATACTTTTCCTTTCTATACTTGATATGCTTAAACATCTTTTTTTATTTCACACATTGGGAACATAAAAAAGAGATGCTTGGGAGGTTGATTGAACTATTAGACCAACATGGTCCTGAACCCAACCTCTTGTAAATCCTCCTAAAGTTTCTTCAAGTGTCAGCCCCTTCATAGGAATAATAAGCGACATAATGCTGAACCCTGCAGTCTCCAGCAATGCTAATGGGAGAAACTAATTTATTCATATGAGAAGCTGGAGCATTGTGATCCAGATATCATTAGCCAGCCAAAGAATAGTGTCAACTGCTCAAGTATTCTCCTGACAGAGGTTTTAAGTGTTTGGTTTCACGCCTGAGAAGTAAAGTGCATATATCTCATGACCCTGACTGCACTGATGAATCATGCAGCATTGAAATAAAAATGTATCCTGGGACCCATGTTAACAAGAAGAGTGAAGCCAACATGGAACACAAGTAACATAACCTTATGCTTAGCATTAACAATTAAGTAACATGTGCCAATGGGACTTGCTCATCCACTTCCCAAACAACAGTGAGCATGATATAAAAAGATGCAGGTTATTATATAAATAATTTAAAAACAATTGATTTTAGGCAAAATCAAGGAAATGACAAACATTTTGGTCAATGTTTCATACACAATTACTGTCCCAGAAGTAAAAACTCTTTACTGAAATCCCAATGACTTTGGAAACAATGCTGATAACCAAAGGGATATTTTGCTACCATCACACAGAGCCAGCTGTTTGTCTGCTTCCAGCCTTGCTGGTCCTTGTGTTAGGCTAGTCCAACCGTCTGCTGGTGGTAGCTTGATATTTATCGTACAGGCATAAGTGAGGTATAAATCCTGACATCTTACTTTTGGGAGACAGTCAACAAATGCATTTGCAAAAATATCCACCAAATCCTTTAAAATGTGTCTGACATTTTCAAATAAAACTTCAGTAAGACCTTATCTTTGAAAAAGCACATGCTGAGTTGGATGTCAACACAGTGATATGAGCATATTTACTTTCAGTTTCTTTTATTCTAGGCTCAAGCTGTTAAAGTTAAGTGTTATCAAGGTTCAAGGTTCTTTATTTGTCAAAAGTGTTAGTGAATAAAGAATTGGTTTGAGTGTGACTGAGTGTGATTGTGTGCTTGACTAGATATATATTTGGTGTATTGTGAAGTTCATGCCTGCATGCTTGGCAAAGAAAACATAGCAGTCAAAGGTCTGGCAAGACGTTCACAAGCAAGCTTTCCTATGTAAATCACTGAGAAACTCCAAACTGTGTGAAAATCAGTGAACACATACAATAAGCAATGAGCACCTGAAATATTCTGCATACCTTTCAGGAGTTGAAATGCATTGATTTATTCTACAGGCTGCACTGACTGCAGTTACTGGAGGTTATCCTCCGTTTTCATATCTATTACATTACATTGCATTTAGCTGACGCTTTTATCCAAAGCGACTTACAATAAGTGCTTTCGACCAACAAGATACAAACTTGAAGAAAACAGAATCATATAAGTACATCAGGTTTCATCGAGCTAAAACATTTCAAGTGCTACTCAACTGGTTTTAGATAAGCCAGCCCTTTATTAGTATATAAGTGCTTTGTTAGCAATTCTTTGTTAGTAATTCTATCGATCGAAGTGGAGTCGAAAGAGATGAGTTTTCAGTCTCCCCCGGAAGATGTGCATGCTATCTGCTGTCCTGATTTCAATGGGGAGTTCATTCCACCATTTTGGATCCAGGATAGCAAACCCACGTGTTTTTGCTGATGGTAACTTGGGTTTACATTGCCACTTTTTACCTGTAGCAAATACAGAATTACATTCTGTATTTTGACACAGACCCTAAATCTGGCAAACCTTACAGCAACAGACTTTCAACGTTTTTAAGGGAGAATAATTTAAATGAAGTTGGTGAAATCTGTTCAGTTGCTTTCCAAGCAGTCTGAAGTAGGGATGACCAGATAATTGTTTGGTTAAATCCGTTTTCCACATTACAAGTTGCCAACATTATGCCCTATTTTGTCTTGGAATTATTTAGAACAGCTTAACAAACCTACCTCTGGCTTCCTTGGTTCACTCAATCACGTTTACCTGATAACAAATGATCACAGGCTTGATGCACAGCCATGGGTCCCAAAGACTCTTGTTTCAGAATCTGATTAGCTTTGATGTTAATGAAGGCTTTGCCTCTATTGCTAACCCCTGAGGTATCTGGATGAAGCTCTCCATCATCCTCTGTTGGATTCTGACACCCCTGCCCAGATGGTAGTGTAGACTCACCCCTCTCTGTCTTTTTTTTCACATGCTAAATACACCAATGGAGTTTTGCCCCTGGGTGTTGACAGTACATTATGGACACCATGAATACCTGCCTGATCTCATTATAACAGCCATACGCACACAACTTCATAACAAAGGAGGGGAAACATGGTATGTTGACAGCTGGCTTGCCATCCACACTTCATCTAAAACTCTTCTAATGGTTGGTTTAATTGATAAATTGATTTCTGTTTTAACCATTGACCAAGAGTTAAAAGGAGTTAGGGCCATGATGATTTAAAGCATATAGGATGGCGCTGAAAAACATTGTTGTAGCTAAGTCCATTATGCTTCATGCTAGATAAAGCAAGATTTTAAAAAACCACCAGTAGCAGTGAATTCTTGAAGTGACATTTTAGAATGTTAAAAGCAAACAGTATTTAGTTATATGGTGAGATAATTTGGCCAGCGCCTTAACCATTGAACAATTCAACAATGTCAACCACATATAAACACCAAGCATCAGTGATGTAAACACAGAGTCCTTTGGTCTGTCTTGCAGTCGTCCATCAGCTTGATCCGGGATGCCATAATGGAGACACCTGTTTCCTGCTACCAAGTGTAATACTTATTATATTAGTTATAGTAAATGTATTTAAATACCAATTTATTAACTCCAAGATAATAATAAATTAAATTATTTGTATTAACATTTTCTTTTCTTTTCTTGACATCTCATCACTTAAATTTTGTTCCAAATCTTGCATTTGTATCAACACTGTACCTTTTTTAAGCACTCAATATTACATTTCTGTTTATGAAGTTTCATTGTTGCTGTGGCAACCAGTGGCACTTATTTTTCCATAATAAGTAAAAACGTTACATAAATATGTGTTGTGGAATCTTTGTTTACATTAGCAAGCCTCGCTAACACTCAGAGCTAACCTGTAGGCCTACTGTAGAGCACATGTGTTTAAAAAGCAGGAAATCAAAAAAGGAACTCACCTTGTGATAAACCCGCAAGAGAAAAAGCATTTAAGCTCCATACTGTTTCAGAAATAATCTTTGATGTGGTTTAGAACAGGATGGCGTTTTATCGCAGCAGAATTTAACTTTATCTCCGGTATAATTCTGATCAGGCATTAGCTCCGGACCCATAATCCGCGTTTCACTAACAGGGCTGCAAAAGAGGGGTATGAGAAGTATGAGGCATGGCTACAATGGGTGATCTGTTTGGTATTTTAAGCAAAAAACTTCACAGACATGTTTTGTATAGGTATGGCCCTACAATATATTTTTCTAATATAGCATAATAGGTCCACTTTAAGCTCCAATGTTATTCCAGTTTTTTGGTGAAAAAACAGAGAAAACATATGAAACAAAACAACAGCTGATTCTTCCCAAACTTCCCAATGGCTTTTGCCCATCAATGTGTCAACCTCCAAGCTTGTTCCCCCTTCTCCTGCCATCATTTATTCATTTAATCCAGTTTTGTAGTAACACAAAATATCCTTTATGTTGGGCGCCACATGGCTTTCTACTAGTGCTTTTTTTGTTTGTTTACATATCACACATCTGAAAACTGCACTTACAAAGGGCTTTAATATTAAAGAAAATGCATTAGAACAAAATACAATAAGACAAAAATTAAAAATTAAAATGACAATCACTTTTCATTTCAGGTATTATTCAGTAGACATAATACCGGTAGCTGGCACACTGCTAAATAATACTAAACATTGGTAAAACTATAGAACACTGCAGGGCTCAACGCTAACTTTTAAAAGTGGTTGCCAAGCTGGCAACCAGGCATCAGCTTTTGGTTGCCAAAACTGAAAATACGGTTGCCATTTTTAGTCACCTTATATTTTAAATAACTAAGTTACTATACAGTTATACATCAACTTAATAATGAACATGTGACACAAAAGAATGTTCAAATGCTTTACAATAGGTAATTAACACAATTGTTTGAAACTTAAATGGTAGGAAACTTGTCCACCCTCAATAGCTTGCATACAAAACACCAGTAGTGCTGGTTCTGTTCTTAACAGATCACTAGTTTCTTGGCCATCCGTTGTCTCCCTTTCAAATGGGTTTTCTTGACCTTTGTGCTGACCCCCACCATAGATCCACTGGCCCTTCAGCATTGAAGTCTTGGATTGGCCAGACTAATACATTTCTAATGTTAAATAAATGAAAACCATTCACAGTTAATAATTAGATATTAATTATTAATGCTGTAAATTACCTTTAATATGTCTAACTATATTTAAAATACCTTTTTATAGAAGTGATTATATTTTTATGCCAATATTTTCCTATGGTAAAGTTTCGTTTTGCACTTTTATTCTGGTAGTAATAAGATCGGGACTCTTTTTTTGAAGGAACTTTAAGTAACCGGAAGTGAATGGACAACGGAGCAGAATGTTTCGCCTCCCAAGTCTTTACCCATTTCCTCTTTGCTTTTCGTTCGGGTTCCCCTCACGCTTTATCAGTTGAATCACTTTGAACATTTGTTTGAGATGTTGACGGGTTTGCCAAACTTTTTACCCCACAGTCAAACAACTTAATTTGCTTCGCCATTTGTAAAACAAACACACTGCGCACCGCGCACGCGAGTAAACGTGCATCACTTTCTGGCTCCGTAATCACACCAATGCACGTGCAACTTAAGTATCAGGTTCCGATTGGTCACAACAATAATTAAATATCACCCTTAATATAACAAGTAATTAACATGTATCTATTTTTGGGGTGCACATTTAGCTGTTTGCTGTCCTTATTTCTCTATGTTAAAAACGGGTTGCCACTGATGGCAACCAAAGGCCAAGAAGTGTTTGAAATTTTCTCTGAATGGTTGCCAATGGCAACCTGGCAACCGTTACTGTGGAGCCCTACTATAGCAAAGCACAGTGTGTGTTAAAGCCGTGAATAGATAACTATGGGTTACTTACGTAACCACAGTTCTCAGAGTAACATAAAGTGAGATGTCTCACTATGGGATGCGCCTCATCGCGGAGCAAACAGAAGCATCAATCTCATTACGCCAATCCTGATTGGCTGGTGATCTTGACGTCAGCGTCAGGGAATCTAGCCCCTATAAGTAGCTTGCGCTACGCCGCATGCATCATTCAAAATAAGCACCTCTTCTTGCTTCACCATAGCAAGGAGGGCCGTCTGGTGAGACATCTCACTTCATGTTACTCTGAGAACTGGGGTTACGTAAGTAACCTATAGTTCTCATTGGTAACACTCCGTTCGATGTCTCACTATGGGATATTGTAGGTCCCGTATTACCAGACGAGCTTATCTCGAAAATCACCAAACCCAACCAGAATTGAACAGTTAGAGCTCTAACTCAGCAGGGGGCCCAGCACTGCATGGGCCACACTGGGAGCAGAGACGTCTAATCTGTAAAAGCGGACAAAAGTGAGCGGCGAGGACCAGCTCGCCGCTGCACAAATGTCTTGGATGGAAACACCCCTGAACAAAGCCCAGGATGTAGCCAGACCACGAGTCGAATGAGCACGCAAACCCGAAGGTGCCTGCAGACCCTGACTGTCACGGTGCGTGAAACAAGCAGGACCCAAATGCAGATATAAACGGAAACTTCCTTTATTTCAAGGCTATGAAATATATGTACAATGACAAACAGAACACTCACCGCAGAACTAGTCAGGGAACAAGACGAACCGACCCAAGACAGACAGACAACCCAGAACTTAAATACACACAAGACTCAATCACACAACAAGACACAGGTGAGGAGGGAGGAGAAAACACAGGGGCCCAGGTGAACATAATCAGACAATTAGACACACCAGGGAAACTAATGACAAGAGGAAAACACAGGGAAAAGGACCAGACAATAACCCAAAGGAAAACATGACATGGAAAACAGCAAAAACACCCAAACCTACAAAACTATAAACGTGACATAACATGAGAATCGTGACACTTACTCGTGTAAGCCAAAGAAATTGCCTCCACAATCCAGTGAGAGAGCCGTTGCTTAGTAACATGCTTGCCCTTCTGAGGGTTAGCCCAGGACACAAAGAGTTGGTCATTATGACGAAACTCTTTTGATCTGTCCATATAAGTGCGTAAAGCACGGACTGGGCACAGCAAATTCGGCTGCTGTTCCCCGGAGGGACACAGCGGCGGAGGAAATGCCTCAATGTCAATGGGGGTACATGAACCAACCACCTTAGGTATAAAGGCAGGGTTGGGCTTCAGCAACACTCTCATTAACCCTCGGGCGAACTGAGTGCATGAAGGATGTACAGATAGCGCATGAATGTCACTGACTCGCTTGGCGGATGCCAGGGCCAGTAACAGCACTGTCTTGAGTGACAGGTGCTTCATGTCAGCTTCTTCCAGGGGTTCAAATGGGGCTCGAGTGAGCCCATCTAAAACCACTGTCAAGTCCCATAAGGGCACCAGTTACCTGGAAACAGGAAGGAGCCTGCGAGCTCCCTTCATAAAACGGCAGACCAGAGGATGTTGGCCGGCCGTCTTACCCTCAAAACCCACATGGCATGCAGCAATAGCAGCCAGGTAGACTTTGATCGTGGAGAAAGCTCTGTGTTTATCAATTAGGTCCTGTAGAAATGATAAAATCACTCCCACAGGGCATTGAAAAGAGGTGTGCCCTTTTTGAAGGCACCAGTCCTCAAACACCCTCCACTTACAGTCATAGAGAGACCTGGTGGAGGAAGCTCTTGCACTCTGAATAGTGTTTATCACCTTCAGCGGGAGACCCACTGTATTCAGATTGTACCACTCACGGGCCAGGCCCATAGGGCCAGGCGCTCCGGGTGTGGGTGAAAGATCGTCCCCCCGCCTGAGACAGTATGTCCCTGCGTAGTGGGAGCTGCCACGGCTGACCGCACAGCAGCTGATATATCTCCGCCAGCCAGTACATTGCAGGCCAGTGCGGAGCTATCAGGATCATTGTGTGTCGCCGTTCCCTCACTCTGGCCAGAGTTGGGGGTATCAGCGCCAGGGGTGGAAACGCGTACAGGAGGACCGGAAGCCAAATATGCACGAGCGCGTCCACGCCTAATGGTGCGTTTTGATCGCGCATTGAAAAGAAAAGCTGACAGTGAGCATTTTCTTTTGATGCGAACAGATCTACCGCGGCTCGGCCGTAACGCACCCACAGCTGGCTCACAACCATTGGATGTAGAGTCCAGTCTGCATACAGTGGTACACATCTGGACAGCAGGTCTGCCCCGAGGTTCATCACATCTGGTACGTGCGTCGCTCTCAGAGAGAGGAGACGGCCGCAGCTCCACAAGATCAGTTTGCGTGCCAGCATGTGTAACTGGAGAGAGCGCAAACCCCCTTGTCGGTTTATATACGATATTGTGGTCGTATTGTCCGTCCTCACGAGGACATGGTGTCCTCTGAGAAAACGCAGAAAGCGTTTTAGGGTGAGGAAAACTGCTAAAAGCTCCAGGTAATTTATGTGCGACCGCTGGAGGTCTCTGCTCCAGAGACCCCTCACCGGACGACCTTCGTAAATACCTCCCCAGCCTGTCAGACATGCGTCTGTGGTGACCACCTTCCGTGAAAGGACAGCACCCATAGGCACGCCCCGTACCAGAAAAGTCAGGTGCAGCCAGTGGCGCAGTGCCATTACGCAATTCACAGTAACCATCACTCTCCGCACACCATGACGCGCGGGGTTTAGTTTTAGAGCGGCTACCCAGCGCTGAAACTCCCTCATGTGTAACCGTCCCAGTCGTACGACCAGGATGGCTGACGCCATGAGCTCCAGTAACCGCAGGCATGATTTGAAAAGAACATGTTTGCGCAGCTGGAAATGAGCGAGGCAAAATCTGAAAGCTTTCACTCTTTCCGCTGACAGGCGGGCTGTAAAAGGCACCGAGTTCAGGTGTAAACCCAGGAAAAGTACAGTCTGTGCCGGGCACAACATGCTCTTTTCTGTGTTTATTATGAAACCCAGGTTGAGCAGGTGCTTTACGAGGACATTTGTCTGCGTAATAGCCTCATGTTCCGACTGTGCGAGAAGCAGCCAGTCGTCTAGGTAGGTTGCCAGGCGAATACCCTGTTGTCTTAACGGGGCTATCACGGCTTCCGTACATCGTACAAACACTCTTGGACTGAGAGACAGACTGAAGGGAAGTACTCTGTATTCGTAACAGATCCCCTGAAATGCGAACCTCAGATATTTCCTGTGTGGGATATATACTGGGATGTGGAAATACGCATCTTTCAGGTCGACTGATGTGAACCAGTCGTTTTGTCGCACGAGACGCAGCAGAGATGTGTGAGTGAGCATTCTGAATTTGTATCTTTTTAGATATTTGTTCAGAGCCCTCAAATCTAGAATTGGCCGAATTCCGTTCCCTCCCCGTTTGGGAACGAGGAAATACTTGGAATAAAAGCCGCTCTGACTCCGCTCGGCGGGTATTATAGATATAGCCTTCTTTTCTAGAAGTGAGAGAATCTCTCTTTCTAGAATGTGGGCTGACTCCCCTCGGGCCTGTGAATACAGAACGCCCGAGAAGCGAGGGGGGGTGACAGCGAATTGGAGTCTGTAGCCCCGTGTTACAGTCTTGAAAACCCAAGCAGACGCTGTGAGCATCTCCCACTGTTTGCTCCTTGGAGCCAGCGGAGGTGTCACGTCTCTTACCCTCTGAGTCTCTATTTGTTGTGTTATGGGGCCCTCTAGTGTCTGAACACGATGGTACCCCATTTCGACAATCCCCACGAGACTGCGCATGCGCGTGACGGTGGTGCCTTCACAACCCCAGCCGGCACTGCGCATGCGCATGGCGGTGGTGCCTTCACAGACCCGTCTATTATCCGCCTTTTGAGAGAGGCCGTAGCTGCTCTCAAAAGAGGGACAGGTGACAGACTGTTTATTGTTTTTATTGTCTTTCTTTTCATTTTTTTGGACTGCGCCCTCGGCTTGAAGCCTGTATGCGACAGTGAAAAATGGTTTATTTGAAAACAACAACAATTGTGACATGTGTTTTTGTGACTTAGGCAGATAGCAGAACTCGCTGTCTCTGGTATTAAGTCTGTTAACCTTCTGGCGCGAACTTGAGGATGGCGTTGCGGCATCACTCCAGGCGGCGGGAAGATGGAGGCCTGGTGGCACCCCGAAAACACATCTGGAGCTGGGGAACAGGGAACTTCCAGCTCTGTCACCGAGGAGAGGAGAGGAGGCTGTCAGGCCGCCCGCTTCTTCTTCCTCGACTGGTGACCGAAAATCTGAGTCGGCTGTGGCTGAACAGCAGCTGCCGAAACCTGAGATTTCCTCGGCCAGCTCGCCCTCGTCTCCTGCCTGGGCTGGGGACTCGGGGCGGGCTGTGGCCTCTGCTGCCTCGGTACCTTGAACCGGGCAGAACGTGAAGCAACTTGGGCGAAGGACTGCCGCGAGACCGTCGCAGGTAGCGGCTGGACCCTTCGGGGGAGACAGAGGTGGAGGGCCTCGTCTTCCTTCTTTTTCGACTCACATCTCCGCTGCATCGAGACTAAAGCGGAGCCGAAAATACCCTCGGGAACGATAGGCATGTCAAGAACATCCTCCTTTTCCCGGTCTGGGAGGTTGGTCAGGTTGAGCCACCTGGCTCTCTCCTGTACCACCATTATGCCCATGACTTTGCCCGTGGCCTGGACTGCACAGCGCTGCACACAGAGGCAAATGTCCGTGATCGCTGCGATCTCGTCCCATACGGCCGGCCCAGGTTTGCTCGATAGGTCCTCGCAGAGCTCCGCCTGGTAGGCGGTCAGCAGTGAGGAGACATTGAGTGCCCTGGCGGACAACGCTGCGGCTTTATAGGCCCGTTCCGTCATCGCTGACTGGAACCGGTCTGCCTTCACCGGTAGCGTGGGGTTCCTGCTTGGTGTCAGAGCCAGCCTCGGTTGGAGGTGGGCTGCCACCAGCGGTTTCATGGGCGGCATGCGGAGCAGGCCGAGCCTCTCCATACCGTCACAATCCAGGGAGGAGGCACCCTGGATTGGGGCCTTATTACTGAAGGGGCGGTCTCTCCACGAGACCGACACCTCATCCAGCATCTCCGGGAAGACTGGAAGGAGCTGCCTCTTTGTCCTCGCTGCTTGGGGCAAAGTCTTCCCCTCGTAGCGAGACCTGGAGGTCTCCTTGGCCATTTCAGGCCATGGGATGTCCAGCCTGGACGCGGCACGTTGACACACGGCCTGCAGGTCCATGCTCAGACAGGGCGAAGCTGGTGCGCTATCACCCGGGAGAGCAGCCATCGCTCCCGGCTTTGCAGCCTGAGCTGATGACACGAAGACATCATCGTCTTGCTAATCCGAGTCGGACAGGAGGAACTCAGAGGCATCCTCTTCGTCCTCCATGTAGTCCAACTCCAGGACATCATCCGCGGGCGAGACCATGGTGAGGTCCAGTTGGGAGCCCCAGCTTGACACAGCACGGGGCTCCGCTCTCGCGGCTGTTGCCGCCACTGGGTCCCAGCCTGACACGGCGCGGGGCTCAATCACCGTGGCGGACGCCCCCATGTCTTGATTGCCGGCCGGCGAAACAGCGGACATGAGGGGGTCCTGTCCCGACAAGCTAGCTTGGCCTGCTAGCCGTCGGCGGAGGCTCTTGATGGTGAAGCGGGCACAATGCCCGCACGAGCCAGGGTTGTCGATAGCCTCCTGGGCGTGTTCCAGCCCGAGGCAGAACGAGCAGACCTGGTGTGAGTCTGTGCCTGATATCTTCAACCCGCAGCCGCAGAGCCGAGCCTCCGAGTCCCTGACTCCTCTGGTGTGAGGGAGAGAAGCGTCCATCTCGGTCGCCGCGGTGAAGGCGTGGAGAGGACCCGCTCGTAACAGGTACGTTGCTGAGAAAAAGTCCTTCCCCACCTGTCGTTAATCCGGAGAAAAAATGTACGGTGTAGAATTGTATTCTCAAAGAATATTAACTGGTGTGTTAATACCCTTTTTATCTTCCCCTCCTCTGGTGTGAGAGAGAAAAATAAAAAACCGTCCCCGCTACCTTGGTGTCGGTAGTGAGGAAAGGCAAGCTAGTAACAGGTGTGTTACCAGCTTGAAAAATCAAAACCTTACCTTTAATTCCGAAGAAATAAACGGCGAGGTAGATTGCAACACTAACTGGTGTGTTAGTATTAACAGTCTTCTTGCAGAAGTATATATAAAAGTAGCCGGCGAGCGCCCGTCGACCGAAGTTAGCTTGGATAGCTTGGTTCCGTCTGTGGACTGTGTGAGCTAGCCCGGCTACCAATAGAGATGTGCTCTGAAGCGAGAAGATGTGTTTGAATGATGCATGCGGCGTAGCGCAAGCTACTTATAGGGGGTAGATTCCCTGACGCTGACGTCAAGATCACCAGCCAATCAGGATTGGCGTAATGAGATTGATGCTTCTGTTTGCTCCGCGATGAGGCGCATCCCATAGTGAGACATCGAACGGAGTGTTACGATTGAGAACCTAAACAATAAATTCATACTAATTATTTTAATGCTAATTTATTCACTTTACCATAATGATTACAGTATTAGATGTATCTGTTTCAGTAAAACCATACTTATTATTCAAGGTCAGAAAACATCTCTCTGTGAGATTGATCATTATGAGCGTGATGATACAAGATCAGTACTTTTTAACTACAGTTAAATCCCCTACCTATGCAAGTAAAACATGTATAAGCCGTCCTTTCCAGGGTTTTGTATTAACACTGTCTCAGCGCTAATTCACAGTCTTACCTTTGTAATATTCCTAATGAGCCCCTAAGCCCCGAGATCCCTCGTTCTGCTGTGTTCCACGTTCCCTTTGATCCTGACGATCCCTTTCCCAGCATCCTCGGGGGGTCCGCACATGGTCTTACCTGACTGCATGGTGCTAATACATGGAATATTCATCCCCACCTCTCTTTCTGCACTATCTGTCCTCCACAACAGGAAGATGTCAAACACAGTTTTACATTATATCATGTGGATAATTCCATTTAAAGGAAGTGGTGACACTTACATGACATGAAACAATGATTCAAATTTGATTTTCAATCTTATAGCATGAATGATTAAATCTTGTGCATGTTTGCTGTAAACATGAAACCAAGAGGTCACATGCACACTTTGTCCGAGACTGAAGGCCACTATATTTTGTTTACTATGCCACCAAGGTAAAAAACAACAGCCAAAGGTAAGTTGGATTTTAGGCATGTCACAGTGCATGATACATAGATGAGAAAGTGTGATGCATTCAGGAGTGTCATCAATTTGTGTCATTAATCTATGCTGAGCTATTTGTTTTAATGTAGAAAAAGATAGGATGCTGGCCATAGTGGCCACAGTGTTGCATTTCCATTCATTAGAAAACAACAAAAAAGGAGAAGATTATGAAGCTTGTAGCAGTGAAGTAAAACAATGGTTCAACATTGATAATAATGTTCTCACTTCTATGTATCCACCCCAACCTTATCAGTTACCCTTTTTTCAGCAGCATCTACCACACAAATTGTTAGCACTATTTTTTGATGGAGCATACATGTGTAAATAGCTCTGAATTAGCTCTGCCAGTTCCACATGTACCAGTGGGATGATACTCAATGTGAACTTAAACACCTAATCATACATGGTTTATGCAGTGTATCAGTGTGTACCAGTCTCTATGTTTTTGTTATGCAGTGTGTATTTATCTTTTAAACCCTATGCTTCCACACTTGCTCTCTAGACATCCCTCGGTGAGTTTCCCGTCCTGAATCAGCTCATTGATGTTGGAGTCTATATATCTCATTTGTCAGATTGTCTGGGTTGCTTTCTTGTTTTTAGTGCTCACTCCTCTGAGGTAACCTTGCCTGTTCTTAGTTACCTACTACCTGCCTGTTTTCCTGTTGCCAACTATATGCTTGAACAACAAACAACTAAAAAGCCTTTTAACCTCAGCTGTCCAACCTGCGACTTTAGAGTCCAATGCCTTTCCATGATCTTTGGGATGTGAATACTCATCTACAGGCACTGCAGCTAAGCCAGTGCTGAGCAAGACGGCAGAGACTTTCATGTAGCCCTGTGCTGTACTGTGGGCTATCTTATCAACCTTGGCCAGACCTCTCACCCTTCAGCATGCTGCTCCTTTTTTTCAAACACTCCCTGTGACTGCTCTTCAGAGTGGCATCTGAAAATTAAGGGCATTGAAAGACAACTGAAAATCAACATAACACAACTGGGATAAATTGCAGTGAATTCAATTTGTCATCCACTACAATAATCAAAAAATCACAGGCATTCAAAGTGCAGCTGGTGATACTAAATGATATGTGTTCAGTGAAACAGGCTTATGAGTTGTCTATTGCTGAATGATAGTGTGAGAGCTATATCTTTAGGAGAAATAACTAAATTACTTGGAAAAAAAGTCAAAGGGAACATGTCTAACCTTGTTATGTGGATATCCAATCAGTATTGATGATACATGAAGTCTATGGATGAATGAATTGCTTGTGCACCCTTTGTGCTCCTCTTCACTGCAGTCTGCAGACTGGAAACAAGAAATAGTTGCAAACATCAGCTGAAAATCTCGTGTTAAGCTAAATCTGTAAGAGCACACCCCCTGCATACCCAGACAAAAAGCCGTAGTTCCTCCTTGCTACAGCCATGTCAGGTCAAGTGACGGTTCTGGGTGTTGGGAGATAAGCAGATGTTGCAGCTGCAAACTTGGCTTTCTTGATCAAAAACCGAAAATTGAAGAGTTTATTGCTAAATTAACTTAATTGATCAACACTGATTCATTCCCGTTTAAACTTTTTTTTAAACAGAGAATGAAACAAACTATGTGCTTCATATCCATCACTGTATTAAAATGGTCCACAACAGGTAAAGGTAGTACAAGGTAGTAAAGAGGAAATATTGAAAAAAAGGTGGACTGAAGCATCGCATCAAAGGGTGTTTAGTTTATGAAATTGGTGGGTATCACATATCACGGAATTCGAAAGTGGTCATCTTCTGTTCCAAATCGTAGCATTTTAAAAAGGGGAGGCCTTTTATCGCGCATATGTGTTTTCTGAATTATTTGTGAATTCATATAATTATATAATCATCTAGTTTCCTTCAATTGTTTGCAAAACCACATGCCTTAAATGAATTAGCATTCCCTTCACCATTCAACTTTCTTGCTTCATTTGCTTAATTAGTTCAATTGCATTTTTTGTTCAGATTTCAGATTTCTTTGCAAAATCTGCATCTGCACCTGTCCCTCGTGGTTTTGGTGATTTAAATAACAACACGAGGCATCTGTGCACGCAGGCATCCACCGTGCCTTGTGGCATTTGTTTTTACATAAACCTCCATACAAATGAGTTAAATACTAAACAGACACAGGTGGCCCACGAGCATCACAATGCTATATTCTTTTTCCACCTTGTAATAGTTACAGAGATTTCTAAAGGCAGGGAAATGGAGTTGGAAAAAGAGGCTCAGCTGAAGGAAAGTGTTTAGTCTGCACTGAGCTCAGCTCATAGCAAGATCTCTCTTTCTTCTGTTGTGCAGTGTGAGGCTATCTCCCCTCCCAGGCCTCTCTCCTCCACCCTACTCCCTCATTACTTACACACTCTCTCTGCCAGGCCTTACCTCAGGCGGCCTTCTATAATTATTCCCCAATGCCACACACTGGTGAGATGGGTGTCCGTTACACACTGTGTGCAGAGCTAAGAAAAACAACAACTGTGGGGCCATTATTTGTCAATCAAACCCAGGGCCAAAACTAAATGCTGCCTGGTACATCCTGAGTCCTAGTTATCATCATTGAAAACTGTCAGGCCAAAGAACTATGGGATTAGTTTTGTGTCATAAAGATAAAATAACACTTTCTCAGAATAAAGCAAAACTAAGAGTTTAAGAGAAAACAAAACTGAGTCAAGAGAAATACATTGAATTTAAAAAATAAAACTATAACTTGCAAACAAATCATTTGTGTAATCATGCAAACTATACGTTTTTTTTCTTTGTTTTTACATATATTTTTGTTTGCAGTTCTCTTTGCTTCTTTCTCAATGATCAGACTTTTGCTCTCGTTTGCGCTCCTTCATTTTTTGTTTTCGATTCTGACACAAATGTCTTAGGTGGGCAGGACTTTCAGGGGGGCGTCCCCATTGGCTACTCAGTGTTTGAGTGACAGCCCACTACACCACAGATTGTACAGTGAAACTTATACAGCAAACTCCAGAGTCCACTTGGCCACGCTTGTGTTGGTGTCTCCTGGGGAGTTTTCATGAAAATATCAGACTTATCTTATTGATTGCTGTGCATCATACTTGTGTTGTGTCGTTTATACTTTATTCCAACTTTAAATATTTTAATACCTGAACACCTGAACACACTGCTGCTGTAAAATAATTTCCTATTTATTTTATAGATAAAAAAAACCTATCTATGTATTTTCAAGCTAAAGGTGATACACAATATAAACTGTACACTGTTAAGACATGTTACATTTCAAAAGCATATATTGCTATATTTAGGACAAACAATTAAAGAATGCTTTAATTGAACAAATTCTACAATATAAAAGTGGCAGATTTGCTTTATTAAACAGACCAGACCTAGGCTGCATACCAACACAATTAGGAACATGCTCACATTTTACTATGTTGGTCTGAAGAGCTGAAGCATTCACACACAATGGATAAAAACTCTGTTGTCTCATTCTATATCATGTGAGAAAAGGATACATTTAGCATTAAAAACTCGACATACTAGGCTATTCCTAGCCTGAGGAAGATATGAATAATCAACAGATTTGAATGGAATCTCGAACATTTTCATGTAAAATAAAGACAAAAGAGTGATTATAAAAATTACATTTATTGAAAGTTGAACCAGAAGATGAAGTCTCAAATACCTCACACCAACGCAACTCCGGTTCAAGCTCCGTGCTAAAGCTTTTCAGGTTCAGAACCGGTTCTTCGGTTTAGCTCCGGCTCTTTTCACAACGCCCAGAGTCCGACTGGTGCTGTGTCATTGCGTCATCGTTTGCGTCATGACGTAACCGTTTGCGTGCCTGCTTCATAAAGCCAAACCGCGCAGAAACCCCTCACAATTGACACCGACAACAACAACAATGGCCGATTGTGCTCCAGCTTCCTCTGTACCTCTTCAGAAGACCATATTCCCAGTATGTAGCTGGTCTCTTCAGTGGAACACTGCTGCTTGTTAAGTTTCTCCATTGTTGTGTACAAACTGGATAAAACGCCTTTTTTGTTGTTGTCCAGGTGTTGATCCCGCCCCTGCCCCCGCCTCGACGTAAGCGTGACGTATGTGGTGCTTTTGCTCCAGCCGGACAATTTTTTGGTGCTCGAAATGAACCGGATTCCGGAGCTAAGAGGCTGCTCCGCTGCGGTGTGAACAGGAAAACCCGGTGCTTTTCAAGCTCCAGCTCCGAACGGGCCCTGAAACACCGTTGGTGTGAATGAGGTAAAAGAATGTTTTAAATAAAAGGACATAAAACAAAAAGGTGGATAATAATAAAATGTATTAAATGTATATGTAAAGATATTTGGTCAAATGAAATGACACTGAGCAAGTGATAACGGCAACGCCCAGCGTGGATGAAGCTGGTGCTGTCCCCTCAGAGGAAGTGGGAAAATGGGATAAGACTCTGGACACCACGCTGTCTAAATTATCCCCACTGTTAATATGAGAGGAAAATAAATGTTTTAGGAAATGAAAAATATGAAGTTAACAAATAAAACTCAGCTCAGGGGCAGTCATGGACGGTAGGTTTTCCTACAAAGAGAAGTAGTAGACTCAGCCTCCATTGATTTTCATATCAAATTAGCGTGTGTAAATTAAGCTATCATGGCTTATACTTGCATATCTAAACAGAATCATGAAAGCATGTTAGTAGAATCAGGCACACGAGTCCGTTTGAGTGTGTGTGTGCCGGTGTCTGAATCTGGATTCAGCATGCCTCTGCATCTCATCTACTATCTACTATCAGGGAGTCCCATTGGCTTGCATAGAGCTCCCTGAACGTTGAAATTCGACGTTAAAGGGCCCCCCCTTGCGTTGGAAAGTGACGACAGGGACCCTGACATAACGTCAACATAGGCCGAGTTGGGAGTGAGAATGTGTTGATCGGGATAGAGTGTTTTTGGATTGGCTCTGAAGCCGGTCTCAACGAGTCAATGTTGTTTCTTCCCCAAGTATGTCTGGTGTTGCAGACTGCCTTCAGTGATCACACAGACTTCTGTCATTGTTTGCAAAGAGGGCAGATGTGCGGGTGATACACGCTCAGCAGGGGAGGTCATCACTTTGGCTGCAGACAGAGTCTGTTAAAAGTTTCAGTAATGTGCTGCTTATGCACAAACACAGCTGAGGATGTTCTCCTTCAGTGGTTGTCAAAGTCTCCTTAAGTAGAGGGCTGGTGGAACAGATGCAGGATTTCTCAGGGTTTCTGTATTACTTGCTCAGAAATGTGATAACTTGCTGCCAACATTGTTTCAACAGCAAAAAAAAAATTCATACTTTCTTTGAAGAAAACACTAATCAACACACATCCCGATTTGTGATGATATACACAAACTATCAACAGTCATTAGTCATTGTAGATTGGAATTATCGACAATCCCAGTACAAGATGAGACCAAAATCATTTTCCAAAAATGCTTTATAATGGTCTGATTTGTTTTTTTTATTATTGCTTATACAGCATTTAGAATAATTCATATTTTTTACCCAAGTGCTCCCTAAACCTACAACCACACACCGGCCATCATTAGAGGTATTGATTTCACTTTTAGGGAGCTGTTATCCTGGCTTTTCTACCAGCTACATTTGGCTGGATTGGTGGAGTTGGCTCTACACTTCTATTGTGAACCACCCGACCCATCATGTTACACAGGTCCTGTTTGTTAACCAAGCTGCCATTTAAATCTGAAAGTACAATTGTTTTATCTCCTACATCAATGAATAATTGTAATTATCATTAGCCAATATGATAATTATTATTTTGGCTGTCATTTTTATTATTATTTTGGCCATAATCTCGCAAGATAAAGTGTATTTAAAAATATTGCAATATATATTGTTTTGTGCAATATAGCCTACAGAAATCTAGATCCATGTGTTCAGGCAAAATCGCAGAGCCCTTGTCAATAACAAATAAAGTGACAATTCTTAAAACATTTCAAAGAAGTTAAAACAATGTGGCACTATGATGGTGCAGTCTCTCAAAAGACATTACCATCTGAAAGAGTAAGTAATCATGAACAATAATTATTAATTGTATTAGTTTTCATGATTTAATTGTACATTAAATCCCCTCACTATTTAAAAAAATAAATAAATAAATATCATAGCAAGATAATGTAGATCCATAGAAAAAAAGTCTAATGAAGTAGAATATATTAATAGTAGGAACTAAATGTGTCCAGACTCAATTTATGCAGTCATTTGCTTTCTCTTTGTGCAGACTGAAGGACACTGGATAATCTAAACACAATGAGAGGATCCTGGGAAATTGAGTTCCATAGTTGTGGCACAATGGTGGTGAGTCTACATGAATGTAGTTTAATTTTATATTTTAAACCTAGGCATTAATAATAATAATAATAATAATAATAATAGATTTAATTTGTTAGCGCTTTTACAGGTGCTCAAAGACGCTTTACAGATAATAGTGAAGAAAAAAGAAAAGAGAAGAAAGGAACAACAAATACATATATAGTTAAAGTTAAAGAATGAAGTTAAATGAAGGTTTATTCATCACATCAAACACATTAATTCTACACTTGTTGTCCTACAGTGGTAATATACATGCTGAGCAGTATTTTCAATGGTCAAGTAGTAATATTCAACCTGATTGTTATGCTATTCTTAATATTGAGGTACAGTATATTTATTTTGTGTGATGATGTTGCATGATGAAGCCAATGTCAAGTATTAAATATATGAGTCATGTTCTGTTGATAGTGGTCTATAATGAATCATTAATGGTGATGTTGCCAGGTAATATTCAATGGTCATATTATTTTTAGCTCCTGTAGTGTTATAGTGGACTCTTGAAGCCTGCTCCAGAGTGTCTTAAATGACTCGGGACAACTCTCAATTGTGTATAGGTGTAAGCCATGCTGGGCATGTGTTTATGTCAACTGCAGAATGTTTTATGTTTTGTTATGTATTTTTATGCTTGCTGCAACATAAACAGCCCCCTCGGGACAAATACAAAGTGTCTTGACTTGACTTTTATCAACTGCTTTGGTTGTGCTGGTTGCTTTTAATTCACTTTGATAACATAAGGCACATTACAGGGAGGAAGGTTGGAACAACTTCCTGGGAGGAGAAATATTTGATCACTTCTTTTTTTGGTACCCCACCCTGTACAGCATGTGCACAATTGCAACAACTATAGAGCAATATTTAGATGTTCCGAAAGCACTTTCATCCATATGGCAATTCAAATGGTTCAAGGCATTATAGCCTATGTCACGTGTGCTCCTAGCCAGGCATGTAATCTTAACATTTGAAGAGCCTGGCCACTTGGTGTTGTAAACCTTTTAGGGCACAAAAGTCAAATGCAAGGGCAGCATGGCTATAAAATAGTATAAATATGACTAAAATAAACAAATAAAGCATTTGATTTAACAAAATAATTTATTGGTTTTACACAAATGTATAATCTGTGTTGAATGACTGCAGAGGGGTAGGAGCAGTTTGGTGTGCCATACACAATCAAAGAGGGAGACACTCCATGCACCATGCCGTGGCACAGCACAAAAGAAAATGCATCTAAGAAATGCATTGCGATGCATCTTGTCAGATCACAAGCATTGTTAGGATTGGCTGCCATCCGTTCCAGTGGCTGAAACGCTGTACAGAAGCATCTGGTAGATTCAAGGCGCAGTGATATTGCTGTTATCTGTCATTACATCGTTTTGCAGTTTCATCAAGTGATGGGAATTTACTAAAAAGGTTTAATGTGGGTGCTGTTTTGTATTTAAAGGTCCCATGTCATGGCCATTTCTACTGATCATAATTCCATTGTTGAGTTCTACTAGAATAGATTTACATTGTTCAATTTTCCAACATGTTTCTCATACAGCATCTCTGTATAGTATGTTATTTTTATTTAATAGTTTATTTGGCAGGGACAATTCACAGTAATGAACACTTGAAACATTCAAATGTATCAAGCGTAACAGTGCCAGATTTAGCTTTGAGCTCATTTCCATCTGCAGTCCCTCACATAAAACATTTAAGAAAATTACATTTTACAAACAGCAAAAACAAAATACATGATATGCAAAAAGTGCAAAAGAGCAAGAGCAGCATACACAAGTATTTACCACATGGCAGTACAATATAGCAGCTACGACATATAAGGTGCAACAGAAGATAAAAGTGCTACATAAAGTGCAAGAGGAGATACCCCTGTGTTAAAGTGCATTTAGCGGTGATTGGACGCCTGTTTGTTTCTCAACCATTCTTTTAGTTGACCATTAAATCTATTGAAAGTGGGACAATCCTGTATCTCAGTTGGGAGGCTATTCCAGAATGAGCTGCCTTTAACGGAGATGACATTTTGTCCAAAAGTGGTCTGTCTTCGGTGGACTTCACAGTCTCCTCTGGTTTCTGACCTAGTGCAGAGTGAATGGTTTCTCTGTCCTAAACGCCTTGTTGGAGCTCCTGCCCCCCCACCCCCCCTCCCCCTCCTTATGAGCCCACTGTCCTCTGATGTGTGCTTATGTGTTACAATGGCGTTTGTTAGCAACCATAAAAAGACACCAGTAATTACAAACCCTTTAAGTTGCACTGATTTTGGGAATTTCTATTAACCCCCCCACAAGTATACTTCTAAATACCTTAACATAAAGTCTTGCTATACCAATAACAGTAAACACATACAAATAATCCACCTTAACCTAACTCAAACACAATGAAGTTGTTTACAATGCTCCTAGCACACTCACCATCACACATTACCACATCAGAGAGATAGCTTGTGGGACAAGAAACTAATTAGAGAAACCCGAAAACATGCTGCGTCTAAACTTATGAATAGAAATAATACTACACATACTTAACACATCTCTGTAGGCCTATATCACCACAAGCAAACCTTGTAAATCAATTTAAAAAGTGAGATACCAGTGTTGACATATTTTTGTTTGGACAAGGTATTTGTGTAAATGTGCTTAATTAATGTGTCTTCTACCTTTTCCAAATTAACATATCTTGATACAGTTGTGGTAGTTTAACAAAGCAATGTGATTATGTCTGAAATTAACTTGTCACTTTGACACTCACAGTTTACGAGTTTAAACAAACACAGGCAACAAATTAATCTGCTTTTCCTCCTCTTATCCAAGCTTGAAAAACTCTAAGTGAGTGTGTGTACAACTTGCTGGACCCAGTGTGTAAGTTTAGACTAACACGTGATTTTAGGGAGATAAAGATACCACAACAAATTTACGAGATGACAATGTCAGGGCTGTATGTCAATCTACCTTAAAGTTCTTCAAATCGAGATAAAATATGTCATTGCAGTTTAAAACACAAAGTTGAACTTGTCTAAACTTACCTATGGATGGTTTTTAAAACATTTGTATCTATCTAGATTCGCTGTTAGCCAGCAGGTAGACCAACTCCACCACCCATTAGGGAAAAACTCTTAGTCCAATTTGAGATATGATTTTTTCCTTTGTTTTTTTTTCGTACATTTGGGTCATCTGCAAACTCCATACTGGAAATAAGGTACTAACTGACTATGATGTTCCTTGTTGAAACATCAAATCTACTTAGCTAGATTGAGACAGCGCTCAGGATCATATCCTCCATGAGAGAAAGATAATGAAAGCACATTGTTACGACTGGAGCACACAAAAATGATAGGACCCAAATGCACGACTCCAGAGAAAAGATGATTCAAAAAAGGATTTTACTTGTGGTGATAAGCAAGGCAATACAATCACTCAAGCAGGGCTAGGACTCCAAAAAATGACTTTACAAAAAACTAACTTAAATTCAGGAGGCAGCCATGTTGGAAGGAGCGGCGGGCACACTATCCAAACGTGTGAGTACATTATGGAACTGTTCAGCCAGGTGACTGATCTGCGTTGTAACCGCGCCACGAAACTCACTCTGGCTGTTAGTCAGGGTCTTCACTCCCTGGTCTATGGCCTTCATGTCGTTCTCCTGCTGCCGCAGGCGTTGAGCCTGAGAGCAGAGTGCTGCTCTCAAGGTTTGAGAGTTGGCTGACTCCATTTGTTGGCCAGATCGTAATGTTACGACTGGAGCACACAAAATTGATAGGACCCAAATGCACGACTCCAGACAAAAGATGATTCAAAAAAGGATTTGACTTGTGGTGATAAGCAAGGCAATACAATCACTTAGGCAGAGCTAGGACTTAAATTCACAGTAGCTCAGACTGGCTGACAAGTATCACAAGGTTCGAAACGATCTGGCACTTGGCACAGGGAACACATAATAAATACACACACAAGGGACTCTACAGGTGCAAACAATAAGGGCGGGGAAGGTAATCAGGTCAGTGAACACACTGACAAGGTAGGAGTCGAACTACCTGAAATGAGAGAAGAGATAACAAAGTAAAACAGGAAATGACAGACAACAAAAAAGGGTTAGCAGACGCGGACTTGACAATATAAACTAAACAGAGAAATAATACTAAAAAATCTGACGAGACACAACAGTAACCCCCACTCTACGGCCAACTCCGGACGGCCCAAATTCCTTTGGATTTAGCCTGAAAAAGTCATTTATCAGCCTCTGATCCACAACGAAGCTTGCTGGTACCCACGACCGATGTTCTGGACTGTACCCTTTCCAGTCTACAAGGAACTGTTGGCCACATCCTCTCTTCCTGATTGCTAGCAGTTTCTTGATGTCGTAGATCAGACCACCGTCTAACATCCGGGGGGGAGGAGGGGGCTTGGATGGAGGAACCAAACGACTCTCATGAACCGGTTTGACTTTGGCAACATGAAAGGTAGGATGGACTCTCAGGGACCTGGGCAGGCGCAGGCGACCCACAAACCTCGGAGCCAGCTTCCTGGAGGCCACACATAGGGGTAGATCTCTTGTAGATAGCCAAACCTTCTGCCCGGGTCTGTAGGCAGGTGCAGGACGACAATGTCGATCTGCTGCCTTCTTCATGCGAGCAGCTCTCTTCAGGAGAACCTGGCGAGCTCCTGCCCAGACTCTGCGACACCGCCTCGCCAGGGCATGTGCTGATGGTAAAGTCACTTCCTTCTCTACTTCTGGAAAAAGAGGAGGTTGGTAACCATAGGCGCAGTGAAAAGGGGAGAGACCCGTGGCAGATGTAGGTTGGGTGTTCTGGGCATACTCCACCCATATCAGCTGCTTGCTCCAAGTTGTGGGATTATGGGACACCAGACACCTTAAACACGTCTCCAGTTCCTGGTTGATCCTCTCTGATTGACCATTAGCCTGTGGGTGGTAGCCAGATGTGAGGCTGACAGTGGCTCCTATCATGCTGCAGAATTCCTTCCAAAACTGGGAAACGAACTGCGGCCCGAGGTCTGACACCACATCTCGAGGAAAACCATGCAGCCTGAAAACATGAGATAAGAGCGCTTCTGCTGTCTCTTTAGCAGAGGGCAATTTAGACATGGGGATAAAGTGAGTCATTTTGGTAAATCTGTCAACAACAGTGCAGATGGTGGTGTTACCTGCAGAGGGCGGCAGTCCAGTGACAAAATCCAGCGAGATGTCAGACCATGGGCGGCTTGGAATGGACAAAGGTTGCAGTAGACCCATAGGAGACTGGGTAGAGGTCTTATTCCGAGCACAGGTAGTGCAGGCTGCCACATACTCAGTAACCTCCTTCTCCATTTTAGGCCACCAAAAACTTTGCTTTATCATGTACATAGTTCTTTTGATACCTGGATGACATGTTAGTACAGATGTGTGGGCCCAGTGAATCACGTCAGAGCGGACAGATGGGGGAACAAAGAGGCGGTTAGGGGGGCCACCGCTGAGTTTTTCCCTCTAAGGCTCGATTTACCTTAGCCTCAATTGGCCATGTCACCCCTCCTATCACCTGAGTGGGTGGTAGAATGGATTTGGTCTCCTTGGAAAGAGCCTCTGGGTCAAAAAGCCTGGATAACGCATCTGGTTTGGTGTTCTGTGAGCCAGTACGGTAGGAGAGAGTGAAGTTAAACCTATTGAAGAATAAGGTCCATCGTGCCTGTCTGGAGTTTAACCTCTTAGCCTTGCGTATGTACTCCAAATTGTTGTGGTCTGTCCACACAATAAATGGCTGTTCTGCCCCTTCTAGCCAGTGCCTCCACTCATCCAGTGCCTTCACGGCTAATAACTCTCTATTGCCTACATCATAGTTTCTTTCAGCAGCAGTCAACTTACATGAAAGGTAGGCACATGGATGGAGCTTACTGTCTTTCTCTGCCCTCTGTGAGAGGACCGCCCCAATGCCCTTGTTGGAGGCATCCACCTCCACCGTGAACTGCCGTTGAGGATCCGGGATGGTGAGTATTGGAGCTGTTGTGAACACTTTTTTTTACTTCTGGAAAGCTTGGTCTGCCTGTGGGGTCCACACAAATTGAACAGAAGGAGAGGTGAGTACATGCATAGGTGCGGCAATAGAACTAAAATTCCTAACAAACTTCCTGTAGAAGTTTGCAAATCCAAGGAACTGTTGGACTTTTTTCCTGGAAGAGGGTATGGGCCACAGCCACAGCCACAGCGCTCACTTTAGCAGGATCCATCATTATCTGGTCAGGACCCAGGATGAAACCCAGAAATTAAGTGGAACTGACGTGGAACTCACATTTTTTAGCCTTTACATAAAGTTGATTGTCCAACAACTTTCCTAATACTTGGCGAACATGCGGAACGTGTGAATCCTCATCACGGGAAAAAATCAAAATATCATCAAAATAGACAAAAACAAAATGATTCAAAAAGTCCCTCAACACATCATTTATGAGAGCCTGAAAAACGGCAGGTGGGTTTGTTAGATCAAAAAGCATTACCAAATATTCATAATGTCCGCTTGGAGTATTAAAACCAGTCTTCCACTCGTCCCCCTCCCGTATCCTTACCAAGTGGTAAGCGTTACGCAGGTCAAGTTTTGAAAAACCTCTAGCACCTTTCAAAGTTAAAAGGCTGAGGCCATAAGCGGGAGGGGGTACCTGTTTTTGATGGTTATGTGGTTTAGGGGGCTGTAGTTGATGCAGGGTGTCAAGAATCCATCTTTCTTCTCGACGAAGAAAAAACCAGCTCCGGTGGGAGATGACGAGGGACGGATGAGGCCCGTTTTTATAGAGCCGTCTATGTACTCCCTCATAGACTCTCTCTCTGGAGCAGAGAGAGAGTACAGTCTCCCATTGAGCAAGGGGGACCCAGGCAGGAGATCGATGGCGCAGTCATAGATGCGATGAGGAGGAAGGGATGTTGCTTTAGTCTTATTGAACACCTCCTTGAGATCTCGGTAGCAGCTGGGCACGTTCGAAAGGTCGGGGAAGTCTGAGTCTTGGTTATTTTCATCTTCCATGACAGTGTCTATAATGGGCTCTCTAACAGTTTCAGCAGTTTTACCCTTAACACGAATGAGAACAGTCACTTCCCCACCCCAAAACTTTACCAGTCCGCCAATCAATGTGAGGGTTAGTTCTACACAACCAGGGATAGCCCAGAATTACTGCATGTTGTGCAGAATGAAACAGATGGAAAGTCATATGCTCTGTGTGTTCATGATCAATAGTTATTTTAAGAGGCATGGTTCTGAGTCGCTTTGCACATGAGAGTACCATCAAGAGCGCTAGCCTCAAGTGTCTGAGTCAATGGCACGGAGGCAATTTTCAAACGTTTAGCTAACCCCCAGTCCATTAAATTAGCGTCAGCCCCTGAATCTACAAGTAATTTCAAACATATGCTGTGCTCATTATTACTAACCTCTACTTGGGTCATGGAACGTGAAGGAAAATCTGCGGTTGTCAGTCGGCTCACCAGCACCCTCCGTCTTACTGGTGAGCCCCGTTTTTTAACGGGCAGGCTCCCAGGAAATGTCCCTGCTTCCCACAGTAGAAACATAAACGCTCCTGGAAACGCCGCTGCTTTTCCTCGGGAGACAGTCTGGCCCTTCCGAGCAGTATGGGTTCCTCTTCTGTGGTCCACGAAGCAGGTTTCACGGTAGAGGAGGGATAGTGGGTACGAAATCCGGGTCGTCGTGGAGATCGTGCAGGAGGTGAGCTTCCTCGTTTAGCTAGCGGAGGTGACGCTTTCCTGGCTTTCTCACTCCGTCGCTCTTGCAGCCGAGTGTCTGTGCGTATAGCCAGGGCGATCATACTGTCCAAATCCGGTGGAAGATCAAGAGGAACAAGAAGATCCCGCACACAGTCACTGAGTCCGCTGAAAGACATGTCATAAAGTGCGTCTTCATTCCATCCACTGTCCGTGGCCAAAGTGCAAAAATCAATGGCGTAGTCAGCCACACTCTGATTCTGTTTGCAGATCTGTGTCAGGGCTCTGGCAGCTTCTCTCCCCGGTGTGGTTCGGTCAAAAAAAAATGTTATAGTCTCAGTGAATAGTTGTAGTGATTTACACACCGGAGACTTCCGTGCCCACTCCGCCGTAGCCCAGGCTTCCGCTCTTCCCGTGAGGTGGGACACAATGAACGCACCTTGGCAAGATCGTTGGGGAAAGCAGCAGGCTGGCAGATAAAATGCAGGTCACACTGCGTTAGGAAAGGACTGCAATTATCAGACTCGCCTGAAAACTTTGAAGGAGGAGCAAGACGAATCATGGAAGTTGGCATTGGAAAATCAGCTGAAGTCTCTGGGGCTGGGGCAGCCATGTCGGAAGGAGCGGCGGGCACACTATCCAAACATGTGAGTACATTATGGAACTGTTCAGCCAGGTGACTGATCTGCGTTGTAACCGCGCCACAAAATTGTAATACTGTCAACTTATAATTTGGGGAAAAAAGAAAACGTCTTTTAAAACTACAATTCCCAGTAGAGACGTGCATAGAGAACATGTTGCGAAACACAATAGCCAGCGTGTGTAGTTCTTGAGGGGCTTTCGAGCCCAGTTTTGGATAGTCTGCCGTGGTTTCGTTCCATTTCAAAGAGCTTGACGCTCGGCGTAACCTTGGCACACTCCAACATCCAATCCCAGAGCTTGAAGATTAATCACGGGGTTTGTCAACGGGACTGTAGTCCCAAACAATAGCTGGGGATCATAGTGTCTTCGGCCATCCTAAACTGAATTTTTTTTCGGATATCTATCGCATTAACAACACCACATCTGGCTTCACAGAGATCTTCTGTTACTGTCCTTTCTTCTTAGAGGTATACAGAAACACGTAACTCTGGATTTGTTGTAATGTTTGAGGTGCAATAAACGACACAGCAGCTTTTTGGCATAATAAAACTGTTATTTTCTGCCTCGTCATTGAGAGTAACAGCTGGCGAAATTACAGCCTCGCCTACTGATTTCAAATTTGTGCTCTAAAATGATATTTATAAATGACTATTATCATTATTATAAGCAAGACAATAAATGGCAAAGATATGTAGAAAATAAACGTATTTAAGATACGTTCATAAGAAACGTAACGTGGGAGAAAATATGTTTCTAGAAGATATGTAGAAAATAAACGTATTTGAGATATGTTCATAACGAACGTAACGTGGGAGAAAATACGTTTTTTGCTAAACATAATTGAGAATGCAGTTTAGCTCCGTGGGAACGTAATTTTTAGGAGACAGGGTTGCGGGAGGGGACATTGACAGAGGATTACTCAAAAAGTACACAGTAAGTACTTCATAGTACTTGTTATGGGAGTAGTTTCACTAGTACTGAGTCTAACAGGATCAATCTCACGAATAACTATTGGCAGAAAAAATAATAACAAACTCGAGAGACGGCTGAGCAGACCGCAGTGCAGAATCGCTATAGCCTATAGTGGAAATCTCCTAACAATGTTGTCCATTTTAGACACAGGCCTATTATTTTTCCAGCCCTTAATCACATTCATTTTCTGGGCTCAATATGTGACTTGGCCTTTTTTCGTTGTGAAAACAAATGGACCGTAGATACACGGATTGACCGTCCTCATCTGCGCTCTTATTTTGAAAGACAACTTCCGGTAGCAGAATATGAAAAAACGGGGTTTTTTTTTGTTTCTGTTTTCTATTGATTTTATTTTTTGTTTTGAGAAGTAGAACATGAAAATCATCCCGTTTTTTAAGTTTAATAAATCAATTTTTGACCATGATAAAGAAAAACGCCTTGTATTTCAATTTTGGTTTTTCAATTTGAATAAGAAAATCAAATATCAAGTCGTTTTTTGTTTTTGAATATCCATTTGTGAAAAGAAAATCCAATGACCAAAACATACACTGACCTATCAGTGACACAGAGTTTCTTTTTTGGAATCAGGGTGGTGCAGGATCCGATGTTGCTACAAATTCATGTCGATGGTGACTTTCTGTTTTATGAAACGCATCAGGAAAAATCCTGAATTTAGTTATGATAAAAAGTTACAAATAAGCATAAAGACAGTCCAACAAAGACGAAAACGACCACAGGTCAATAGTGATACCCCCTACCTTCATCTAAAAGACTAAAATTGCTAACAGATGTTTAATAGCTAACACACAGCACATTTCACACAATCAAAGGGGTCCTGAGAATGTACTGCTTTTACAACAGAAACATCAAAGAAGCACTCAGCAGCTGATGTGGCAGAACTCAAGGGGAAGCTGTGGAATACATTAAATCAGTATTCAGATATGATACTAAGGCAACTTTCTGCTAATAGAGGGAGTATCCATACTGTACAAGTTTCACTGGAAGGAATAAATACATGACACCTTGTTTTAAAGAGAAACTTCTAGGTTAAAGATACCTGTGAATAAATGTGTAGGAAAATGAACACTAGATTTTCAAAAATATATTTAAGCAATAGCTCACGACAGGCCGTGGTATATGCTCATTATATCACAGCTAAGGGGCGTGGTTCGGTTACCAAGTGTGGCAATATGAAAGAAAAATACACACTCTAATTTAAATAGTTTTTATTAGTAAATAATGATGTTCAAATAAAATAGTCCCTCCGTTGCCTTCTGCACAAAACATAGTGCAAGGTGGTTGCTATACAACAACACTAACAGCGAGCGAACATATTAGACAGAGAGCGTTGATCCATTATTTGGCTGTTTATTTACATTAATGTGTATGTTGCTGTTGATTGTGCATCCACTGAAAAACTGTCCAGCATCAGTAGCATGGCTTACGTGGTCACTTGTATAGGTTGGGGATGTTCGAGGCTGTTGCTTGGCGTGGCGAGAATATTGCTCCACTTTCTCCGGTCCCCGAGATTGGGCTTCCAGTAGCTCTGGAGAGAGCTTTCGCACCTGTGGCCACTAACGGTCATCATTTCTCTGCTTTGTTTCAAGACCCGCATCAGAAAGCTTTTGAATGGTGGTACTTTTCCAGTTGGTCTACCCGCTCTCCACGTAGCTCTGTATGTCGTAGTTTAGGTGCTTTTTTTTTCTAGAGATAGGCACTGCTCAATCCACTCCTCCATACTATAGTAAGACCCCCCCGGAGGTCGAAGTTAATCTTAAATGTTTCCATGTTATGCTTTGTAAGTTTGTTTCGTAACGGAAGAAATTTAAATATATTTATAAAACTGACAAGTCAAATCAAGCAATCTGATCGGTCGATAGCGTTTTTGCGGACCTCTTTGATTACAGATTTGAAAACATCGTTGCTTGCTTTAAAAGTAGCACAATTCATTATGTTAAACCTTCGAAAGTATCTAGATATCCCTGCCCTAATGCCAAATGAACTGCACACTGAATATGTTTTGCCATTTGATGTCTATGTCTGGACCGCTGCATCAAAAAGGAGGGCTTCTGCCCCGTTACTTCTCCTCTGCTTTCTCGTTCCAGTATGCAGCCCAACGGTATACTATTATTCTCAGACGCGGAGGGATACTGACTTGTTGTGAAAAGTAACTTACAATTCTACCCGTGGCTAAGAACCAATCAGATTGCTTGATTTGACTTGTCCATTTTATAAACATAAATATACACTACAGTGACATCTGGCGTCGTTTTTGTAAGACATTTTTACTTCCGGGGGGGGGGGGGAGAGAGCAGCGAAGGGGGGGAGCATTGAAGTCCCGTCTCTTTGTCTGCACAAAACGAACGCAGGACCTAAAGCTAGCTAGCTTTCTTTTCCTGTTAGGGAAATAGTGGATGTCCTGACAGGATGGTATTTGTGCAACCTGCACAAACACAATACTGCACCATGATTACAAATGGTGAAATACAATGTAAAACTACCGAAAAATACCAGCTCACTAAAACACAACCGCTCAACACAACTGCTCAACGCAACTACTAACTATTCCCGCGGTCAGAGAGCGGAGATGTGTCCCCAGTGTGATGTAATATGACGCGTTTGACGTATGACCTTAAAAAAAGAGAGAGAGCAGAGCTAAAAATTGCTCCTTTCCCTCTGAATTCCTGCCCTTATGTCTCGTAAAACATATCAAATCCTGCATTTGACACAGTTTGTTCCTGGTGTAGGGCATTAAGGAGTAGCTTTGGAATTACCTTTCCTGATAGGCATAAGCAACATCTCCTTCAGGGGAGCTTGTTGGTTTGTTGTTTTTGTTTGTTATTTTTGTGCATAAACATGATTCGACATTTTTTTGTCATGGGTACACGTCCGTGGCTGTCTTGGTGAGTACCAGCTTCGCTGGGTCTTTACAGGGTCATTGGGTAAGTGTTTAAAACACCTGTCGTGGCATGCATGAAGACTAGGGTGAGACAAGATAGCTAGTATTGGGTAGGCAGTTAGCCAGGGGAGAGGTATTCCAGAGTGAAACAAAAAAAAAAATATATATTTTTAGTTGTCTGTGCACCAGGTTCAAGGGAGTTCGCATAATCATGGCTACATTGACAGATTTTTTTAAGTGTCCCAGTGTGGAACTTTTGGAAAAATGTACTAAAGACCAACTGTTAAAAATTGCAGAGCATTTTGAAGTAGACGTTCCAAAGCAGGGTCGTAAAGACACCATAGTGTCTATGTTACAGGCTCAGTTGGTACTGCAAGAAGTTCTGCCAACAGTGGCTGTCGATGATGGTTCCGAGGAGTTTGACGTATGACCTTAAAAAAAGAGAGAGAGCAGAGCTAAAAATTGCTCCTTTCCCTCTGAATTCCTGCCCTTATGTCTCATAAAACATATCAAATCCTGCATTCACTTTTTTAATTGTAATTTTCAAGCAAGTTTAAGCATAAATGTAGAAAAAAAAAAACCTGCAAGCTGCTCTTCAAACTACCGATCACATTTCAGAGATTTAGTTCAGCAAAACTAGTATAACTTTAATTGTATTTAATGTGGTTATTAACAAAATAAAGACTCATAACCTTATACCTCTATGTCACAGAAATGGAGGCAAAATACAGAATACTCACTGTTTCAACTGTATAATGAGCTCATGGTCATAGCTAACTACTTTTCATATCCTTATGAAATGTAATATCAAACATTCTATCTCGTTGTGTCTTCTGCTTCTGATATATATTTCAAAAAGAGGCAGGCTGGAATAGTGTGCACTCAAACTAGTATATGCTGCATGTAGTTGCCCTGAAGTGATCTTTGACCAGTTACTTAATCATGCATCTTTACATATAAAGCTGACCTCGGGTTGTGACCTGTCCGTGTAGGGGCATATCAATAAACTATTATTGTGTTTTTTACTTCTGGAAGGTTTTTGAATACAATTAATTCATGAAAAAGATCACAGACGGGGTGAAGTTGAAAGCTTAGTTTATGGTAATTGGAAGTCCTATTCTCTCTGTGTAATAATGCTATTGGCAAAAGCCATCCAAAATGTTGAAACCTTAACATTTCAAAGCTCTCTGGCATATACTGTATATGTATTCCTAATAAAAAATGCAATAAATGAATTGCAAAATACATTGTTAGATATAATTCTATCTTAACAAAAAGCCTTCTGCCCTCCCTCACAGCTAAGCAAATAGTTTAACACAATTCCAGAGGTAAACATACAGTGGATTGCCTGGTAGCAAGTGTGAAAACCCTGTGGTTGTCCATCAGGTGGTGCTGCTGTAACCTGTGTGTTTCTTGTAATCAGCAGTGATGGGACTTACCTTTGGCCCTTGATTCCAGGATATAAGAGGGCTGCAGAACAGGCTCTCGCTCTCTCTCAGCTGCCCTACTCGGTGCAGCAGGACACTGCTCTTCTGTTTGTTTTATTGTTGGTTGTAGACACTGTTAGTTAAAATAAATGATTGTTTTGGGCAACTCCTGTGTGGAACTGTTGTCCTTATGTTACAAGCAGAGCCAGCTTGTAACATATGGGGTCTCGTCCGATCCAAGAACCAGGTGATATGTGTTGACTTGATTTGTCTGCCTTGATTATTAGACAGTTTGTTCCTGGTGTAGGGCATTAAGGAGTAGCTTTGGAATTACCTTTCCTGATAGGCATAAGCAACATCTACTTCAGGGGAGCTTGTTGGTTTGTTGTTTTTGTTTGTTATTTTTGTGCATAAACATGATTCAACATTTTTTTGTCATGGGTACACGTCCGTGGCTGTCTTGGTGAGTACCAGCTTCGCTGGGTCTTTACAGGGTCATTGGGTAAGTGTTTAAAACACCTGTCGTGGCATGCATGAAGACTAGGGTGAGACAAGATAGCTAGTATTGGGTAGGCAATTAGCCAGGGGAGAGGTATTCCAGAGTGAAACAAAAAAATATATATATATTTGTAGTTGTCTGTGCACCAGGTTCAAGGGAGTTCGCATAATCATGGCTACATTGACAGATTTTTTTAAGTGTCCCAGTGTGGAATTCTTGGAAAAATGTACTAAAGACCAACTGTTAAAAATTGCAGAGCATTTTGAAGTAGACGTTCCAAAGCAGGGTCGTAAAGACACCATAGTGTCTATGTTACAGGCTCAGTCGGTACTGCAAGAAGTTCTGCCAACAGTGGCTGTCGATGATGGTTCCGAGGAGGAGTTGGCTGAGAAGGCAGCTATAAATCCAGAGCGGCAGAGAAGTGCAGGTTTTTCTTTGTTTGACTTTGGTGAAATGACATTTGAACAGAGAAAGGAAATAATGCTGCTGCAGTACCAACAAGACAGTGAACGTGAGGAATGAGCAAGTGCTCGTGAGGACCGGGCTAGAGCTCGTGAACAGGAAACTGAGATGGAGCGTTTAAGGTTAACTTTAGTGGTGCGGGAAGCTGAATTGCAACAAGAGCGTTACAAGTTGGACCTCATCCAAGAGGGTAAGCTTTCTTCTGGGGTGTCCCCAGCTACTTTTGATGTAGCTTATAACTTGAGGTTGTTACCGAAATTTGAGGAGAAGACTGTAGATTCGTTTTTTTGACTTTTTGAGCGACTTAGCCAAAGACGACAGTGGTCTGATTCGGAGAAAACCTTGCTGTTACAGTGTGTGTTAACTGGTAGGGCTCAAGAAGCATTTTCTGCATTAAGTATGGCTGACAGTGAAGATTACTTCAGGGTAAAGACTGCAGTGCTAAAAGCTTATGAGTTGGTGCCTGAGGCCTACCGTCAGCAGTTCAGGAAGCTAAGGAAGTCAGAAGGACAGACCTATGTGGAACTTGTTCGGGAGCTGACGATGAAATTTAATCGATGGGTCACGGCTTCCGAAGTAGTACATCTTAATGATTTGAGGGAACTGTTCCTTCTTGAACAATTCAAAGATATTCTTCCAGAACGCGTTGCTACGTACCTCAATGAGAATAAGGTTAAAAATGTAACAGACGCCGGGGTGTTAGCTGATGAATACACTTTAACACACAAGATTCATTCAGGGGAGAGATTTGACTGGGGGAGCAGAAATAACTGGTCTGGTGACCCCAGAGGTAGAGTGGGTGAAGTGTTAGGGTCGAAGCAAAGGTCCGTGCATAGCAGGAGGGACAAAGTAGATCCAAATACTTGCAACTTTGGTTTGGGTAATGGTCACTGGAAAAATGAATGCCCCGAACTTAATGCAAAAACCAAGGGACTCCAAAATGGTCAGGTTCCCTGGCCTGTTGCCCTGGCAGCTCCTGCCCACAAGGTTGCTAGGGAGGAGGCTATAGCTGCGGTTAAACTCCATACTGCCCACAAGGTTGCTAGGGATGAGGCTATAGCTGCGGTTAAACTCCATACTGCCCACAAGGTTGCTAGGGATGAGGCTATAGCTGCGGTTAAACTCCATACCACCCCGCCACCAGTTGCTGCTGCGGTTTCTAACTTGGGACTAGCCCTGCAGGAGAAGCCTCGCCCCTCCCTGGCAGCAGAGGAATTTGATCCAGGTTATGCCCATTTCATACGTCAAGGTTATGTGTCTTTGCAAGGAAGTGGCAAGAAACTCCTTGTTAAGATACTGAGAGACACGGGTGCTTTGGATTCGTACATAAGTGAGGGTGTTCTTCCATTTTCCTCGGAAACTGACACTGGAAGTTGTGCATTGTCTAGGGGAATGGGGATGCATTTGCTGTCTGCTCCAAAGCATCGGTTGGTGTTGTCCTGTGATTTGGGGCAGGGCGAGGTTGCCATGGGAGTCCGGCCTTCTTTGCCTGTTCCAGGAGTGGCAGTCATCCTGGGTAATGATTTGGCTGGTGGCAGACTGTGGCCCGATGTGCTTCCTTCACCAGTGGTATCCTCAAAGCCAGTGGTGAGAGAACTTGCTGACCCTGAGAAAAAACGGACAAAGGTATTTCTAGCATGTAACTCATTTTTTTCACCTTGTGCAGTAACACGAGCCCAGGCCTATAAAGAGCAAGGCCCAAAAGGCAATTTGGGGAATGCTGTTTTTTCGCTGCCTGTTGTTCCATTGTCTGTCTCTCATAGTGAGTTGGTGAAGCTCTGTTCCCAGGTTCGCCACGCCGAGGAAGTCACCAAACCCAAACCAGCGGTTAATGAGATGGTCCCTGTTTCTACAGCCTTTCCAGTTGGACATCCGACATCTCAAAGGTTCGCAAAATGTGATGGCTAATGCTTTGTCGAGAGCAGTACCTTAAGGGGGTTTTGTTCCTGTTTTCACTTATTTTTTCCAGTGTATTCCTGCTCTTTAGTTGCTTCCAGGGTGCCAGGGTTGCTGAGTTGGTGAATGTGGAATGTAGGCAGTGGTAAAATAGGGTAACATGTATGTTTCATGTATAAGCTCTGTTATTGGGTTGGATGTTTCAGTGTCTTGGGGACACTTCTTTTATAGGGGGGGGTGTGACAACCCTGTGGTTGTCCATCAAGTGGTGCTGTTGTAACCTGTGTGTTTCTTGTAATCAGCAGTGATGGGACTCACCTGTGGCCCTTGATTCCAGGATATAAGAGGGCTGCAGAACAGGCTCGCTCTCTCTCAGCTGCCCTGCTCGGTGCAGCAGGACACCGCTCTTCTGTTTGTTTTATTGTTGGTTGTAGACACTGTTAGTTAAAATAAATGATTGTTTTAGGCAACTCCTGTGTGGAACTGTTGTCCTTATGTTGCAAGCAGAGCCAGCTTGTAACAGTATGAAACTTTTAAAACAGTATGAGACAACACATTCAATAAAAGTTATAACAAATGATAAAACAATGAGATTTCATAAACAAGAGTTGGACCACAGTTAGTATAGTACCACTTTAATAATAGCATAAAAATGAGTTGGCAAAGTAACAAGCAAACTGGAAAACATACCTTTTAATCATTGCTTGGACACCGTTCAGCCAATAGCCTAATAATAATGTAGTAATATCAAGTGAAAAGTTGACCTGCTATAGAACTGCCTGTCAGGGTTGCTGCTATAGCAACAGAACAGCAATCTCCAATTGCTGATGGCAGAATAGGAAGATATATTATTTCACTCAGAAACAGAAAAAGGCTCATGTGAAAGATGCAACAGTGCATTGCTGATAACATTTAGTTCATTTCTTAAATATATGATCGTTGTATTAGATATAATTGACTTTTTCACACAACAATTAATAACGGCTACCTTTTGGCTTCAAGTTGAAGAGGCTTTATTCACAATAAAATATTCCCTGGCATTTAAAGAGCATCTTGCAGGTTTTTATTTTTTCTACATTTATGCTTAAACTTGCTTGAAAATTACAATTAAAAAAGTGAATGCAGGATTTGATATGTTTTACGAGACATAAGGGCAGGAATTCAGAGGGAAAGGAGCAATTTTGAGCTCTGCTCTTAAAAACGGCTCTTTTTTAAGGTCATACGTCAAACGCGTCATATTACATCACACAGGGGACACATCTCCGCTCTCTGACCGCGGGTATAGTAGAGTTGCGTTGAGTAGAGCAGTTGTGTTTTAAGGAGCTGGTATTTTTCAGTAGTTTTACATTGTATTTCACCATTTGTAATCATGGTGCAGTATTGTGTTTGTGCAGGTTGCACAAATACCAGCCTGTCAGGACATCGAGTCCACAGCAAAAAGGACCGGAGCTAGCGTTCGTTCCTGGGTGCGTTGTGCATCCACCTCCCTGCAGCACATACTCTCCACAGCTTTATCAGGAAACTGTATTACTTCTCTCCCCCCCCCCCCCCCCCTTCGCTGCTCTCTCTCTCTCCCCTCCGGTACACGGCACCGTAAGACATAGTGTGGAGTTTCATTAGGTAACGCTGTGGTGGCTGTACTGCTCCAGCCGTCTCCTTTGTGTTTGTTTGTTTCCCCCTGTCTGTGTTGTTTGTGTGTGCGTGGTGGCTGTCACTCCTGGCTCCCGGCTCAACCTCCACTCACCTGCTGCAATCAGCTGTGCACCCTCCCCGACTACACACCTGCTTTCCATCAAGCCATTTACAACGACATATCAACGGAGGCTCCACAACCTTTCTCCGCCAGATCGTCAAGTATCAGCCGTATCTCGCGTCTCTCCTCCGGTACACAGCACCGTAGTGTGGAGTTGCATTAGGTAACACGAGATACGGCTGATACTTGCGCATTAGTTTCTGTTATGGATCATTATCAACAGTCCTGCCAGTAACGTTACTATATTATCAATGCTACTTTAGTTATAGCCTGATATATGAGAGCTAATTTTACAATGTTGTGATGTGACGTTAGCTAACATTCTTTAGCTAACGCCGGTCACTCACCAAGTTCACTCGTCCAGTTCTCCACTGGTTCTCCTCCCACCACAGCTCAATTTCTCTCCGATGGCCGTTATTTCTTCTAATCCTTGGCTGCTCCTGGTCTCTTGGACGCCTAGCAGGCTCATAATTATAAGGTTGTGGTCCGTCATATGCATTCGAATATTCATGTTCAACTTCTTCTGTGTCTTCTGTGTCGAAACTAGCATTGGGATCCATGTTTATTAATACGTTACACCGGCCGCTCTCCCCTTGTGTCCCCCGTGTTACGTCACACGCGGGAGGTCACGTGCCGAGGCTTTTTTATGCGGAAGTGAACATTTCTTACAAAAACGACGCCAGATGTCACTGTAGTGTATATTTCTGTATATTTTTGGGAAAATCTAGTGTATTCATCATTTTCCTACACATTTATTCACAGGTGTCTTTAACCTGGAAGTTGCTCTTTAATGCGGTATCAGCCGGGCACGTGACTCTTCTTTGATAAAACAGTAATATTATCTGAAACACATCCTAATGGATATTACTTTGTAAGATACAAAAGGGATTATTTGACCCAGTGAAACATCTCGTGACATTTGTTTTACCTTGTCCCTAATAGGCAGAGAAAGTTGTCTTTCATCAAGAAAACTTATAGAAACGTAACAAATTATGAATGTCCATATTTAGTTATGGGGCACATATGGGCATAGAGTATAGGAAATAGATTGTCTAATTAACTGCATTGAATAACGTAAAATATATAGGGCAATATGTGTTTAGTGGAAAAAAACATAAAGTACATAAAGGTATATTTAGATGACACACTATGTTGAATGGATTAAAATAAAGATACTTTGCTAATATTAAAGATTAATCAGTCATAATACCTTTCGCATGTATAAAATGAAATTGCCTTGTTGATAATTAAGAAAAATGAAAATTGGAATACACCAGCGGGTGATGAGGTTCGCCTTTTCTCATGGGGAAAAAAGACACATACACACTGGACATGAAATGCAAATCATATTATATTATATTATTATCATATTATAAAACCATTATTCCCCACTCCTACCAGTGGGGAATTGTTTGAGAAACATGTTTTTAGAGTGACAGTCAAGCCTCCGCGGGAACAGCTAGACGTGTCCAGTTGGAAGTGAAGCTATTATGTTTGCATCCTTTTGTTAAAAATGGGGATACATTGTCCCGTCAGGCTGATGTCCATGCAGGTAAGTGTCAGTTAACTGAGAATTAGTATTGACACAGATGGTCAATTTATTTTGAAACAGGAGCAGTACAAGACCATTTCTGGTTAATGTGAAACATTAATGGTAAATGGTAAATTAATGGTGCGCAGTTTGGGACTTAATTGTTTAAAAGGAACAAACTGGTAAATGCGCAGCTGCTCTGAAATGCACTATAATGTTGTTGTGGTTTTACTCAATCTATGCTTATACCTATTCCGCTACGGCTAATCACTGAGAAAACCTTAGGATGTGTTCATGAACCCTACTGAGTTTAAGTCAACCATGCCTACACAATCACTGTAGTCATCCAGGTAAAATGTAAGATGCATGACATAAAACATAGATTTGGCTTTAGATCCTGTTTATCTGTACGTGTAATACAGTTTACAGTAATACTGGATTGTTTCAAATAACACGAGACGTGACTTGACACCACTTGTATAGACATACTATTATACCTAAGCCTGAACAAAACTTAACTTATCACATGTAGCCTGCACCTAAAGTCTAGCCAATAAATACCCAATAATTGGACAAAGTGATGACTGTTAAGCTCTTTCTGAGCTTGACGCATATCCAATCTTAGTCTGCAAGCATATGCTTTTGCTCATTGTAGGTACATAACTGTAGGCCAGTTGCCAAACATATGACTCATATAGCACAAGCATATGCCTAATTACCCTTCAATGCACCAAGCTGCAGTTGTCTTTGGCTGTAAACAGTGCAATCACGGAGGCAGCAATGTGGAACACATCACTGACAGACTCCCAGGTGAGTTTGGGTCTGTCTGTGATGGACACAAATTAATAAGGGTAGGCAGAAAATGGATTTGAGCAGAGGGGGTGGGACATGCAAATTTGAACCCCTCTATATCTTTGAAAATTGCTTTAAAATCAATCCCACCTCAGGAACAGTCGAGCAATTTTGGACTGTTTGTTTTTGGGTTCGCTCTCCCTTTATATGACAAGATCCATATCAATTTTCTCTCTGATGGTCCAGTGCAGACATAGATTTGGGATCTGGGCCTAAATAGACACATTGTCACGGAGGTACAAGGAGTGGACCCAAAAGCACAAAGGCAGACACAGGATTCAAGTACAAAAAGAGTCTTTACTTGAAATGCATTTTTCAGTACAAACATATGAAGAATACCAAAATCACAGGATCAGCAGATCCAGAAAAATACATACAATAAATAATCTACACTAGTGCTTGCCTAACAAAATACTAGAAAAATACTACTACCTGATCTTACCTTACTATAACTATAGATGCGGACAATGACTGTAACGATAAATGCAATTAGAAAACGCTGGAGAGCTCGACATAAGACCACCTGGCAAAAGACAAGGGGAGTCAGGACAATATATACAAGAGGTAAGTGGGCACATGTGGAAACAATTAGGGGCAGGGCCGACACTGACGATGGCGGGAAAACAACCAAGGCAGGAAGTAAAGGGACCTGGAACGAGACAAGGTGAATACAAAAGAAAACAGGAAGTGGAATATAAATAACTAAACTAACATAAAATATTTAACACAGTTGCCGACGCACAACACACATTTGCAGAGAGAAACTGAAGAAAAGTTGTTAAAACTCCACATGCTAATCCAAAGCATCAGACACATTTTTCCTCAAACCTCTTTCATATTACATTACATTTGACTTGTTAGACACTTTTATCCAAAGCGACTTACATACTCAATACTGTGGGCAATCCCCACAGGAGCAATTTGGGGTGAAGTGTCTTGCCCAGGGACACAACGACATGCTGACTGCAGTGGGGTTTGAACCTGTGACCCCCTGATCCCAACACCAAGGCTCTATCCACTGCGCAACATGCCTCCCGGCTCATATCTGTGTCTCCTTCACTTGTGTTGCTTTTATGAAGTGGTGGAATAATTACACACACTTCTAGTCAACTATACACAAATATATTAAGTTACCATGTTGACTAACTTATGTCAAACTGATTCATCAGCAATACAGGTGCAAGAGATAAAGATTATCTTTATATCTACTATCATTTAAGGCTACAGATGACTTTGCATGTAGGAACAAAACACAACTTCATCCAGCAATTGGGACTGACAATTAAATACGTATAAATATTACAACACACAAAGCCTAACCAATGTTTAGCTTGAAGTCCACACTCTTTATTGAGCAGAGTTGTTTAGATGTCATCTCTGGTCTGAGCCTGCCAATGTACATTTTTTTGACTAATCTGCATTTGAGGGTTCAATTTATGAAAGGGTCAGTTCCAACACTAATTTCAGTCCATTCACCCACCACATATCAAAGATATTGTGGTGACCACGTATTGATACACTGGTTCATAATTCACACATGGAACTACAATTGGGGTTTTGTTTCCACACGGACCTGTTGTGTGTTCCTTATATATATTGTGTGCCCTCCTGGCTCTTCTTCTTGTCGTCCCGGGCTGCGACCCGACAACATGTCCTTTGCAGCTCTCTATTAAAGACAACTTTGCACCTTCGATGCACCGCCTCTGACTCCCTATCTCTCGGCACTACATTGGTGACCCTGACATATAAGTCTCGCAGAAGTTTCCGAGACGGACCCGAACACGGCAAAGGAAACTCAGGTTTCTTTCTCGAAATGCCGGGGATTTTTGGAATCGTCCGTTGCTGCCACCGGCACGCGGATTGAGGCTCGGTGCACGCCTCGCAGAATGGCTGGGGACGTTGCTCGCCATTCCCGCATCGGTCTTCCAACCAACAGGGAGACGATGCACGACCCGCTGGGTAGGGATGAACCCGATTGCTACCTCCTGGGGCTGTTTTCTTCTGCTCGTGCGGCTGCACGTCCAGGCTGCGCTAGCCTTCGACGACTAGCAGCTAACCTCGTTAGCTAACGGCTACGGCTAGCGGCTACCGACGGCTGCCAGCTAGCGGCTAACGGCTAGCTGCTAACGGCTATCGACCTTTTGAGTTTTTTTTTTTTCCCTGGTGCCTGAGAGGAGGTTCGACCATGTCTGGTCGGCCTCGTGTGGATCCTCTCACGATTTCACCTACCTTTTTTGGACCGTGGACAGTACGGCCCTTTTTGAGCTTTTTCTGGTGCCTGAGAGGAGGTTCGACCATGTCTGGTCGGCCTCGTGTGGACCCTCTCGCCGTTTCATCACCTCGACGGCGGCTTCTGACGCCACCCGCGCTCTCATCGGCGCCTGGGTGGCACGCTTCTGTACCCCGTCTCGCCTCGGCGGTTTCGGACGTCGCCCATGCCTTTATTGGCCCGTGGGTGGCGCGCTCCGGGACCCTGCCTGGCCTCTTCCTTCGCCTCGGCGGTTTCGGACGTCGCCCATGCCTTCATTGGCCCGTGGGTGGCGCGCTCCGGGACCCTGCCTGGCCTCTCCTCTTACCGCGGCTCACGGTTGGCCTCGACGGCAGCTTCGGACGGCGCTCCGTCTGGCTTCTCCCCTGTCCACGGCTCCTTCCTCCCGGGGTGACTGCTCCTGCCTTCCTGGGATTCCGCTCCGTCCTTCCGGAGGTTTCATGCCCGCCGCCGCCGTGCCTTCGCCTGCGGCCGGGCAGCGCTTTTTCCTGCTTGTTTCGCCACGACACCTACTGCAGCCCCCTTACAACGGCCCGTTCCGGCCCGCCCCCGGTGGGGGTGCCCTCGCCCTCGTTAGGGTCCCTACCCTCTCATGCGGCCTCCTTTCGTCGGCCCGTTCCATGGCCCGGTCCTCAATTGCGACCCCGCCCTCCTCGGCCCCTGTGGTGCTTCCTCCACGGACGCGAGGATTTAATTTGCCATATTTGAATTCTGGGGGGGCTTGTGTGGTGACCACGTATTGATACACTGGTTCATAATTCACACATGGAACTACAATTGGGGTTTTGTTTCCACACGGACCTGTTGTGTGTTCCTTATATATATTGTGTGCCCTCCTGGCTCTTCTTCTTGTCGTCCCGGGCTGCGACCCGACAACATGTCCTTTGCAGCTCTCTATTAAAGACAACTTTGCACCTTCGATGCACCGCCTCTGACTCCCTATCTCTCGGCACTACAATATACTATTATACATAGACGTAAGGCTTCACTCTAGCTTTAGTTTTTGTGTTGTCATTTGTGCTTTTCAGTATGAGCAAATAAAAAAAAAAAAAGATCTACTATGTTTTCTTAGTGTTAATAAGCTGGTATGCCATACTGTTACATTAGGGTCGCGCATTACGTCAATCGTGATCGACCGGTCGATCGCGAAGGCATTGTGGGTTGATCGCGAGGCATTAAAAAAAAAAAGAGAAAGTTTCCTTACTATGGCATTTAATTGTGTGTGTGTGTATGTGTGTGTGTTTGTGAGTATTGTGTTTGTTTCCCGGGGAAAACACTCACGAGAAACGCCGGCTGTTGTTATGCCTGCTGTGACGTTAAGTTACTCCGTTCTCCGCTTGTAATGATGCCGTTACAAGCTTCAAAGTTGTATTTATCATCTGAATTTGCCGAAACAAGTTTAATATTCTGAAAGCCAAGACTTTGTTTATTTGAAATTAGATTAAAACAAACTGTAACGGACCGTGTTATCTATGATTACTACGCCTTGCATTCATAATTTCAGCCGGAGGGAGGGGGAGCTGCGCTGTGGAAAAGCAGAGTCGCGAGTGAGAGCTGTCCTCCTCCCTTTAGTTTATAAGCTTCAAAAACGTATTTATTGTGTGATTTTGGAAATAAAAGTTTCATATTCTGAAAGCCAATACTTTGTTTATTTAAAATCAAACGAAACACCCAAACCCCGAAAAACTAGTTTTTTTACGCAAATCGACGTTTATTTTGAAATGAGCCGTTGCTAATTCTGACTGATTTAGATAGAGCGGGTACTTGTATTAGAATAATACAATTCTACTAAAGAAAGGGTATAAAAATGATTGGGGAAGCTGGACCAAGTAAGAAACAAAAAACGTACAACTTCCATCCAGAATGGGAGGAGGACTATTTTTTCACAATGTCACATTCGAAGTGCGTTTGTTTGATTCTCAAATCTGCAATCGCTATTTCGAAGAAGGGAAATTTGGAGCGGCATTTTCGGACAGTTCACAGAACGTACGACAAAAAGCGAGCTGAGAAAGAGAAAGGTGAAGGAACTGAAATCACAGTTGTCCGGACAGCAGGCATTTTTCACAAAGGTGACTTCAAAATCAAAGGCAGCCACCGAAGCATCGTTCAGGGTGATTCACGCCAACCCTATGGAGTCTAAGGGTATTTTCTCGATTTTTAGATGTTTTCTTAAATCACCTTTTAAATGTATTTTTTCTAACATGGCACCCCATGTGTTAAATATCAAAATGTTCAGGACAATCTCTGGTATTGCTATATATGCAAATGACTCACCTTAGATTACTGTGTGATGAGATAAGTAGCTCAAAAGCTTAACATTTGACATCCGATTTTCGGAAAATCGTCAAAACTCTTGTGAAAACACAAATGTACTCATGTGATCAAATTGTTTTGGTGTTTTAGATTTGGTTACCAAAGTCTTAGGATCACAAAAGTAGAGAAATATTTTAATTACACTGTATATAAATGTATAATTCATGTCTAAAATGAAAATAAATTCATTAGAATTTTGAGTAAAACAGGTGTTTATCACTCTACTTTCACCACAGCAGGGACTGAGATACATTAGGACTGAATAATGACTTCATATTACATACCAAGGTTCATGTGATGTGTACAAATACAAATTGAGCATTCAAACTTTTTACTCAACCAACAATTTATTATAAAATATGTTTTTTTCAACCAACTATTTATATAAATATAAGAAACTGGAAAATCTCACTATTTACAATATTGAACATCAGAACTTTCAACCAACTCTTCATTATAAATGTCAAGACAGTGTCAATCTCCTTGTCTGTCTTCCAAGACAGTGGGCCTGGCTGCTGTGTAGGTGGGGGTGATGGTGCATGGGCTGCTGTGTAGGTGGGGTGTACAAGTGCTATACGAGACCTCCACGAGACCTCCTTGCTGGCTGGGTTGAAGGTGATGGCTGTGGTGGAGCCTTTGTGCTGAGGTGTATCTTGACCTGGTGGCAGCCGCAGATGGAGGTGGAGGCAGCTGTAGTGATGCTGGTCTGCTGGTCCTTGGTGGTGATGGCTCTGGTGAAGGCCCTTGAGCCACGGTAGATCTTGACCTGGGGGCCAGCACAGATGGGTGTTCTGGCTCCTGGATAAACGCCGCCAGTGGGCCACTAGGCCCAGGCAGCTGTGAAACCTCTCTGTAAAATAAATTAAAATGTAGGACAATAATTACTGCATTGAAATAAAGTTCAAGTAAAATGTTGCTCAAGCACAAATAACAATGCACACATAAAAAGAAAGTTTGGGAGGTTGGACAGGAGTCTCTCTCTCTCTCTCTCACACACACACACACACACACACACACACACACACACACACACACACACACACACACACACACACACACACACACACACACACACACACACACACACACACACACACACACACACACACACACACACACACACACACACACACACACACACACACACACACACACACACACACACACACACACACACACACACAGGTATTTCCAGTTACTTTACATTCAGTATAAAATCACAGACACACATATACAGTTGCAAGACAAAATATGTGAACCCTTTGGAACTACCTGGATTTCTGCATAAATTGGTCATAAAATGTGTTCTGATCTTCATCTAAGTCACAACAATAGACAAACACAGTCTGCTTAAGCTAAAACCACACAAACAATGATATGTTTTTATGTTTTTATTGAACACACCATGTAAACATTCACAGTGCAGGGTGGAAAAAGTATGTGAACCCTCAGATTTAATAACTGGTTGACCCTCCTTTGGCAGCAATAACCTGAACCAAACGTTTCCTATAGTTGCATATCAGACCTGCACAATGGTCAGGAGGAATTTTGGACCATTCCTCTTTACAAAACTGTTTCAGTTCAGCAATATTCTTGGGATGTCTGGTGTGAATCGCTCTCTTGAGGTCATGCCACAGCATCTCAATTGGGTTGAGGTCAGGACTCTGACTGGGCCACTCCAGAAGGCGTATTTTCTTCTGTTGAAGCCATTCTGTTGTTGATTTACTTCTGTGCTTTGGGTCGTTGTCCTGTTGCATCACCCATCTTCTGTTGAGCTTCAATTGGTGGACAGATGGCCTTAAGTTCTCCAGCAAAATGTCTTGATAAACTTGACAAATCATTTTTCCGTCGATGATGGTTAGCTGTCCAGGCCCTGAGGCAGCAAAGCAGCCCCAAACCATGATGCTCGCTCCACCATACTTCACAGTTGGGATGAGGTTTTGATGTTGGTGTGCTGTGCCTTTTTTTCTCCACACATAGCGTTGTGTGTTCCTTCCAAGAAACTCAACTTTGGTTTCATCTGTCCACAGAATATTTTGCCAGTAGTGCTGTGGAACATCCAGGTGCTCTTTTGCAAACTTCAAATGTGCAGCAATGTTTTTTCTGGACAGCAGTGGCTTCCTCCATTTTATGACCAACTTATGCAGAAATCCAGTTAATTCCAAAGGGTTCACATACTTTTTCTTGCAACTGTACATAGGCTACATCTGATTACAAAGTCTCATCTGTACAGGACGGTAAAATAATTACAGGCACACATATAAATAAATCTATGACAGCCTACAGAACAGTATGATACAATAATCGATGGCAAAAACCTGTCTATAGCCACTGTAAATGTCTCCGTTGTGGGACGAATAAATGATTAATTTAATCATCTACACATGTAATGTCACTTTTACACACCAAAATAACGTTAACACAGAGTAAACGTTTGCTAATGGATTCTATTTTGTCCCAAGAAAAAGTTCATGATAAAAAATATATCAATAAACCTATTGTTACTTTTCGCGGTATTCCCCACACATTGACAGTACACTATTACTGTAATATGTACACTTACCCATGTCCAAATGTTGTTGTCTTTGTATTCTTCTTCTTCTTCTTCAGAAGAGTCGAAGACTTCAGGTTCTGAGGCTCTATCTCAGGGCTATTCAATTACACATTCAGTTGGGCCAGATTGTATAACTACAAAATTCAGCTGGGCCAGACATTCAGTGGCCTGTAAAAAGCGGGTAGTGACACATTTTAAACCAACACATTTTACTGCGATGAAAAACATGCCATTTTTATTCATTGTTCATCTAACAAAGGTACGTCAAAAAGTGCATAAAAACACAACAAATTAGCATTCATTTAACAGAATCTGAAAAAAAGTGCACAGTTGTAGCATTACATTTGTTTGCTTTAGAAGTCAAATATTCAGGTTATTTTTTTGAACCAGGCACATCACAAAGTGCATTTACTGAATACAATAATAGCAGTCTTAATAAATGTCCTCACATACAAAAAAACCCGCTAGGGCTCCAATGCAACACAAAGAGGTAGTACTGTAGCAATACTATTTTTTCACTTTTCAAGTAATAACAAAAAAATCATACGTTTTGGTCACATTTGAACCATACACATTACAAAGTAGTACTAAAAGAGACGCGTGGAAACAGTCCCGAGTAGTGTTGTCACGATACCAACATTTTGGTTTCGATACCGATACCAAGTCAAGAATTGCGATTCCGATTCTTTTTCGATACTTTTCTTTAAAAAAGGGAAACAGTCTTAAATGTAATTATTGTGCTTTATTTCACACCAGAACCATAACCATAACACAAACTTTTAAACAATGAGAACAATAAACAAAATAAATGACAAGAATTCGTATTAATTAAAATTAAGCATCATCTCAAGCAAGTTTTTTGTTTTATAAAATATAATTATTTTTATATTTTATTAACATGTACATGTCATGTAACAGTAATGTAAATAATTATTGACAAAATGTATATTGCAGATGTTAGCCACATTGGTAAATTAGCTAAAAAGATAGCCATATTAGACAGTTATCATTGCCATTAATTGCCTCGTCAAACTACGAAAACCTTCGTTTGTCACAAAATAAATTACACTTGTTTGACTTAGATTTGAGGGCATGGGCTTGAGCATGATGTAATTATGTTATCTATCACATTCGCTAACCTGTCTGTCTTTAAATAGCTCTGGATGCCGGTTGGCGGGTGCTTAGCCAAGTTTGATGAGTTGGCTCCCTTGGTTTGCAGGGATCTAAAACATTTCTCACAGACAGGCCTCGTGGTGTCCGTAGGCTTGCCCTCACTGTCAGAGATATAGCTCAAATACTTCCAAATTTCGCTTCTGGCGTCTTTTTTGTCAACAAGCCGAGGCGCAGCGGCAGTTGCACTCCCAATTGCAGCCATGCTTCTCGTTTAGTTTTCTCACATGCTCTGGCAGCTAGGGCGTGGCCGCGTGCACGAGAGAGGGGAGGGACTTAGAACGTCCTTGAGAGGGGCGGGACTGCAGGCACGGCTGCAGTGCAGGGAGTGGAAGCAGAACGCTGAACACACACGGCTCTTATTAAAATGGCGCTTTCTCACCGGAGTACTTTTCCCCGTCATTCTTAAAGTACCGATACTAATGAAACGGAGGAATCGTACCGTTTTTAACGGCAGGGTATCGCGGTACCTTTCAAGTATCGGTACACCGTGCAACACTATTACAAAGTGCATTTAAATGAATACAAAAAGAACTGTCAAACCCTGAAGAAACCCATATCAAGGGATACGGGTAACTAACATATGAATGAATACTACACTACACGTCTATCAATCAATCAATCAATGTTTATTTATATAGCCCAATATCACAAATGTTACATTTGTCTCAGTGGACTTCACAGTTTGTACAGAATATCAGTATGACAATACGACACCCTCTGTCCTTAGACCCTCACATCGTACAAGGAAAAACTTCCAGAGAAAACCCACAGTTTAAAGGGGAACATGGGAGAAACCTCAGGGAGAGCAACAGAGGGGGGATCCCTCTCCCAGGACGGACAGACGTGCAATAGATGTCGTGTGTAAATTGAAAAGATAATAAATTTGATACATAGGTTGTCCAAATGTTTGGAAATGCATGTGTGTATAATAGGAAGATGAATCCACGAGTATATCCATCCAGGACTTATGATCCAGGACCACAGCCACGACTCAAGATCCAGGACTCGCGATCCATGACACAGGACCGCAGGATCATCCATGACTCCGGATCCCGGCGTATATAGACACCAAAAAGAAGGTCTTAAGCGCACTCTAAAAAACGGATAGGGTGTCTGCCGTCCGAACACAAACTGGAAGCTGATTCCACAAAAGTGGAGCTTGATAAGAAAAGGCTCTGGCTCCCATTGTACTTTTAGAGACTCTAGGAACAACCAACAACCCTGCATTCTTGGAACGCAATGCCCTAGTAGGACAATAGGGTATGATGAGTTCTTTAAGGTAAGATGGCGCCTGCCCATTAAGGGCTTTGTAGGCGAGAAGAAGAATTTTAAATTCTATCCTGTGTTCTATAGGGAGCCAGTGTAAGGCAGCCAGAACAGGAGTAATGTGGTCCCTTTTCCTAACTCTGGTTAGTACACGAGCTGCAGCATTTTGAATCAGCTGAAGCGACTTGACTGACTTCTTGGTACACCCTGATAATAAGGAGTTACAATAATCCAGCCTTGAAGTAACAAATGCATGGACTAGTTTCTCTGCATCGTTTTGAGGCAAGATATGCCTTATTTTTGCAATGTTACGTAGATGGAAGTAGGCGGTCCTTGAAATTGATTTTATGTGGGTGTTAAAGGATAAATCCTGATCAAATATAACACCAAGATTCCTTACAGTCTCACTGGAGGCCAAATTAATGCCATCCATAGTTAATATATCTTTAGATAATTTGTTTTGTAGATTCTTCGGGCCAAGTACAATAACTTCAGTTTTGGTCGTGTTTAACATCAAAAAATGTAAGGTCATCCACGTTTTTAAGTCCTTGAGGCAGTCTTGAATTTTATTTAGATGATTAATTTCATCAGACTTGATTGATAAATATAGTTGAGTATCATCCGCATAACAATGAAAGTTTACAGAATGATTCCTTATAATATTGCCTAACGGAAGCATATATAGTGTGAACAAAATAGGTCCAAGCACTGAGCCCTGTGGCACTCCATGGCTAACTTTGGTTTGCATGGAAGATTCATCGTTGACACGTACAAACTGAGAGCGTTCAGATAGATAGGACCTAAACCAGCCTAAAGCAGTTCCCTGTATGCCAACTAAGTGCTCTAGTCTTTGCAATAGGATATCATGGTCGATAGTATCAAATGCAGCACTAAGATCGAGCAAGACAAGAATAGAGACAAGTCCCTTGTCAGAGGCTATTAGAATGTCATTTGTGACTTTAACCAGAGCTGTCTCTGTGCTATGTTGTGTTCTAAAGCCAGACTGAAAATCTTCAAATAAATCATAGTTTTTTAAGTAATCACACAGCTGTTTTGCGACTGCTTTCTCAAGAATGAGAATTGGAGAGGAACGGAAGATTAGAAATAGGTCTATAGTTGGCTAAAACCTCTGGATCGAGGTTGTGCTTTTTAAGAAGCGGTTTTATCACTGCTACTTTGAATGATTGTGGAACATAGCCTGATAATAAAGACATATTCATAATATTTAATAAAGAAGTGCTAATTTATGGAAAAACTTCTTTTAACAGCTTAGTTGGAATCGGGTCTAAGATACACGTTGATGGTTTAGAAGAGAGAATCATTGAATTTAATTGTTCAAGGTTTATGGCTGAAAAGCATTCTAGTTTACTATCTAGTGTAATATTAGAACTTACGTTTCCGGGAGCTGTTGATAACACTATACTGGTCAAAGGCAAGAGGTCATTGATTTTGTTTCTAAGAGTAACAATTTTATCGTTAAAAAAGCACATAAAATCATTACTACTGAGTGCTATGGGAATAGAAGGCTCAGTCGAGCTGTGGCTCTCTGTCAGCCTGGCTACAGTGCTGAAAAGAAATATTGCATTATTCTTATTCTCATCTATTAATGAAGAGTAGTAAGCTGCTCTCGCTTTACGTAGTGCTTTCTTATATTCATTGAGAGTAATGCCAAATCAAACGAGATTCTTCAAGTTTAGTGGAACACCATATCCTTTCAAGTTGTCTCGACTTTTGCTTTATTTTGCGGGTTTCGGCATTATGCCATGGAGCTAATCTATGTTGTTTTATTTTCTTCTTTTTCAAAGGAGCAACAGAGTCTAATTGTATTCGCAGCGCACCTGTAGCACTATCAACAACATGATCAATTTGGGGTGGTGTACATCTTGTATAAGTTTCCTCCCCTACATGCAGACATGCTATCGAGTTAAGTATTGGTGGAATCTCTTCCTTAAATTTGGCTATAGCACGAACAGATAGGTTTCTGCTGCTGGAGCTTTTGGCTAATGCTTTGTAGTCTAGTAACAGTACTTCAAAAGTTACTAAGAAATGGTCGGATAAAGCAGGATTATGCGGTTCGACTAATAGTTGCTCAATTTCAATACCATAAGTCAGAACAAGGTCAAGAGTGTGATTATAGCAGTGGGTTGGTTTATTTACACTCTGACAGAAACCAACATAATCTAATATAGAGTTAAATGCAACCGTAAGGCTATTTTTATCATCGTCAACATGAATATTAAAGTCACCTACGATAATTACTTTATCTGTTTTAAGTACCAAAGTTGATAAAAACTCAGAGAATTCTGATAAGAATTCTGAATAAGGACCTGGTGCACGGTACACTGTAAGAAATAAGATTGGCTGCAAAGTTTTCCAGGTGGGATGCGTAAGACTAAAAACGAGGCTTTCAAAGGAGGTATAATTTAATTTTTGTTTAGTATTGATAAGTAAACTTGAGTCAAAGATTGCTGCAACTCCACCTCCTCGGCCCGTGCCTCGGGCAATATGAGTATTGATATGGCTGGGTGGAGTGGCCTCATTTATGCTGACATATTCTTCATGTCTCAACCAAGTTTCAGTGAGACAGCATATATCAATATTATAATCTGATATTAAATCATTTACCAGTATTGCTTTAGATGCTAGAGATCTTATGTTTAAGAGACCACATTTACCGTCTACTATAGTAAACTGTGCTTACTATCACCTCATTTGTGATTTGTCATCGCTGACTTTCCCAATGGGAGAAGGGAAATTTTTTGTTTTGAACAAGAGCAGTGATTTTTGGCTCATAGGATGTCAATGCAATCCTAAAACATTGGTGAAGAGTGCTGTCAGTCAGGGAGCAGCGAGTGCTACTTTTGATTGAGTTCATGTGTGAAAAGCTTGATTCACATGTGTAAGTTGATCCAAACATACTGAGCACACAGATCGCCTCTTTCTGAACGTTAGGGAACTGCTGTTTTTTGACATCACTCCAAAACGTCGCTGGCCCGTTAGTGCGCTGCATGTCAATAAGTTCCAGTGTATATTTCCCCTTGTCGATGCAGGGGACCACTTCCTTTGCTCTGGTTGATACGTCCCCCTCTATTGCAACAGTGAAGGGGTCTCTGGCAAAGCCCATTACCTCTGTGGGCAGAGCAAGTCCATCCAATCGACCGGCAAAGTTGTCTTTCAACCTCGCAATGAAATATGTCATCACATCCGTGATTTGTGCCGGAGATGTGATGTGTTTGGGGAGCGTCGGAAAATGCAGCATCCGACCCGTGCTCAAGTCGGTCGCGAAAAGGTCCAGCTAGACTTGGATCTGCTCCACAAGATCAATGACCGTTTTGTCTCTGTTTACGCTTCAGAGTTGAGAGAGACATGTTTTAGAGTTGCTATCATAGGACCACCGTTACTAGCACCACTAGAGGCACTTTCAAAAAACGTGCTGCGTTGTGGTTTGGTGGTTTCTATGCAACGCGGAGTGTTGCGTTCATGGTCTGTAATAGTGTAGGAATTTGGCTACGGGAGGCTGGGCCACTCGGGAGTTGGTTCTGGGCCGCATCTGGCCCGCGGGCTGCCAGTTGAATAGGCCTGCTCTATCTTCACTGCTGCTAGCGAAAAAAATCTCTAGCGAAGTCGGCGACTGTAAAGTTTTAAGCCATTTTCTGTCTCTCTCTTTCTCCTCACAGATGTAAACTGATGGGATACATGTGATTTATGTTTTTTTTTTACTTGGTGGGTAGGTCCTTAGTGATTTCTCGATGTCCATTGGTCATTTCAGACCATGATGGCTGCCAGCCGAGATTTCCTTGACGGACACACCCATCCACCAATCCGACACTGTGTAAAGTCAAGCTGCTTTGAGCGGCCATATTGGCTGCTGTGCCCTGGTTACAGTCTCACAGGAGATACCGCTGGAAAGCTAAACTTTCAGCGATTCCGCGGATGTCTGAATCATATTTCTACTCCTTGTAATCGAGAATATATGGTTAATTTATGTAAATTATACCGACTCCAGAGGGTTAAGCACAAGAAGTCCTTCCAAGATGGAGAGATGATAAAAGAGGCATTCGTTGAAGCAGCTGACACGTTGTTTCGGGACTTTAAAAACAAACCGGAAATATGATCTTCAATCAAAGCTCTCCAGCTATCAATAAGTACATTTACTCGGCGCTGTGAAGTCATGGCCGAGGATTTGACACAGAAGCTTCAGAAGGACATCGCGGACTGCGATTGTTTCTCACTTTAATTTGACGAGTCAGACGTAAGTGACACAGCTCAGTTGTGCATTTTTATTCGGATGGTGTTTAAAGATATGACTGCAAAAGAGGAGATGTTAACAATACTGCCCATGAAAGAACACACGCAGGGAGAGGAGATTTTTCAGTCTTTCAAAAACTTATTCGAGAAGACCCAGCTCCATCTGTGCAAATTGATGTCAATCACCACGGACGGTGCACCCGCAATGGTTGGCCGCTCGAATGGATTTATTGCCAAGTGCAGGGAGGACGATGCTTTCCCCGACTTCCTCAATTATCACTGCATAATACACCAACAAGCATTATGCGCAAAAATGCTTAATATGAAAGAGATAATGGATGTGGCAATGAAGATTGCCTGTTCTATTCGAGCCAGATCTCTTCAAAGACTACTGTTCCGTTCGCATCTGGAGAAGGCTGACTGCGACCATTCTGAGTTGTTGCTACACACTAGGCTTGTTTGAGACGCGTTGCGGCTCGCCTCGAAAGTAGACGAGAATAGCCGATCGCAGCCGAGGGAGGTCTGCAAAAGCTCGCCTGAAGTCGGACAGCTCCGAGTCGGCTTCTTCTTCTTCGCCTTCTTCTTCGCCTTTTTCTTCTTCTTCTCTCGGTTTTTTGGCAGCTTGCAAACAACTTTAAAGGGAGGGAATCCTCATGAAACGCATTTAAAAAAATATATAATCCGATAAAACAGACCAGTCTCTGCCAGCCTTTTTTTTTTTTTGAATCCGATGACGTTATCAGTGATTTTAAGCTGATTAATTACCGAAATAACATCAACCCTGTGGGCGGCGCCATTTTGAGGAGTCACATGACTTATTTTACCGGACGTGACGTGAACTATGCGTTTGGTGTCGAGGACAAATTGACATATGTGCTTTGTTCATGTTGTTTACTGTAGTTACTCTCACAATTATATTTAAATATGCCTCTGTGGTGACACCATATTGGGGACCATAATTCCCCTTGTTTGTGTTGTTGCTAAAGGGACCCTTTATGGGAAACACCGGTAGCGTTAGCTAGTGTTGAGGCAGAACCTCTGCTCCGCGCGTTCCTCTATGAGTTTGTTTTACAAGAAGGAAAAGTCAAAGCACCAGGATAAGGGTTAAACAATAATCTGCTTTAATGGTGGAACATACAATACATCACAAAACAATTCAAAAGGGGCCCCCCTTCGGGTGCCCCTGCTCTGGTCCTCTCCTGGGAGAGGTCTTACCCCTTAGCCGTATGAAGAAAAGAAGAGAGCGAACCAAAGGAAAACACAGGCTTTCATACTAAAAACACAGGAGGAGGTGTGTGAATGCTTCCCCCAGAGGTTATCTCATTAGGAGAGACCAACACATGGCCTGTCGTACCCAATCAGCGCGACGCAGCAGAAGAAACCCGGAAACAAAAAGTCTCTTTCAGTTTGACGAAAACCAGATACCTTTTGGTGTCTGGAACAAACCTGCTCTAAATAAAAAGTTTCCTTATCTTATTTCACATCTTGCAGCCAGCACACACGCATTCCCCTTTATGGCTCTTTGTCTCTGTGGCCATCTTCCCCCCCCTCAGGTTACCACACACAAGTTAAAAATATGTTTTAAGATATAGTTGTTATAGTTGGCTAAATATACGTAATACATGTAAATTACCTTCATATCAATAATAACGAGGAACACATTACCTATGCTCTTAAGCAGTATTATTAGAGATGCTTTTGAAATAGTCAAACTTCACACAGGCCCAGTATAGAAAACACACTCATTTGTCCTTTCCAGCCATTTGAGCTATTGTTCACATCTTTACTTCAAATAAAAGGTTTCACATTGCATATTTCCAGCTTCTTTTACACATACTGTTATTATTAATACAAAGTAATTAACCACACACATCTATTTAAAACAAGTAGATTTCCCTGATAATTGACATGCTGAAAATCTTTGAAGAATGTCTCCTCCCCCAGCTCTTCCAAATCTACTGGAATGCAGAACTGCTCTTTGTTCATACAGAGTAATAAAACATGTTTAAGCTAACCACTGCACAAATGTTGTAGCAATTCAGTACTCACAACATGAAAGAATAAAATAGAGAGAAATCAAATAAAACAAGACTTTCTGAATAATACTTCTCAACGGGCAATCACCCCACTCAAGCCAGAAGTCACAGGTTATGCTAAAAATGGGACATTATTCAAATGAATATACCAGAAATACACTGTATCAAACTTTCTGCCATAATACGTTACTTTAATCCTTCAAATAATTCAAATAATACTTCACTAGTCATTCCTACTAGCTTGTCAATGAGAACAGTTCATGTATTAACCTCTGAGTGTTTAATGGATAATAAAGTGTGGAAGTCCATTCTTAATACACCGCCTCCGACTCCCTTTTCACGACACTACACCTCATTGTATCGCGAAACATTGCCACAATTCGGATAGGAACAATCCACGGAATGCTCGGTTCCATCTATTGCCAACGGAGCAGTACGTTCGGAGGCAGTGGCTAGCGAAATGTGCTCGGCCCGAACCGAAAGATCCACAGGCGCATGTATGCAGCGAACATTTCAAGTTTCCGGACGACTATTCTGAGAGTATGATGAAACATAAAATGGGATTTATTAATCAACCATTACTTAATGGGGATGCAGTGGCATTATTTTAAGGTGTCCGAAAAAGACAGTAAAATAGCGGAATGCAACGTGTGTTTCGGTGAGCGGAGCGAAACACACAAGAGTTAGACCTACACTTCGCTATGATATCTACCTCTGGAACAAGCTAAACTAGTTATAAATATATTTATTATTCACTGTCGGGTCACTCATTACTGGATCAGTGAGCTGCGTGAGATACTGACAGGCTGTCAGGAGAGGGAGAGAGAGGGGGATTCCCCTGTGTGCAATCCAAGTCGTCTGTGAACAGTTTATGTTCAAGCTCTTCAAGCTCATGACAACATATGTTCATAAGAGGATTGTCCATGGCTACTCACCGATCGCAAGTACACCATTCATGTACAGTTCTCCCTACCCGAAATCAATTGCACGAGTAAAGGGATTGTCTCCAGCAAGATCACCGTGCTGTTCATCCTCATCGTCACTGTCCCTGGACTCCTGATGGTTCTGGCCACTTGGCTCGAACCTGTATGGCTGAATTCCCCCATCCAATCTCTCCACATTGCTCAAAACTTCTTCCTCGGCCGACGAGTCCGAACTCAAATATTCCGCCATGTTTTCGTCGAATGAGCTGTTTGTGTGTTTCATAGACTGTATATATAAAGGGTGTGTTTACAAAGTGAACGCATAGATGACGTCACAACCTAGTTTTTCGGATCACGTGACTACTGAAAATGGCCAAAATGGCAGCTGCCTGACGGAATATACAGGTTTTGATAAAAAAGAGCTATAAAATCATTATTTACCGGGGAATATCGCTGATTTCTTAAGGGTATGGTTTAAACATAATGTTTCACTAAATACTGAAGTTTTGATTAAATATCTAATGAGTGGAGCATTCCTTTAAGGTGCATACTGCCACCTCCGGAGTCGGCTTGACTCGGTTTGCATTTATAAAGAATGCACAAATGTGTTTAATCCATAGGTTTAATTGTTAAGGTCAGATATGTACTAAGTAAATAAATTGGTTCCTGCTCAAGATTAGATTCAACTGTATTGTTATTGCACATATTACAGGTACTGAGACAATGAAATGCAGTTTAGCTTCCAACCAGGAGTGCACCAAGCAGTAAAGTGAAAAGTAATGTACACAATCTACAGAATAAAAGATAGAATGAATTGAATGATGAATAAACAGTGAGGGGTATGAATATACACAGCAGCCTGTGAGCAGTAGGAACAGTGTGTATGAATATGCTAAGATATATAAAGTATGAAAACGGTAAGCAGTGCAAGTATAGTATAACATATAGATATTAATTTCATGATGATAAACATTGTGGAACAATTAAGAAAAATGTTAATGGAGTGGGCGACGTAAAACTGACACAAAACAACAACAAACCTTTGCCGAGCCAATTGGAGAGTTTCATCAGCAGCACGGGGTAAAAACCACCAATGAGCGCTCAGCTCGAGATACCAGCGAGTCGTTTCCCATCAAGCATTTTGCTTCCGCAGCCCGTGGAGAGGAACTGCGCCGCCTCGCCGCGCCTCGCTCTCAAGGCTGCGGGCGTCTTTGTCCCGCGAGATTTCAACGTCTCATGTAGGCGAGCCTCCAGAGCAAGTCGGACAAAATGACTAACCATCATGCAATGCACTAGCAAGACGTTTATCGAAATTGCACAGGTCTGCGCAGGTCTCGCTTGTCTCAAACAAGCCTACTGATGTGAGATGGCATACCCCTAGTTTCCACCGGGTCCGTCTGCGTCATACCCTACCGGGCACGTTTCAGAAGCATTTCAGAAGCGGAGTGTCTTGCCTGCCGGCTCGCAGTTTTAGTTGATTTGGGCATATTTCATGGACATGCTACTTTGTACAGAAAAAGTTAATAATAATTGTAATATCCAAGTTATAAACGACATTAATCAAAGATGTGTTGCTGTATTTTAGTTGTAAAAAAATTCATTCATCATCATAATTATTCTATATATATTTACACAGTGCCTGTAAACCGGAGGAGAACGCTGGCATTTCTCCTCCTACTTGAAAGACTACGGAGGGATAGGGTCTGCAAAATTAGTTTGTGTGTGTGTGTATATAGGCCTATATATATATATATTAGGGCCGGGACTTTAACGCGTTAATTACGATTAATTAATTACACAAAAATTAACGCATTTTAATCGCACTTATTTTTGCACCGCGGAACGTTTCTCACTGGATGAGTTTCAGGGGTACCGATTATACTGGAGCACCAACTAACGTTCATGACTTCAGACAACAACAAACCACAGTGAACAATAGTCAAACATGAATGAAGAAGCTGATGAGACCGCTTTGGTTGGCCCCGTGGATGGGACATTTTGTTTTAAAAAACGGACGGATGGAAGCGTCAATAAGAGCACGGTTGTTTGCAAATTATGCAAAAAGGAATTTGCGTATCACCGCAGCACATCAAGCCTCAAGTATCACCTCAATGCAAAACATATAGCAGCTAGCGTGGAAGCTAGCGTGGACGTTAACCCGACTCGGAGTACAAGGACACACACCCAATTCACGTTGATCAAACAGTGGCCTATGCAACAGAGAGATTTTATTTTTCATCAGGATATTGGAAGAATAGGAGGGATTGAGGTCAATCACTGTCACTTTTTATTTTAATTTTAAATGGTACACTTTATGTTGAACTATTTATTATGTTGTTGGTGCAACTGGCACTTTATGTTGAACTGTTTATTGTTTTGGCCAAGGTTATTGAGAGAGTTGGACTGAAATTGATTAGATTTTTTAAATCAACTGTTGGTAAATCAACAAAGTCTGTTATGGCCTCTGAAGCAACAGAGAGATGTTTTCTAATAGTCAGGGTTTCCAATGTTCTGAATGTACTTGAAAGTATTGTGTTTTACTTAAAAAACAAAGTGTTATAGTTTACAGAAGGTCTACCTACCTATAGGCTACCTGAATCTCTGAAATGTACTATAGTCCTAAATATGCTATTGCTACACTTTATGGCAAAAATTGCACTTTTCTGTTGGTCTTGGTTAAGTACCACCTTGAAAAAAATAAACAATGTTTTGTTGCTTAAGCTTATGTATTCAGTCATTATTCAATGGTATACTAAAATCCATGTGAAAAAAAAATTGCTTCTCACTGTTCTCAGGTCAAATATTTATATGTGATTAAAAATGCGATTAATTTCGATTAATTAATTACAAAGCCTCTAATTAATTAGATTAATTTTTTTAATCGAGTCCCGGCCCTAATATATATATATATGCTATATATGCTCTGAACGTTCCACTTCCTGCCTGCCCGACATTACCTTACGGTTGCGTCGCGTCGAAAAATAGACTTCAATCCTATTTCGAGCAGAGCCCAGCGGCGAGACGCTTCTGGGAAGCTTCTGAGCCGTAACGCGGCGCGTCTGGTGGAATAGCACCCTTTGACTAGAGTGGCCGCGATCCCCGCGGACGCCGTGGCGCAGACGTAATGCTATGTTCATACCGGACGCGATGCGAATATTTGCTTCGCTCTAATCGCTCAAGTTTCACCGCGGCTTGCAGTTTGTTTTATCGCGTCATTCAAAACAGACATAACGTTGTATATGCTCACTCCACACTCATAACAATGGCCTACAGACATAAATAAACCAGCGACTGTATTCGCCATGACACAGACAGTCTGTGGTTTGTACTTGTTTAACTTCTGTACAGTTTCTGAACAGATATGAGGAGCTGTGATCTCTGTGTGCTAACTGCTAACAGCTAATGGCTGATGTTTTCTGGTTGAAGGTCAGTGACGGCAAGCTGAGATCCTCACCTCTGATTGAGCCATTTCGGGAAGAAGTAGATTCACTTGCATCAAAAATTGTTTCACCTGAACTCGTCTGGAGAGGAGGATGAGATAGTGACACTACAAGCTGACATTCAGCTAAGGCCAGGGCTCATGGACAGCAGTTCTGGAACTTACTCACAGAGGGAAAGTACCCAAACATGAGAACATGTGCTACTTTCTTGACTGCATTATTCAGCTCCACTTATTTGTGTGAGTCAGCCTTTTCTCACATGAAGATGATTAAGTCCAAAAACCGTTCCACCATGACTGACGATCATTACTACTACCCGGACTATGCAACCCAGGCAGATTCCTGCCGGTGCAGGTCATCAGAGTAAGGTAATGACCAAAAATGTACTGAGTTGTATTGTTCCATACGGGTTCATGCAGTTATGCAAGGTACACCAAGATAAGGTATAGTCAGTATAAATATAAATAAATTAGGGCTGTCAGTCGATTAAAATATCTAATTGCGATTAATCGCATGATTGTCCATAGTTAATCGCGATTAATCGCAAATTAATTGCACATTTTTTATCTGTTCTAAATGTAACTTAGAGGGATATTTTTCAAGTTTTGAATACTCTTATCAACATATGAGTGGACAAATATGCTTTATGCAAATGTTTTTTTTTTTTATCATTTGATCAATGACAAATATTCTCATGAATATTAAACATAACAACCTCTGAACATTAAAAATATCCGCCTCAATTCAACCTGGAACCTCTCTCCTACAATACAATAATACAATACTGTGTGTGTGTGTGTGTGTGTGTGTGTGTGTGTGTGTGTGTGGGTGTGTGGGGGTGTGTGTGTGGGTGTGTGGGGGTGTGTGTGTGTGTGTGTGTGTGTGTGTGTGTGTGTGTGTGTGTGTGTGTGTGTGTGTGTGTGTGTGTGTGTGTGTGTGCGTGTGTGTGTTGTGTAGGATCATTGGAGCTATGTGCAACTCAAGGCATGCTCGAACAGGAGCTGCCTGGACGCTGCAATCATGTTGCGCTCACTACCCGTGCTGAGTGTGCTGACCTTTCGTACAATGTCTCACTGTCTGGCTACCTGCATAAATTCAAGTACTCGGCGCAGTTGTCGGCGAAATGTCGCTCCTCTGTTTTCATTGAAACGGCTCCTTATATCCGTTAGCGCAGCTAGCTAGCACCAGATGCTAACAACAACAATACACGTAAGGTGTGCCCGTTCTCTCTCTCTCACTCGCTCGCGCTACACATACACACATCCTCCCGATGGCCAGTCGGTGCCTGCCGGTGAGCGTGGAAGTGTGGTCTGCCGCAAGCGGACGGCAGGAGCGGGGTTGTCAGCATCAGCGTGTATATGGTATTTTAAACTCGATGCGCTCTGAAACTACGGGGCGCCCAAGGACAAAAAATACATATGCGTTAATCGCGTTAAAATAATTAGTGGCGCATTCACGTTAACTTGACAGCCCTAAAATAAATATATGTTTAGCATTTTTAATGTAGGTAGATCGCGATGACTAAGCTGAAAAACAGTGGGCACCCCTGTGTTACAGTATACCTGTATTATTGGGTGCTAGAAGCCATATTGTAATTAGTTATTTTTCTTTTAGTTAATAAATCAAGCTTTTCAAAAACATATCTTTTGTAGGAGCCTCTCACCTATCAATTGAATAAGACACACAACTTTGATTTTACATTGGCTTTGTCTCGCATGTATTTCCTTCGCAGCCTGCTGTGAAAGTGACCGCAAGGTTAAACTCTGACAGCATTATGTTCAGCTCAGTTGTATATGATATGGCAGCAGCCTTCTCATAGACGATGCAGCATAGAGATTGTGGCAACTGCTTGATGTTTGCTGTAAGTATCACTTCTAATGATACTGCTGTGTTTCTCATAATGAAGCTGCTCCTGTTTAGAGTAAAACTTTTCAGAACACCATCTGCTTTCCTGAGCCCTTGAACATCACATGGGACCTCACAGTTATTCATACAAAGCTTACAGTTGTGTGATGTTAGTATAGTTGAGCAGCACAGTGTATTGAGTCCTCTGATGTGTCTGCAGTTTTTGGAATGATGTCAAATTGTTTTACTTAGCATAAGCAGGCATATATTTATTTACTCGCTTCATTTAGTGAAAGTAAAACATTTTTAAGCAGTTTAGTTACAGATTGTGTGTATTTTTGATGTTTTGAAGTAGGAGTAGAGCACATCAATCAAGATTTAATCAAAATACACAGTGCAACACATTCATTGTCTTTACATTGTACCTGAGCGTTTCTGAAAACGTAACTCATTAACTCACAGCGGATGCACAATTACATTTAACGTCAATGCAAATTCACTCCAAGGGACCCCAATGATGAAAAAAAAGAGAGTGATGCAACATTTCCGTAATTCCTGTAAGTTCCGTGATGCTGTCTCGTTAATTTTAAACATAAACAACACTACAATTATCATTGCTTATTATCTGTACATGACATAAATACTATATACAAGCAAAACGTATTAAAATAAGGGAATTTTTTGTTTTGATTGTATTTATAGTATATGTAGAATAATTATCAATTGTTATTTGCCACATACTACTTTACCAAATCAATTCTGATAAAGAGCTTTTTCAGTTCATATATAGCAAATAACACCGTTGTTTATTTATTGTTCTTCTTTGAACACAGGTTTTTCTTTCTGAGATGGCAATCAGAATCTAGCAAGATCCACATTACAGCCATACAGGCACAAGTGCAACTTCGCTCTCTGAGCTGTTTATATGTACGCCCCGATGTTGATCCAGCTTTGAGTGTTCTCAATATGGTGTAATCACACAAATGTCAACAGACAGAGATCACTTTAAATATAAATGAAATAGGAATACATTTACTATTGCATTGGCAAAAATTACACAATTCAGTGGGATAAATGATAGTCTATATAAGTATAGCCTATATAAACTTCAACTAACAATAAAACTAGTATTACAAAAATCAGTTGCTGACAGTTTAACATAAACGTCCCAGCTCATATTGTTGATATTGTTAATCTTGTTGAGACGTATTGAGTGTCTATAATCTTATGTGACCACAACGAAGGCAGCCTGTTGTTCACTTTGATGGATTCCCCAATTCAAGCAAGTTTCAAGTCCCTCCAAGTTGATTGTAATAACACACTGAAGCAGACCAAATTAGTTCACTTATTGCCTACACTGGGTTTGTCATAATCAGACAAGGAGATCCTTATTTACTACGGCAAAAAGTTTACCTTCATTTTTTTAAGGGTACCAGAAAAAAACTTTAAATATCAGTACCCCTCTGCAAAAGTTGTCTGCCGTACCCGTAAATGTATACTATTGCAGCCTGTTGCATCCTTGATCATAATGCAGTTAAAACACAACCCATTCCCCTTGTTGGTGCGTGACCCTCACTACAGTCTAGCATGGCCAGGGCACTCAAACTCCTTTTTAACTAAAATACCTTTATTTGTTACCTTTGTGATGGTCCAATTGTCAGAGTGTTTAGAAGAGGTGACAGTAAGTTAAGATTCTAGCACAGATTTTTCCTTTACTAGTGTCAGTAGTTGTGCTCTGGGTGGGTGCTTGTGTGTGCAGAGCATGGTCAGGGATTTGCTGTAACTAGTATGCTAATTGCTTATAAATGTGTTTAAAATGGTGTGGGAGTATCAGCTAGTGTTAGACTCCTAAAGTTAGCTTGTGCAGCATATAGATACGTTTTTCGAGGAGCTTCAAAGTCAGATAGATTGACTTGAAGGTTAAATAGCACCATCGGTGGCTGGAAAGGCTTTGAGATGCTTGTGACAAGACTTCAACCTCAGCTGGAGGCCTGCGAGTCTCCTTTATTCAAAGTTTAGCCCATCTTCGAGGACAAACAAATACCTAAAAGTTTCATTTAATTCCAGTCTTGAATGAAGAGGCACCTCTGATGTTTGTTCTTAATTCATTGATATGTAGCATGCTCATTTTAATGTGTGTCTGGTACCGCTGAATGGAAGTGACATACAGTGTTAAAAACTGAAAACATTTGTTATAATAATTGTTTTTATTCATGCAAAATATCTATATATTTTTTATTTTCGTATAATCTTAATGTTTCTTTATATTTATCAAATCTATTGATTAATTGTGATTTACAGAAATGTGAAATACCCATACAGGGATGTATTTTTTCTTCTACTGTATACTGAAACAAGCTGAAAACCTGCAGTGGAGTAGTGGCCCGACTACCAACATGCTACAGGGCAACAATATTCCAACATGACAAAATACAGCCTCTGTGATGTCAGGTCCAACGTCAGTGCTTTTTCCGACTGTTATTTTTATGCCATTGCTGTCTACTGAATTATTAATAGTAAGCAGTGGCATTTTTTATTCCATGTCCTTCCTCCACCCCCCGCCCCCCCACCCCAACTTCACTCACCACTCAGGTAGTAACAGGCTAAAAGAGAATCTTGGCCTTTTTGTTTGTGTTTTGTTTTGTTTTGTGTTTCATATTTTCTTGTCATGCGTGTCCAACCATTCCAGCATCCTCTTGCTATCGGATATTTTCTCTGAAACTCCCCAGCCACATATCAACCGCACACACCTTCTGTCTTCACAGTTGTCTATCCCTAATAGGGTGACAGGTTTGTGGCAGAAGATGCTGGTTGATTTATTGGGTGCTCAAGGTTCTACTGGTGCATGTCTGACTTGCATCTTCTTAAAAAGACATTTAGTCCTCTCAGGTATCCTCTGTAGCACACTACAGTTTCTAACCTACTGTAAGTATTAAAGATAATAATAAAGGTATAAATGTGTATATCAGAAGCAAACAACACTGTCCAAAATACGAAAAAGTCAGGGATAGAATCATACAAGCACGGAAATCATGCATGTCAGGCATTCATTATTAAAACTGAATATTTTATTTTTACATAAATAAATATTTAATGAAAAGCTTTTTCTTCAGAAAATAGTACACAGTTACAGAGTCCTGTCAAACAAAGGAAGAGATAGCAAGCCTAAGTAAGTGCTGACAGCCGAAGACTCTTGTATTTTCTCATTCAAAAACCTGCTGGTTAGAACTAGTATTCCAAGTCAAAGGCATCTTTTCCGACAGAAACCTGACATTGCGGTAAGCTTAAGTGCTGCTCTGCGCTTTCTGGTTTTCATGCACAATGACTCCTTGGGGCCCCAGCACTAAAAGCCATTAGCGCTCCCAGTGGTGTAAAACTTGCATGAATCTATAAATCTTTCAAAGCAGTGGATTGAATGTGTACTCCTGATAAAGGATATATTTTGGATGAACAGTGCTGTAGCTGAGTCGAGCTGCCAACAGTACATGCTCTTATGTTTATTAAAGCAGTACGAGAACATGAAAAGTTAATTCTCTAAGGATTTGTTATTCAAACACTGCAAAAGCCTCTTCAATGGATGGATCTTTAGCAGAGAAAGGAATCTATCCATTGTATCTTCTAAAATATTTAGATGTCACTTTTTCATTTACATGGAGGAAGGACACGTTTTTTTTAGCCGTTATGGTAAGAAACATAAAAAAGAATAGACAGCAGACTAGCAAATTCAACAGAATCATAAAATGTTGAAAACAACCACTCATACTCATGTCTATTTCACTTTACAAGGATGTTTCTCATGCTGCCTAAGCACGTGTATTTTGTGAGGATGTTCATCCTCCACTAACAAGTTTGTTGCTGTTTCTCTACTTTATGCATGTACTGTACTTAGAGGTTACCTCTTGCATCAAAGCAGCTGGGAGAGAGACTGCACAGTGTTTATGCCAAACTGTGAAGGACAGTAGGAGGGGCAGACAAATAGGGAGGTGGGAATCCAATCGCCCAGCACAAGGGCAAATTATCTGACCAAGGTGCTGAGAGCGGGGTGTCTTCAGCCACTAATTGATAAGAGCCGTCTATCTTTAGTAAGCAGCAGTGTTTGGCTCAGGACATCAAAACCTTGGCTGTGGCTGAAAGGCTTGTTGTGTCCCACTCCCTCCTTATCCCAGGCTATCCAGGGAGGGTAAAAGTCAGGATGTCACCTTGCCAGGGGGTGACTTCTCTACTTTCCTGCCTGAAATATCAGGGTTGTTTTCATTAATGTGAATTTTAGCCTTCCACTATTTTGCGTTATTTCCATAATAGAAATGGGACACACAGTGTGTCCTTTAGCTTGCTTTCATTAGGGTCGCAGGGAAGATTACAAATAAAATCATGACGTATGTGTACAAGAAAATTAGGAAAATAACCTATGAGTAGTGCAAACAAGTAATACATACTCTGAGTGAACAGTACAACTTTAACACTTAGTTTGTTCCTGAAAATAAGTTCAAAACATAATTTCAAGCACATCATGTTCTCTTACTGCTCAGACAAAGACAAATAGACAGAATGTACAAACATGAGTTCCCAATTGGAAAATAAGCCAGTTGGACTCTTGGTCAATGATCTAAGCCAAAACATTCTAGTTCATGTAAAACCACATGCAGATGCTCTCAGCCAAATGCTCATACAAGCTGACTTTATATGCCAGTACCATATATTGGAGAATAAACTGATAAGTAACTGCAGAAGAAAGGAACATATTTAGAAAGATGGTACATCTATTTGCACATTTTATTAACAACAAGTCCTCCAACTCATACGACCAAATAGGTTGATTGTCCAAGCCCTTATTACGACCAAATAGGTTGATTGTTCAAGTGCTTAGTACGACCTATAATCACGTTTTAAAGTTTTCGACCTCTAGTGCTCCCGTTGAATGCAAACGCTACGCAGGGTCGTATATTCACAAATAACCCTCTCTGGAAAATCCTTAATTGTAGGATAGTCTGGCCATTAAATGCTTTTTGATTAGATTACTAGCGAGAAGTGTATATTGTACTTTCAGAATCCACGTCCAGACGATGTGTAGGATCTATAATTTGATAGATATTACGAAGATGATTTGAGATCTTGCCAGGATATGTGGCAGCCTCCATGTAAAGTTAGCGTCAACACTCAGTATTTCAGAAAACAGTATTTCCGGTCTCGAAGTTTTCATAATAAAACCGTATTCCCCTCACTGTCAAATTATTTTAAAGCTATATCTGCAGTACTCATCAACTCAAAAACACCAGATTATGCTTGTTAATTACACAACATTGATTGGTTTAAATTGTGTACAATGCTTTTGTATTTTTCCCCTTCGATTCGGAGAAACAAATATTTTTTCGGAGTTTAGGATGGCAGAAGACACTACCCAGAATCCTCAGCTATCGTTTGGGACTAAACCATGTGCTTTGCTCGACAAACCCCGTGATTAGATAACTTATCAAAAGTACAAACAAGACAACCAGTTTAACAGTTTACAAAATATTACTTTAATAACAATGAACAAACAATGTTCCCTTAAATTGTACATACCTTGCAGAATAATTCGCTCCTAATTAGTGCTATGGAAATCTCAAGAATGGATGCAATGCTACATTTTATTTTAGAAAGCAGCATTATATAATTTTGTGCGTTATGGCTTTAGGATGCAATTTTAATTCATCTCCAGAGGAATTTAATTAAGGATCTCATTTCATTTGGTAGCCTATTTTATTTTATTTAAATGAACAAGTTGCGACCATGAACAGATGTGATCTACACCAAACAGCTTTGTTTTGCGTATTGACTACACAGCTGTGTTTTTTTTTTACAAATATAATGTTTAAACAATACTTTGTTTTTGTCAGAACAATAATTCTACACATTTACCACAGATTTTCTTTTGTGAATGATGAATAGCTTCTATTGTTTACCATTACGATGTGAACGGCCCTGTAAGTCCTCTAATGGCCACTCAGCTGATGACGGCAGACAATAAGGGATACTCGATGTACCCGTAAATTCTGCCTTGTTCTGACATCAGCTTACACGCTCAGCAAATCACTAGACTGGCAGATCTCAGTCCTCCCTTATCCTTCACTGCACTCCCTCAGCTTTCTATTACACTCCGTGATTAATGCCCCACTGCCATCAACAACATACACCACAAGTTGAATATCTAATGTAAAAACAGTCACTGAGCTTTCTCAGATATGGTTTGAGGGTCAGACGGAGTTTAAGACCTCCCATCACCACAAATCCTCTCTGTGTCCTTCTGAGGCGGCTCACAGCAGAGAAGGAATACATTACAGGCTAAGCAGAACCGTAGGCTTTTTTTTAACATCAAATTCTAGCCTTTGTATCACTATTATTTTGCAGCCTTCTCCAGTCGTTTGCATCTACAAAAACGCTAAACCCCAGCTTTACTCTTACAATCACCTTACTTACTCCAAAGGAAGGTGAAATGAATGTGACCCAACCAATCTAACTTCTCAGGTAGCAAGAAACCTACATTTCTCAAGTAAAGGAAACCTGTCTTTTTTCTCAAAACATGATAGAAATTCACCAGCACACAAATAGTGCTACCATTTTCACAGATGCTTGCATTAGTAGTCTGTGGGGACGTATCCTAGTGACATGCAATACATCATAGTCACCAGAAGGCCCTTTTCACTGCAGAGTTGACGTGCAAATATGAGGAGAGCATGTTTCAATGTGTTAGGCTACAGCCTTTATCCTTAAAATGTCCTCTGGACTTTAAGAAGATACACATGTGTACATGCATGTACTGTATGTATGTGTGACAACATACTGCATTAAGACACAGTCACAGGGTGGTACAGTAAATGCATTAAACCCACCACCCCCACCTGCCAACACTCTCACACTCACCAACATGTTGCACATCAGGGTCATAGAGTCTTCGCATCATGGGATATTTGTGAAATGTGATATGAAGGGGGGTTGGGTGAGTGTGTGTGTGTTTTCAGGGACATGAGTGTTCTCACCTCGAACAGTGTGCCAGGCAGGAAGGCTGAATGCCCTTGACTAACCTTGTGGGTTTTACTGTGCTTTTATGAGAGGGTATAAATCATCCTGATGTTTCGGAGAAAAGAAAATGCTGCTGTTTTACAATGGGTACCCAGATTGACAAGGCAAATGTGCACCCCTATAACAAAGCCTATTACAAATACTGTCTGGAATACACCGGGCAATGAAATTCAATACAGCTCAAAATAATGAAAGGATGTCCGTGTTGTCCTATGTCATTCAGAATGGAGAAACAATGAGAAATATTTGCAGTGGACCCATTAAAAATAATCACTCTTTTGGGGAACATAAACACAGTGCTGCTCTACTTGCAGGTGAATGGAAAATACACAAATTATCATATTGATTGCTTTTTGCCTCAATGAGGAGATTTCCATCTTTATTTCATAAAATGTGTACATACAAACAAAGGTTGGGAAGAAGACAGGTTTTAATGGCATCCACTGAGAGAGACTCTCGTCTAGACACAGTTTTCAACCTAAACCATAAAAGAGCAACTCTCCACTGCTGCTCTCTATAATGTAAACAGCTCGGGCCCAAACCTTTCCACTCAACGGCTCCCACTCATATATTCATGTATTCATGTGTTTATCAGAACTTGGCGGCTTACGTTGCCATTTTCTCCTTATAATGGTGAGCAAATGCACGTCCATAGAGAAATGGAAATAATCATGAATCCCATGAAAAACCAGATAAACATTTTTTTAAAGATTGAGAATAGGCAGAGGAAGTGATGATAACTGTAGAGTGGAAGGCCAAATTAAGCCTGTTTACCATACCCGCAACGCTAAATCTTACTGCCAAAAGCTGTAATTAACATCCAGATCAAGATTTTTTTCAGACAAATCTTAATAAACGATGTGATATGTGGGATAGAATAGGTCATTTGTCTTTAAGCTAAAAGGGGTATTCATTAATATGACATCTATAACACATATACATTTTGTTTATGAGTTTACAAGTCTGGCCAGCCCTACCTGATGCTGCAGGCCGTGTTGTGTGCTCAAGCACTTCCTTCCCCAACACTAGTGGGCAGTCACATTCCACACAGGCTCATTGTGTGCTGTACCTGGATACCAGTGTGTTACAAACACACCCATGCACATGTAGCTTGTTGCACTCTTTCATTTTGTTGTCTTCCTCCGATTTTTTTTTGTATGTATGTTTAAGTTGTATAGGATTGGAGCAGCTGCAGACCCTGCTCTGAAAAAATTAAACTGGTGAGGGAAAACTTCATACAGGAGATGGATGAATAAATCCCTTTTTAATTCATGTTTTTGAGTTCATGTTTGGGTATCTGATCACTCTTGAAAATATTGAGCTGAGTGGTATTCAAATTAGTGGGTTATAACCGCTGAATGACCATTCAAAGTCATGATAGAGTTGATCAGATATTAATGACTAATTAGAAGACAAGGAGGTAGGAGGAGGAGGAGGAAAAAGAGAATACAGTATATAGAAAAAATGCCCTCCCCAAATATAAGAGAAGAGAGAGCAGGGATTAAGAGAAGTTAATGTCATTTGATATTTGAGTAGTATTTATGTGTGGGTGTTCAGGGCAATACATTTAGCACGTCTTCTTGTGTTTGAGTCTGTATTTATAGCCATAATCTGTAATAAAAAGTGCCATTTCAGATCAAGCATTTGATCCTGGAATGCTCAGCCCTATGGTCGAACCTGTGGAAATGTGTACAACGTGTCAGGATCTCGACACAAACTGATGAACCCAAATACACGACCCAGAGACAAAGTCTTGAATGTAAAAAAAAGTAATTTTAATTTCACAGATCAGGTAATCCCTTTTAAGATTACATGACATTACATTGCATTTAGCTGACGCTTTTATCCAAAGCGATTTACAATAAGTGCATTTGACCAAGAAGATACAAACTTGAAGAAAACAGAATCATATAAGTACATCAGGTTTCATAGAGCCAAAACATTTCAAGTGCTACTCAACTGGCTTTAGATAAGCCAGTCTTTTGTTAGTATATAAGTGCTTTGTTAGTAATTTTATCGCTCGAATTGGAGTCGAAAGAGATGAGTTTTCAGTCTGCGCCGGAAGATGTGTAAGCTTTCTGCTGTCCTGATGTCAATGGGGAGCTCATTCCACCATTTTGGAGCCAGGATAGCAAACCCATGTGTTTTTGCTGATGGGAACTTGGGTCCCCCTCGCAGTGCGGGTGCAGCGAGCTGTTTGGCCGATGCAGAGCGTAGTGCACGTGCTGGGGTGTACGGTTTAACAAATAGACAAACACAGTCTGCTTAAGCTAAACCCACACAAACAATGATATGTTTTTATGTTTTTATTGAACACACCATGTAAACATTCACAGTGCAGGGTGGAAAAAGTATGTGAACCCTTGGATTTAATAACTGATTGACCCTCCTTTGGCAGCAATAACCTCAACCAAACGTTTCTTATAGTTGCATATCAGACCTGCACAACGGTCAGGAGGAATTTTGGACCATTCCTCTTTACAAAACTGTTTCAGTTCAGCAATATTCTTGGGATGTCTGGTGTGAATCGCTCTCTTGAGGTCATGCCACAGCATCTCAATTGGGTTGAGGTCAGGACTCTGACTGGGCCACTCCAGAAGGCGTATTTTCTTCTGTTGAAGCCATTCTGTTGTTGATTTACTTCTGTGCTTTGGGTCGTTGTCCTGTTGCATCACCCATCTTCTGTTGAGCTTCAATTGGTGGACAGATGGCCTTAAGTTCTCCAGCAAAATGTCTTGATAAACTTGAGAATTCATTTTTCCGTCGATGATGGCAATCTGTCCAGGCCCTGTGGCAGCAAAGCAGCCCCAAACAATGATGCTCCCTCCACCATACTTCACAGTTGGGATGAGGTTTTGATGTTGGTGTGCTGTGCCTTTTTTTCTCCACACATAGCGTTGTGTGTTCCATTACATTACATTACATTTAGCTGACGCTTTTATCCAAAGCGACTTACAATAAGTGCGTTCGACCAACAAAGTACAAACTTGAAGAAAACAGAATCATATACTGTAAGTACATCAGGTTTCATAGAGCTAAAACATTTCAAGTGCTACTCAACTGGCTTTAGATAAGCCAGTCCTTTATTAGTATATAAAAGTGCTTTGTTAATAGTTCTATCGCTCAAAGTGGAGTTGAAAGAGATGAGTTTTCAGTCTGCGCCGGAAGATGTGTAAGCTTTCTGCTGTCCTGATGTCAATGGGGAGCTCATTCCACCATTTTGGAGCCAGGATAGCAAACCCACGTGTTTTTCCTGATGGGAACTTGGGTCCCCCTCGCAGTGCTGGTGCAGCGAGCTGTTTGGCTGAGTGCACGTGCTGGGGTGTACGGTTTAACCATGTCCTGGATGTAGGAAGGGCCAGATCCATTCGCAGCATGGTACGCAAGTACCATTGTCTTGAAGTAGATTCTAGCATTTACCGGTAGCCAGTGAAGGGAGCGGAGGAGCGGCGTGGTGTGGGAGAATTTAGGAAGGTTGAAGACCAAACGAGCCGCTGCATTCTGGATGAGCTGCAGAGGTCGGATGGCACATGCAGGTACAGCCAGGAGGGAGTTGCAGTAATCTAGGCGAGAGATGACGAAAGCCTGGACCAGAACCTGCGTGGCTTTCTGGGTCAGCTGGGTATGTGTTCTCCTGATGTTGTAAAGGGTGTATCTGCAGCAGCGGGTTGTAGCAGCGATGTTTGCAGTGAAGGACAGTTTGTTATCTAGGGTCAAACCCAGATTCCTTGCAGTCTGACTCGGGGAAACAATCGAGGTGCCGATGTTGATTTTTAGGTCAAGAGTGGGACAATCTTTTCCCGGAAGGAAAAGCAGTTCAGTCTTGTCAAGGTTGAGCTTGAGGTGGTGAGCAGACATCCACTGAGAGATGTCAGCTAGACAAGCAGAGATGCGTGCGACGACCTGGGTCTCTGAGCGGGGAAAGGACGTAATTAATTGGGTGTCGTCAGCGTAGCAGTGGTATGAAAAACCATGCGGGCTAATGACTGATCCAAGCGAGTTTGTGTATAAGGAGAAGAGGAGGGGACCAAGAACAGAGCCCTGAAGGACCCCTGTAGTTAATTGACAAGGGTCGGACTCGGACCCTCTCCAAGTTACCCTGTAGGTGCGGTCTTTGAGGTACGAAGTGAGGAGGGAAAGTGCAGAGCCTGAAACTCCAAGTTCTTGGAGAGTGCGAAAGAGGATCTGATGATTCACTGTGTCGAATGCACTAGACAGATCCAAAAGGATGATGACAGAGGAGAGGGAGGCTGCTTTAGCCGTGTGCAGTTCCTCAGTGACAGCAAGGAGAGCAGTTTCTGTGGAGTGACCTGCCTTGAAACCAGACTGGTGTGGATCCAGAAGGTTGTTCTGATGGAGATAACAGGAGAGTTGTTTAAAGACAGCACGTTCAAGTGTTTTAGACAGGAACAGGGGGAGAGAGACAGGCCTGTAGTTTATAACATCAGATGGGTTGAGAGTGGGTTTCTTTAGGAGAGGGTTTAGTCTTGCCTCCTTGAGACTGTTTGGAAAGTGACCAGAAGTTAGAGAAGTGTTGATTAAATGGGTGAGAAACGGTAGAATATCAGGAGCGATAGTTTGAAGGAGGTTTGAAGGGATAGGGTCCAGAGGACAGGTGGTAGGACGGGCAGAGGTAATGAGGGAAAGAACCTCACTTGGAGAGAGAGGGGAGAAGGAGGTTAGTGTGTGGGTGAAAGGTGGGTCTTGTGACCAAGTGGTGAGTAAAGGTGAGTCAGAAAAAGAAGAGCGAATATCATCAACCTTTTTTTCAAAGTGGTTAACAAAGTCGCTTGACAGAAGGGAGGAGGGGGAGGGGCTTTTGGGGGGTCCAAGAGGGTGGAGAAGATGGAAAATAGTTTTTGGGGATTGGAATAAGAAGATTGGATCTTATCTTGAAAGAAAGTGCTTTTTGCCTGAGAGATGGAAGCAGAGAAAGAGGAGAGGAGAGCCTGATAGGTTAGGAGGTCGTCATGGTGTTTGGATTTCCACCATTTCCGCTCTGCTGCCCGAAGGATGGTTCTTTTAGCACGCAGTGCGTCATTTAGCCAGGGAGCCGGAGGGGACCGACTAGCCTGCTGAGATGTGAGAGGACAGAGAGAGTCCAGAGAGGATGAGAGAGTAGAGAGGAGGGTTTCTGCAGCAGAGTTTGGAGGCAGGAGTTGGAACGAGTCAGAGGAAGGGAGGGCTGAGAGTTGTGTTCCTTCCAAACAACTCAACTTTGGTTTCATCTGTCCACAGAATATTTTGCCAGTAGTGCTGTGGAACATCCAGGTGCTCTTTTGCAAACTTCAAACGTGATGCAATGTTTTTTCTGGACAGCAGTGGCTTCCTCCATTTTATGACCAACTTATGCAGAAATCCAGGTAATTCCAAAGGGTTCACATACTTTTTCTTGCAACTGTATATTAATTTAGGTCATTTCTCTTTTTTTCCTTTTTCAGAAACAGCACAATACAATTGAAGTACGCAGAGAACTATAGCCATCCGCTGCCTTGTTTTGTACCTTGGAGAAAAGGAAGAGGACCTTTTCAAGGAGTTCAGCGACGGAATAAAAAATCTTAAAATAAAATAAAATCCATGGGCACAGTGTAAAAACACAGGACAAAAGCACTGTCTCTGTCAGTTACATTTTGAAGCATATTGCACTTTTGGCCACACCCCAATCAATAATATCTTAGCAACGTTCAGCATGGATGGGTGTTGACAGCAATGGCATGGGAAAAGGATTGTGTCAAATGTGACAAGTGGCTTCTGCTCTTCACTTAACCAGTTCAAATATTGTATGGAACCTGCAAAAAAGATGAGAAGATACACTAAAACTTGCACGGTTGTGATTGACAAAATCTGTCCACATGCATTTAAACACTAGGCAAAGTACTCGAAACCACCTCTGTGTGTCTTCAGGACCACATTGCCATGATGACACACACATGCAGACTCAATAGGTGAAAACAATACCAGCGTTGCTTTAGCAGCTGGTAATAATGGCTCTGAATTCGCTTAGAGTGACAGTTTGAAAAGTATGCAATTACCTAATTCATTATCTCTTATGCGCTAACCTATTATTTAATGTGCTTCAAAAGGACATGAATATCGCCTTCATCAGTGACCGGTCCACCCCAGGATCTGACCATACGATGGCAACCATTGTGGTCGAGGGAAACAAATGAATGAGCAAGCATTCTGCATTAAATGTGTTCATACTGTTTGAAATAATGACTGTCGGCAGTGTAAACATCTTTGTTACATCTTTTGTCAAATTGATGTGTGTGATCTGCAGATTGGTGGCCATTGAGAGTTTGTTTCTGTAGTTTTACAAAAACTTTACAGATTTTACATATTTGGCACTGGTTTTGAATATGCAAAGGCCTCTAACTTCGTTGTGATGGCAGCATTTATTTGCCGTGTCCCCATTTCCCATGGTAATATGGCTAATGTGTTTATTTATTATTTGTGGGGCAATTTAAATTTGTGTTATTTATCTTTTTTTTCAAGATTTAAATTAAGCTCAGCGCAAGTTCTTTCAGGAAGACTGGGTGTATATACATTCAATCCGCAGCTGCATATCAGCTCATCACAGGCATTCTCTTTAACCTATTACATTTCACCTCATTCTCCAGCAGCCAATCAACGTATTGCAGCCAAACTATAAAATGGTTCTCCTCTCTCCTGCAGTCAGCTGTGATTTCAGGTGTTCATGCACCTTATCATATGGCATGTGTCAATAAATGTTCAAATAAAATGAATTCTCTCCTGATTGAAACATCATGTGTTGAAATAAACAACTGCAGTTCAAAAAATAAAAAATCAATTGCCTAATATTTTTGGATATAAAACCATGCTCGTATCTACAACCTATAGAAAAAAGCAAAACGGCGTCTGTTTAGACGTAATTCTGTCCTCCTGCTTACCGGATCATATATGAGAAAACATTTCATAACATTAACACAACATATTCGAGGTGGTTTTAAATAACACATCCGTATTTATTTATTTCTCCAAGTTATGTTTTTGTGTGCACTGAGGAGTCGCAAACAGGCATTTGTTTAATCATTTTAAGATTGGCTAGTGCGTACGCATGGGTCAGAGTTTGCGTGGAGGACCACACATTTTCCCGTCAAGTTAGTATTTTTTATATCGCAAACATTGCGTAGAAACTGGCGTACGCCTTTTTCGAGCGTATATACCTTTATAAACGAGGCCCCTGACGACCCGCTGCATTCTGGATGTGCTGCAAAGGTCGGATGGCACATGCAGGTAGACCAGCCAGGAGAGAGTTGCAGTAGTCTAGGCGTGAGATGACGAGAGCCTGGACCAGAAGTTTTGTCACTTTCTTAACAGAGTAGGTACTGGAAATAACAAAAGGCTCTCACAAGGAGGAAAAAACTAGGCATAACAAAAAGAGAACTTAAGAAAAACTTAAACCTACAAAATTAACAAAAGAAACAAAACCTGACATGAGTGAAAGCGATCTTTTCTGAGCTGAGGCTTGTCACGACCATTCGGAGAAACAAACAAGACAAACTGACACAGGACAGGGGAGAGACAGGACTATTTAAACATGCGGTGAGTGGGAACAGGTGGAAGCAATCAGGGACGGGGCAGACACTGAGGCCGTTTCTCAATCGCGAGAAAACTGGCTTCCAAGCCAATATTTCAAGGATACTACGTCATCGAGTGCCGCCGAAGGACTGTTCCAATCTCCATCACACTTGGAATTCCACGAGGCCACGTCCTTGGTTCGGGGGTAATTTTGAGGCTGCACATGGGTAGACTTCGCGTCCTTCAAATCCCCACAATGCTTTGCGCACGGTCCAATTTCAAAAAGCCTTGTGGAGAATGGCTGAACCGACGCAGCGCAGCACACATTTAAATGTAACTTACATTTAAATGTGTGCTATGCCACTACATACTTACATTATGTAAGTATGTAGTGGCATAGCCCATGTGTTTGTTAAATATGTTACTTTGTTGCATTTGTTATCACCAAAAATGTGTTCCGTGAAAGTAAAGCAAGTTCATAATTAGATAGACATCGTGAGGTATTTATTTTCGGTACAGTTTATGTTGAAACCGTTAGAGAGAGTGGCACACTTGTTAGCCTGTTCCATTCTTCTTTGTTTTCCGAAGCCGTGGCTTGGAAGTATACTTGCTTCGTTTCCGAAGGAAGTGACTTGGAAGTATGCGACTACCAAGCCAGTATCCTCGCGATTGAGAAACAGCCTGATGGCGGGAAAAACACACAAGGGGACGAAGAAACGGGGCCTGAAATGAAAGACAAGAGGTAAATACACAATAAAACAGGAAATGGAAAACGAAACATGGCAATAAACACAGAGACTGACTAGAGATAAAGAACCTAAATAAACAGACATGACCAGATGTGAAAAAACATGACATTTACATAAACATAACTAACACATTTGACGAGACACAACACAGCTGTTGCTAAACCAATTATGTGCATTAATGAAACGTGAACTCCGTTTAATATCCAGGCCAGAGATGGGGTCGTTACTCAAAAATAAGTAATATATTACTTTACTTCCTTACTCTCTACATAAACGCGTTACTTTACTTGTTACCTGTTACTTGTTAGATGCTTTTATCCAAAGCGACTTACACACTCAATACTGTGGACAATCACCACAGGAGCAATTTGGGGTGAAGTGTCTTGCCCAGGGAGACAACGACATGCTGATTGCAGTGGGGTTTGAACCTGTGACCCCCTGATCCGGACAACCCACTACGCCACACGCCAACTTTACTCATTACTTTATTCGGAGGGCCGCCCGTCCCTACACGCAGGCTGCGGAGGGTGCTTCATTTTGCAGAGGGAGCCTCATCTGAAGCGCAAATGCGGAGCACCTACAGTACGTTACTTTACTCTACATCCTCACTCTGGATTCGGAGGTCCTCCTTAACTATTAGCTTCACGTTAGCATGTTGTCTTTGCAGGTGCTTGTTGGGGTTTGACGTTGTGTTTGCAACAGTGGATAAAAGCTTCTGGCCACGGGCCTCATTTATAAAGGGATATACGCTCCAAAAATGGCGTATGCCAGTTTCTACGCAACGTTTGCTATTTATAAAATACTAACTTTACGGGAAAATGTGCGGTCCTCCACGCAAACTCTAACCCATGCATACGCACTAAGTACAAAAACGGGAGAGACGAGAAACTGCGACACTGTTGGCAGAAGGAAGAATGGAGAGAAATAGCAAGGTGATATGGACCTGTATGTTTCATATTTGCACATTTATATTTGTAAAATGCAGGGCCATCCCTGGCCAACATGAGGCAAAGTTATATGATGAGGCCCTCTGTTTTGCGAGCATCGACGGGGTCGGGGAGGACGGGGGGGTGCTAGTGGAGCGGAGCAGCCGCGGAGCCGCGGATCCTCGCGGCTGAACTGCGCGGAAAACGCGAAGAGCTGAGGCCCTCTGGGCGGAGCCCCCTCGGCAAGGCGGGGCCCCATGCAGCCTGCTTGATTGGCCTGTAGGGAGGGGCGGCCCTGGTAAAATGTGTACTGAAGGTTAGACAGGAAACCGTGTACAGAAAGTAGGAGAAGGTGAACTGAATAGCATGGCAGTAGACATCAAAAGAACAATGACTGACACTGTAAGGATTAGTATTGTAAGTTATGTATTGTGTTTATGTGATGACATTTGGAGATGTTTAAATGGTTTAAATTAAACACAATGAGAAAATGCGTTAGCATTTGCGCTAGCGTTAGCATGCACGGTAGCGTTAGCATACATGCTAGCATTAGCCATACTAGCCTGTACCGTTCTTATTATACATCCATGGCCAGAGTGAGATTTTGGTAGGGGGGGGGGGGGGGGGCTAGTGGAGTATGAACCCCTCTGTATCGCGAATGTCAACGGGTGCTAGTGGAGTGCACGCGTCTCAAACAAGCCTAGTTTGTTTACAAAATTGCGGCGCAACTTGGTGGGCGGTACCCTGGAAAGAAATCTCTGCGTGAGAAATACAAGGTGTGGCGTGTGAGCGTGTGAATGGAGTGAAATGCGTGTGTCTCACGCCAAATGCGTGAGACTTGAGAGCTCTGCATTAGCTATATTTACCTTGTTTACACTTAGTGGTCCTATGTGTTAATATGTCATGGTTGCCAACTTTGGGTACCTGGCTGGAGTGAGATTTTGATATCATGTGTTTAATTACACATATGCGCACGAAATGACTGCTATCGTGTCAGTAGCGGGACCGTAGAATATAGGATATAAATACAATATATACACAATATTGGATACAGACGATAAAGGGCACAAAGTTTCATTCACTAATGAAAGTCAAACACATGTTTATTTCCACTGTTTTATTGTGTGTCTGTCGCGATAAGCAATAAATTGACTTATCGTACGATAAATAAAAATGAACTCGATAAATTGCCATTTATATAAGGATGTGACTAGCAGTTTGAAAGGATGTACTTGAATTATTATTATTTATTATCATTATGTCAGTGGTCTAAAATGGTCATACAACGGTGCTGACAATATTATCGTTTATCGCAATAATTTCGGGGAGAGGCCTATACATGAAAACACACACAAACAAATCTACAGACTTACTCCAAACTGCCAAATATATTAATTAACACACTCTTACTATACTATTTGACTCTATTTTGGCCTAGTAGAACAATAAGCAGCAGACTTTTACTTTTTATCATTACTACTGGATCTTAGATCTGCGCATGCGCAATACGGGTCGGCAGTGGCGGCTCCAGAGTATTTTTGTTGGGTAATCTATGGTAGGGCTAACCAAGGGGTGCCCAACCTTTTTTGAACCGAGAGCTACTTTTAAAGTTGTCAGTCTGCCGAGATATACCAGTCCAAATAGAGAGGCGTAGCCATTACTGACAGCCTTCTACCAGGTGAATACACACTTCTACTTGTATAAAACTGAACTTTGTACGATTAATACTTCATAAAATACTGCAGATCCTTTATCTTACCTCTTTCTAATCTACACAAATAAAAGTATTTAACTGAAGTCACAACAGTGTTGTTGATACAGAGTTGGAGTTTATTCACATGTCATACTACAGTGGGTAATGTTTTCAAGAAACATTGAACAGTGCTGCCGCATATGACACAGGAAAAAAAGAAAAGACTCTGGACCCTTTCTTTGCCATTATATAAAAATACAGATGTAGCGATTCATTTCAGACAGTTTGAAACGCGAGGGCCGTGATTGGTACGTGATCTGCCCTCGCTCAAGGGAAAACCTCCAGCTTGACTTAAGACCGCCCCCGTGATAGATAAATGTAATTATAATGAAGCCAGCTGCAGTGGATCATTGATCCACCAGGGGGTGCAGTGGGGTTCCACACTGGAGCTCATGTGAAATAAAGTCAGATACAGTATGCTGGATGTAGAGCGGAACTTTGTTAAGATCCATATGTCACGGATATCATACTACTGTGCTAAATAAGAGACATGTAATCATTTACAAAACATCACCATGTTGTTATTTAACAAAATAATTTTGTTATTCGAAAAAAACGAACGGGAGGAAATGCAGCCCGGCTCTCGATTTTTAATCCTAATTTAATCATCATCTTCACCACGATCATTTATGTTTATGTTCGCCGAATTGACATGAAATCACTGACACAAACGAATATACTGTATTCAACTTCATTAAAACGTTAAACTCAGTAATTCACCAAAAATATGTATATTTTAAATGGATTTTCGTCGGTCGATCTGGATCCCAAAGCGTGGCGGAGGGATCCTGATCTGCATGAAGGGTGTTATTTTCCCCATAAGGAACAAGTCGCTGCAAATTATCCCGCTTATTACACGGCCACATTCTCAACAAAGTAACGACATGACTCCCAATATTATTTATAGTATTTACACAACTAATGGCCAATCAACCACAGCTCTCCCCCCCTGATCTTTCTTCTCCAGCAGCTAAATTAACAGTAGGTTACTCTGAGTGACCATAGACTGTATGTGACAAGCTTACAGTTAGTGACGTAACAACACCATAAAAGCTGGTGGGTTGAAAGCAATACGGGAGGTAAAAATAACTAGAATAATTGTAATTTATTTATTGTGGCTTTTATGTTTTTAGGTATAAAATGTTATGTAATTCAGGCTTATAGTTCACCCTTCTCTAAAAGCCTTCAACAATGACAATATTCATTGTAATTTAATAAATCCTTCCAACACACATTGTAAAAAATAGCCTACTGTATGTTAAGAAATCATTCCAATATGTACATCTTCTGATGTAACAACAATAACATTATAAATAGTAACATAGCTGAACATGGTATTGCACATTTAGCTTTGAGTGTTACTGAGCTGATATGTTCTTATTACATGAATTAAGGTGACTGAGGCTTTTTAACATACAGGGATGCAAACTCATCAGGTATGAAAAAGGTGACAAGGATCCGAGCCCCCGGCTCCCCCACCCCACGGAATAACAGAGGATTTTAGCAGTCAGAACAACTAAAGCAGCAGTGTTAATAATAACAGAAACGCCAAAGAGTCACATCTAATAGAAATATATAAAAGCATTTATTTTAATTGTGGAGCAGTCAGTTTATAATTTTGGCAGCACTGTTGAGCATTTTGAAAATGTATTTGCATGCCTCTGTGCAAGGCTTAAGTCTTTTTATCTTTATAGCTACATGGTGTAAAGTAACTAAGTTCATAAACTCAACAAGTACTATACTTGGGCACAATTTTGAGATACTTGTACTTGATGTAAGTATTTCAATGTTTTGCTACTTTGTTCTTCTACTCCACTGCAGTTCAGAGGTACATGCTGTACTTTTCCTCCACTCCATGTATGTAATACCTTTAGTTACTTTACAGATGTGGATGAATGATGTGAAATATAATCAAGTGTTAATTCCGACTTTAGTTCCACCTGGAGTAAATCCACAAGCTACCCTGCAGTATACAAAGTCATTCAAACTAGCTGCACCTTTACCAGCTTTGAGAACACTTTCATGATCAATCATTATAAAACATATCATATATATTATTCTGAAATGGACCAATCTGCACAATGACTACTTTTACTGTCGCTACTTTCACTATATTTTGATGATAATACTTTTCTACTTTTACTTGAGGAACATTTTGAATGCAGGACTTTTACTGTAACAGAGTATTCCTACACTCTGGGACTATTACTTTTACTCAAGTACAAGATCTGAGTACTTCTACTTTTACTCTAGTACAAGATCTGTGTGCTTCTACTTTTACTCAAGTACAAGACCTGAGTGCTTCTACTTTTACTGAAGTACAAGATTTGAGTACTTCTACTTTTACTCTAGTACAAGATCTGAGTACTTCTACTTTTACTCAAGTACAAGACCTGAGTACTTCTACTTTTACTCAAGTACAAGATCTGAGTACTTCTACTTTTACTCAAGTACAATATATATATACTTATACCACCTCTGTTTATAGCCTATGAAAAAAACTATTAGAAATAGAAGGCTAAAGCTAACGTTAGCAGATAGTGACAATGTATGCTAGCTAGCTAGCTCAACGATTCCTTAAATAATATTGCCACAGAAAAATGTTTCAGTTCACATCATGCTCTGCCGCTCCGACAGGGAGCTCTGCTCTGAACACCTGAACGGCCGTTCTAACAGCTGTTCACCAGCGGTCCATTCTGTGCCACAGTGACTCCGGACGCACAGTTAATATTAACGAACGCACCCGTAGGTAATGGAGCTGCTGAAGCTAGACCATCATCTCGGAGCAGCAGAGCCTTATTATACATCCACCATGAGCAGAGCCGACAGGCAGGAAGACTCGAGCACACAGCTCGTACTTCATTATAATATATAAAAAAAGAACACCATGCGTGTCATAATGGCACATAACAGCTCACGGCCGCAGATTACTCCGGGTCCCAGACCCCCCCATACCCCAAAAATATTTTTATTGCAGATCTACATGAATCACACAAACGACTTATTTTGGATTCAAAACGGCGAATTTCGCCGAAAGGTGACAAAGTTTGCATCACTGAACATAGACAGAGCACAACTGAAACATAACATCTGAGATGTAACAACATACCGGTAATACACTTTTTGGGGATGTGAGGAGTGAGGGACACGGCTTAGAACGGGCGTGTCGCCTGGCAGGACAGGAGAGTGTGTGCACCAGTCTGCCTTGATCTATGAATTCATGTCCGTGACACTAGGGTTGTTTGAGACAAGCGAGACCTGCGCAGACCTGCGCAATTTCGATCAACGTCTTGCTCGTGCGTTGCATGATGGTTAGTCATTTTGTCCAACTTGCTCTGGAGGCTCGCTCACATGAGACGTTGAAATCTCGCGGGACAAAGACGCCCGCAGCCTTGAGAGCGAGGCGCGGCGAGGCGGCGCAGTTCCTCTCCACGGGCTGCGGAGGCGAAATGCTTGATGGGAAACGACTCGCTGGTATCTCGAGCTTAGCGCTCATTGGTGGTTTTTACCCCGTGCTGCTGATGAAGCTCTCCATTGGCTCGGCAAAAGTTTGTTGTTGTTTTGTGTCAGTTTTACGTGGCCACTTCCATTCACATTTTTCATCATTGTTCCACAATGTTTATCATCATGAAATGAATATCTATATATGTTATACTATACTTGCACTGCTTACTGTTTTCATACGTTATATATCTTAGCATATTCATACACACTGTTCATACTGCTCACAGGCTGCTGTGTATATCTAGTGTATTCATACCCCTCACTGTTTATTCATCATTCAATTCATTCTATATTTTATTCTATAGATTGTGTACATTACTTTTCACTTTACTGCTTGTTGCACTCCTGGTTGGAAGCTAAACTACATTTCGTTGTCTCAGTACCTGTAATATGTGCAATAACAATAAAGTTGAATCTAATCTTAAGCAGGAACAAATGTATTTACTTAGTACATATCTGACATTAACGATTAAACACATGTGTGCATTTTTTATAATGCAAACCGAGTCAAGCAGACTCCGGAGGTGGCGGTATGCACCTTAAAGTGGTTTGCAATCCGCCAAAAAACCGAGAGAAGAAGAAGAAGAAGAAGGCGAAGAAGTAGAAGAAGAAGAAGAAGCCGACTCGGAGCTGTCCGACTTCAGGCGAGCTTTTTGAGACCTCCCCCGGCTGCGATCGGCTATTCTCGTCTACTTTCGAGGCGAGCCGCAACACGTCTCAAACAAGCCTAACTGCTGCCCACAGCTGTTTTATAGAAGGAAATTCCTTTACTTCATGAAAGTGTTTTAACCACACACATCTCTACACACACATGAAGGGTGTTATTTTCCCCATAAGGAACAAGTCGCTGCAAATTATCCCGCTTATTACACGGCCACATTCTCAACAAAGTAACGACATGACTCCCAATATAAATTTAAATGATTTTATGGATTTAGAAAAATGTTTTTATTGATTTAAAAAATAGTTGTATTGATTTAAATTGACATGCATCCGCTAAAAAAATAGTCCGTTGTTACCGTTTTTTAAACAGTCTGAATGAAACGGCAGCTCTCAGCTGTGTATTTACATAACTAATGGCCCATCAACCACAGCTCTCTCCCCCCCTCCCCCCTTGATCTTTCTTCTCCAGCAGCTAAATTAACGGTAGGTTACTCTGAGTGAAAAGCTTACAGTTAGACACAACACTGTCATTGCAAGTGACCCTCAGTTAGTTTACTTTTATGTTCAACTGCTAAATTCGTTACTGATAAAAAAGGGCTTCTACTGTACCTAGTGCTGTGTACCTGGACTCACATTCAGGTTCAGGTCCGGACTCAAGTCCAGAGGTTCAGGTTCAGGTCCGGACTTATAAGTCCGGACTTGTGTTAAGTTGTGTGAGTAACTAAAGTGAACTTATTGTGAGCTAATTATCAATTGAAAATAAACTCATAATCAACTGAAATTCAAACTCGTCAGGTTTATTGTGCCCCCTTCCAACTTGTGTTTACACCATGTCTTTTCTAGAACTCTACATGTGTTACTAACTACACAACACAACTACATACATAGTGATGTACATACAATACTCAATATGCAAGAGTACAAGTCTATGTGTTCTTGTTCAAGAACAACAGCATATTGACATTGTCTGGGTGAAGTGTTGCTCTTTCGGCAGACACTATATCACCATACATACAAAGGAGTTAGCTTAGCTACACTACCAAATATGGCAACCAGCATCCCACGCTGTCAGTGTCCACTATGTCTAAGCCAGCTTCCCTTGACTTCACACAGATCTCGCGAGCAGTTGCGATATTTTGCGAGACTTCGTGAGTTCAGTAATGGCCGCCATATCAGAAGCCAAAACAATGTTTTTCGTCTTTTCTCAGCGCACATTTCTCGATCTATGGAAGGTTTTAGATGGTTTAGAACAAAAAGGAGAATATACGTAAGTACCGGTTCCCGACGTTCCGGTTTTAACCGGACTTGAACCGAAACTTTTTACAAGTCCAGTACCGGTTCGGCGTACCGGCACTAACTGTACCTAATTACCTTAACACTAGAACCGCCAGAGGTTTTTGTATAGGCCCACCTAAACCCGTCAAATCCCGCTATTAGAATGCAATTTTTAACAACATAGGGTGCTACATAACACACTTTCAGGAAAAGTCACTGACTGGGAGACTTTAATATTTTATTGAAAAAAAGTTACATTGCACACACACAACACACATCACACAAATTGACCCGATTGGCGGTTCTAGTATTAAATAAACTCACTAATTAATGAAACCAGTTCAATACGCATTATTCTTATTCTTATCATTCTTTATGAGTGCAGAAATAGTCTTAAAATCAGATCTGTTTTTTAAATGAAATCTGACGGCAGGCAGTTAGCTCTGATCACCTATGATAAATGCGCCGCACCTAATCGCTGGCCATTCAGCCACAGACACTGTTCAAAATGGGGGGGAGCTAGGGCAGCTTGGCTCCCCCGAAGAGGGAGGGATCTCCCCTGAAGGCTGACTTTGAGATAAATAGTGGAAGCCCAAAACAATCGTGCATATTTGTGTCACACAGATTCGAAATGTTGAGTTTCTGTAAATAACAGTTCTTGAAATAAATAATAGTTATTGTTCATTACAGTTTCTGAATATTTGTTTTATATTTGTGAATATGTCTGGGTGTTGCATTCTTACTTACGTTGCTAAGGTTATGGCGGTGAAGCCGGCGCGGTATTTGAAATGTTCATATTGATATTTCTTTAACTCTGGCTTTGTAATAATAAATATGGCAAAACAAAAACAGCCAAGCGTCACAGCTTTTGGATTCACAAGCAAAGAAGCGAAGGAGTGTAAAAATGACAACGTGAACGGAAAACAACTTTTAGTTGGCCGGCTGTAAGCGGCGTTAGGGTCGAGCTTGACAGCTCCACACCGAGGGAGAGGCCTGCCGATGCGGAGTCTGAAGAGGCTTCAACAACGGCCACATCCGCCGGCATAGTGACACCGTCTGTATTAGTAGAAGAGTGTTTTATAGCAATTGATCGCATCCGCGCTGCTGCGCCAGTCAACAGAGCGTGCGTGTGACATATTTAGTAGCAGGATGTGCTCTGAAAAATAGGGCTCCCGAAAGCAAATGGGTAATTCGAAAACTGACAGAGCTCCCTCTATACAAATCAAACTGTAGACGGTGTGAAAGCACCTATTGTTTTAAATAATGGTCGGAATGTGACCTGTGAGCCTTCTGAATTACCGTGGGACAGCACATTCTAAACTAAAATGTTAAATCAATAAAGTAACATCGTATCTTATCTTAAAAATATCTTCATATTAACAATAATAATAAATCATACAGTATGTGTCCGAAAGGGAGCAGGAGGAAGCAAACACAAAAATATACAAAAAATATACTGCATATTAAAGCAAACGATTGTAAAGGTAAAAGTATGAGCATAACAAATAAAGAAGTGTAATGAAAACATTTACATTATAATTATGATTATTTAATATATAAAGACTATATATTATTGAATTACAAGATTAGATATACTTTAGTTGATCTAAAATATTGATGTGTTCAAATGCTCTTCAAAACACAACTGAAAGTCCATGAAACTTGTCTTTCGGTATTTGTGAATGAAGCGCCATCTCCTGGTTAAAACCTGAAATTGAAAATCTGGCAACGCCCTCTTGGAAAATAGTGGGAGGGCTTAACATTCCTCTATACTGGTCTTTGGCAGGTCGTAGGCAGGAAGCTGTAAGCTGGAGTCTGACATTCAGTGCTACATCTGTAGTGTTGCTACAAAAGTATAAATTAGGCTTACTAATAAGACAACTCAGATCTGAAGCTACACAGGAATCTGCTGCCAAAGTGCAATAAAAAAGACAAAATTAATAGAATCAAACCCTTTTTTTGTTGCATTTTAGTAGAGTATAAAAACAAATGCCTTTAAAATAGGATGCAAGCAACACTAGTTTCTTAAACTGAATTGAGACTATAATCAATTTAAACAGAACAGATCTTAATGTTTGCATTCTTATACCATTTTGTACAATAATTATAATGAATAAGTTCAAACAAACTAAAACTTACAGCTGATTAATAACGGTATCTAACTTGAGTTTTTATTATATCAAAAACCTGTTTAAATGCTACTGTTATTTTTACTGTCCCCTAAACGTGCACACCTTTGCCGTCTTTGAAAGACTTGATGTGTTTCGCAAGAACGTGACTGATACGATAAGATGCTATGGTAGCAGCCTTGCTCTTGTTGTTGGGCCTGGTGAAAATGGACTGCTGTGCATTTAGCTGTCCTTTCAGGTCCCTCCCCTTTTGGGAGTGTATGGCAGAATTAGGAGGGAATTCCGTCTCGTAGCGTTTGTGCACTGTTTTGAAATGCCGCTCCTAAATTACCCTTCTTCGATAAAGCCACGCTCGCATTGCAGATGTGACGGATGGACTTTGAATTGGAATAGATACAAAAATAATCATCCTCCCACTCGGAGTGAAAATTATATATTTTGGGCTTTTTTGCTTCTGCCATAATTGCGGTCTTGTGTGTGTGCGGACTGTCACTCCTGTTAACTAGTGATATGTCGGTCGCGAACGAGCCGGCTCAAAGAGCCGGCTCTTTTAAGTGAACGACGGGAGCCGGTTCGCGCCCGCGAACGAGCCGGTTCTTCTTTTTTTTTTGTGGAGAGATCTAGATTATGGCGTTATGTTTGTGCCTCTATCCTGAGCACGCAATAAAACATGTTGAGCATAGAAAGTGTGATTGAGCGCGCACTTTAACATTTTTGAGCACAGAGAAATATATTTTCTCTCATAAAACTCCTGCTCCGTGCGCAAGCAGACGCTCTCTGCATATCTTCTATCTGAGATACAAGAAGAGAGGGGTTTTCGGTTGCCATCAGGCTGTTGACGTTCTTATTACACATCCATCGTTGACATTTACAGGACATGACAGACTCGAATAAAGAGAATTGTACGCCACAGTGTCAGGTGAGTTATACATTTCTAATTTTCTGATATCACGTTATTGTTTGCAGTGCCTTAAGCAAACAGCTAACAAACCGTAGCCTACATGTAAAAGAACCCTTCTGAGGTATTGATTACTTGCTGTAAGCATTAGAGATGGCAGAATGACAAAACATGTTTCTCTCTCTATCACAATTTTGGGTTGACCAGAACCTGGACCAACTTCTGTTTCCTGTTCTACAATGGGCATAGAGCTTGCGTTAATTTTCAGATTAGGCTAGGGCCGGATAAAGTTAGCAACACACGTTAACCATGAACAGCCTATTAATCCGTTCTCTTAATGTTATTCCGTCCAACGTTGTGGAATTAGAGAGAAAGGGCTTCTTAACGTGCTTTTATCCGGGGTGGAAGGAGTTACATATTAGTTCAATATAACATTGGGGTGTGTGATTGTAGTGGGTGGAGGTGGTGAAATGAGGATATCAATTTTGGAGTTCAAGCTAGCGTAATATAGTTAACGTTACACAATAATAAGGAAGAGAGCTATTTTTGTGATACATTGCTATTGATATGGATTTAGAGTGCACATTTGAGACTTCCAAACAGTAAACAAAAACTTAACTTATGGGTGAGTGTTTTTAGCAGTCATATTATGTCCTTGTGATTCTGTTGATTATTACTTCTCTGTATTATGTTGCAGCTCAGCTGATTTTGAATTGATGGCAAAAGGAGAGGGACTTAAGTGAGAGTGAAAAGTGGTAAGTTTCAAGTAGGCCAGCCATTTCCCATCCTATAGGTTGCTAGATGTATCTAACCCTTTCTCCTGTCTTTGTCTCCCTCTCTCAGCACAAGAACCCCAGGGGGATTCAATGGAGCCTGAAGACCTGTAATGAGACCCTCACCCTGCACCTGAGTCTCAACTCCCTGAGTTTTGCAAGCCTCTCCCTGTTCCTTATTTTGATTAAACAGACGTTAAGCTTCCCAATGGTGTGGTCTTCGTTTTGTGAAAAATATGATTACCTCACATATGTTGTTGCTGTTGTTGTCTTTTGTGATAGTTAAATTGCTCCTGCTGACGTGAGCCAGCAATTCTTTCCTCCTCTCTGTCAGTGGGGAAGCCGTACATTCATACTCCTTTCTCTGAGCGCTTGGAGCATCCCTAGGCAGCACAGCAAACCATGGGGGAGACTATATGCCAGGACAACACGGAGGAAAAGGCACAGACAAACTGCAGGACATGCTATTCAATGTTTATTGAATTCCATCCATATTTACGTGGATGTTCCTAAAACAACACATTTAACATCATCATGCTGTTGCTGCTGCTGCTAGTCCTTTGACTCATTGTGCTGTCAGTTGACAATCATTGATAGGCACCTGTCGGTCTCCTGTCCTTTCTGAAAGTCATAAAGATTACATTAGTCATTTAGATTACTTATTTCCTCAATTACCAGGGGATTACTGAAACTATCATGAATTAAAGAAATGGTAGAAATGATTCTAATCAGAATTTTGAAACCTTCCTTCCCATCCCCTCCCTCTAAATATATCAATAAGGATGTGATGTTCTTGACTACCGTACAAGTACAAGAAGAAAATATTTGTTTTAAATAATTCAAAGCAATAAACAACAGCAACAGGCTCTGTAACCAAGGCAACGTTAGCCTAACATGTGTTAACAGGTAAGATAGCTGTTCACACTATCTATATATTTTCTACTTTTTGTAATGCTATTTTATTTCTATTTAAGATGTTTACATTTTTGATTGTTTAATTCTAGTCTTTTAATTGTCTAATGTACAATGCATTGTCTTTTGCTGCTGCAGCGTAAACATTTCCACAATTGGTATCAATAAAGTACTTCTTATTTTGTCTTAATCCTCAAATATTAACCCATTTTACTTAAAAAAAAAAAAAAAACACATTGATGTAACTACATACACATATCGATATGTTCTATACATATTGCAAATCAAAACCTTTATTGACCAGTAACTACCAAAAATTGAATTTCTATCCTGTTATTAATGCATTCAAATCATGATTCAAATGGCCCGCCAAAACTCCGGGAACTTTCTGAGTCTCCATGAACCACGTGACGATCAAGCATTTTGGACTTCCGCTGTCGCAACTCTTCTCTCTACATGGTGCTGGACTGGACCAACCAATCAGAATTAACCTTCTCGAGTTCTCTGATTGGTTTTGTGGCACATTTGTAACGCTGTGACAACTTGAGCGAGCGCAGGCAAAGCTGAGCGCGCACAGGGTGGAGAGGTCGAGCGAGCGAGGGAGAGAGAGCGCGTGCAGCGGTCTGCTTGCACACGGAGCAGGAGTTTTTTGAGAGAAAATATATTTCTCTGTGCTCAAAAATGTTCAAGTGTGCGCTCAATCGCATTTTCTATGCTCAACATGTTTCATTGCGTGCTCAGGATAGAGGCACAAATATAACGCAATACTGCAGCGTCCTCAGCACCCCCCTTCCCCCCCCCCTGGGCGTTGGACGCGGGGGTACGTCGTACCCCCACTTATTTGAAGCATGATTTTTTTTTAAATAACTATAAAATCATTGCCAGTGTTATCAGTTGCAAGTGTGTATTTGTTGTAATAATGATGAAAACATAATAGGCAGATTTCACTGTAATTATAATAAAAACGTAGGTCAAGCATTTATGCAACTTGATTTGATTTGAAGTGTGTGTGTGAGGGGCAGCAGTGTGTGTGTGTGTGTGTGTGTGTGTGTGTGTGTGTGTGTGTGTTGGGTGACCAGGTGTCCCGCTCCGTGCAGGACTGCACACACAGCATTTTTATTATTTGTCCCGCGTCCCACAAATTGAGACGTCCCGCATTTGAGTGACAGTCGCGCAGAAAGGCCGGATCGGTTCGCTGATGGGTTCCCCACTACACCACTGCTCATGGGCCCTGGAAAGCTATACTGCATTTCTTACACACATTGAAGACATGTTTAATTCATCTAAAATGTAACTGGTCTGTTTCTGTATAATATGAAACTGATCCCATCCCAATCATCACCAGCTACCCTTGAGTTGATGGATGACATCTTACAATGTACAGTAGATATCTTAAGGGTGTATTTTCCTCATAATTAAGACATTTACAGTAAAACAGGCTTCTCAAAAAAACTGAATGCACTCTCCTCTCTCCTTTGTCTCTGATTTGCCTGGCAGACCATGAACGACCCAGCTCATTTTCCTTTGGGGACTAAATTAGTGTTTAATGAACATACTGGTCATTTGTGTCATTGAACTCTGAATCATCCCCAAATTATCATGGTGTTTTTGTTCTTTTTTTCTTGCAGGAGTGATGTTCTTTATCCATTTATTGTCATGCAAATGTATGGGCAAACCCATGAACCCATAAGTTGTGTGATTTTGTTTTTATTAATACGACAAACCATTTACCACATAGTGGAATCCATACCACTATGACTTTCTCCCCAATTTATTTTTAACAAAAACCACAATGCAATATTTTGTATACACAGCTTGTAAGAAAACATTCTCGTTGTCAAATACAGCTGAACTATGTACTGGTTACATATACAGTTTATATATATATATATATATATATATATATATAATTATAGTGTGTGTGTGTGTGTGTGTGTGTGTGTGTGTGTGTGTGTGTGTGTGTGTGTGTGTGTAAATATCAGTACAATCAGAGACCTGGAACAAGAAACGCAGAGAGGCCTGAAAAAGTGGTAGTTTGACGACATGGGAATGAGAATGGGCTACACACACGGCTAATTGGCCGGGGCCCGAAGGCTTTTGTTGATGCCCTGAAACACAGGAAAGAGAGTAAGAAGATGATAATAATAAGTGAAAATAAAGACAGAGTGCAGGGTTTCTGTGGACAGAGACACCACCACAAATCTAGTTGTCAAGTGATAAGTGTATACGTACAGTATATGAGTCTTTTAGGTTTTTAAGGGTTTTATATTTGTCAAAGCATCATCAGATGCAGAGCCAGGCTCAAGATTATGATCAAAAAAGTCCATCCAGGCATGCATTGACACACCTTCCCCTTCTCCCTCTGATTTCAGTAACCACAATTGGAAAAGATAAAAAAAAAAAATGCACAACCCTTTCTCTTTCAACTATCAAGAGGTGTATTATTCACACAGATAGTTTAACATGTATGGAATACCCACTTTAAAGAAGCACACTGATGATTCATAAAGAACATTATCCTAGCATTTTAATTTCACTGCTTTATTTTCAACTATATTATGATGTGAAACAACTAATTTGATTTGTGCTGGAGGTAGTAACATAAGCCTTTTGGGATGTTAACAGCGTCTGATTTTGGCTATCAAAGTGTGTCCTGACGATCAGGTTCAAAGAGACTCAAACGTTACTCATGGAAAATGAACATCACGAATAAGACAGGAGATAAACAATGACCTGAAGAAGTGTACAGCCTTGAAACAGTTTGAAATGTGTAGACATTTGCTTTCGTTTTATGGTGATGCTGTAAGCCACCAGTGGTTTGGGCCATGTCTGTATGCATGAGCTATGAGAATATTGCAAGTGACTCTATAAGCTCAACAGACAAAGATCACAAATGAAAAGAATGTATTATACCTCATATGTAAGGTATATCATATTACCCTTCAATCTCATTGTAAAAGTTAAGCAAAACACTATGTCATTTTGAAAATGTTATCAGGGCATGTTTTCTTTGGCCATTTGACGGGAAATTAATTTAATCATATAACTGCATGCTATCGCTTATCCAACAATGTGTTATTTTAGCTTTAGCCCCAAAACAAACGTTCTAGTCCTCTAACGGCCCCTACACACTGCGGCGTGCGTTAACGCTTCTGCCCATTCACTTTGAATGGGGTGACGTCACGATTCGCCGAACTGCATTGTGGGAGCAAGGCGTAGCTTCTCTCGCGGTGCTCGCTTCAAAAGTAGAGCAATGTTCTACTTTTGACGCCTCGACAGAGGCGTCAGCCAATCCAATCATATGCCAGTACAAGCTCTAGCCAATCAAACCGCGCGCTTGTGTGTCTGGGGCGGGAGATTCATGTGATTGGTTGTTGCTCGAGTTTCAGCCCCCCCCGCCGGCAAGCGACAACGCACGCCGCCGTGTGCAGGGGCCGTCACAGAGTAGCAGCCTTAGTATGACATCATGCTTGCTCAATAGGAGTTCACCCGTTTATTTGTGATTTTTTTAGCATATGCTACAAGTCCTCACAATCTAAGATGTGATATGTCTGATATTATTTGAGGCAGTCCGATATTCTTGCACTTTCCCATTTGACTCTCATTAATAGAACCGATATGTTCTAGCTGGCTCTCCAACAATTGTGGAATCATCCTGTAAATCTCCATCATCTGTCTGTGCCTGTGAATGTGCTGCCAATAAGATAAAAAGTTATCAAGGACTCATATCCCTTGAAAGATTTCCAGTACTTAGTTGAAATCCCTCAAAGAGCTCAGGATGTTCTGCAGGGTAATATGTTTGTTCTTCTCTGTGTGTTGTGTGAGGCATTGAGCAGGCACTTTCTATGTATGGTGCCTAATATATTTTCTTATTTTAGCTGGACAATGGTTCTGATTGCTCGACTGGACTAAACCTTCACCATTTGCCTCGTTCAGACCTCTTCCTCTCCGACCACTTAGCCATCACCATGACCATCAACATTCCCACCCCAGCACCAAAGCAAAAATGCTAAATCAACTTCCGTAAATTAAGCTGTGTTTCAGCTACCTCGCTCTCATCCTCCCTCTCTGAAAAAATATCCATCACTCCCTTTGTAGACCTCCATAGCCCCTCTGATCTCACTGACTACTACAACAACATTCTCTCCTCCTGCCTTGACCAACTTGCACCCATAAAAACCAAAACAGTTTCCTTCACCCACTCTGCTCCCTGGTTCACCCCTGAACTCCGTCTGATGAAAACCCGTGCCCGGCAACTTGAAAGACTCCGCAATAAAACAGGTCTCACAATTCATTCTCAAACCTACAAAGACCACCTACAGCAATATAAAGATGCCATCTCCCATGCCCGCACCACCTACTACTCTCAGTTAATCCACTCTGGCTCCGGAAACCCCAAAACACTCTTATCCACAATAAACAAACTCCTCAGCCCCCTGGACACCACCACTCAGTCATTCACAGTAGACAAATGCAGCTCTTTTCTCAAAAATTTTCAAAGCAAAATAGACAACATTTACAGCAGCTTAACCACTACCACACCAGCTCTCCCTCAAGCCACCTGCCCCCCCTTATCCTGCCAACCCCTGTCCCAGTTCTCCCCTGTCTCCCCTACTGACCTCTCTGATCTCCTCACAGGAATGAAAACTGCCACCTTCACCCTGGACCCCATCCCCTCCAGCTTTGTTAAGGCCTGCCTTCCTACTCTCTCTTCACCCATCACTACAGCAATCAACTCCTCCCTGTCTTCTGGCACTGTCCCACCGTCCCTCAAAATAGCTGCTATCACCCCTATTCTGAAAAAACCCGGACTAAACCCTGACAACCCTAATAACTTCAGACCAATCTCGAACCTACCCTTTCTGTCAAAAGTTCTGGAACGCGCTGTAGCGTCACAACTTAAGCATCATCTCTCTGCTAATAACCTCTATGAAACTTTTCAATCCGGATTCCGCTCAAACCACAGTACCGAAACCGCACTCCTCAAAATTACAAATGACCTTCTCCTCTCCTCCGATGATGGTAACCTCAACATCCTCATCCTCCTTGACCTCAGCGCTGCCTTCGACACCATCAATCACTCCATCCTCCTCACCCGTCTTGAAACCACCTTCAACATCACCGGCACTGCCCTCTCTTGGTTCACTTCATACCTCTCTGACAGAAACCAGTTCATATACATCAATAACTGCAAATCCCCCACCGCTCCTCTCCCCCAAGGTGTCCCTCAAGGTTCAGTTCTCGGCCCCCTCCTCTTCATCCTCTACCTGCTTCCCCTTGGTCACATAATCCGCCGTCATGGACTTCAATTCCACTGCTTTGCCGACGACATCCAGCTTCTCATCTCCACCAAGTCCATCTCCACTGCTACCCACTCCATCCTGACAAACTGCATCACTGAAATAAAATCCTGGCTCCAACTTAACTTCCTGAAACTCAACTGCGATAAATCTGAAATAATAATCGTTGGACAAAAAAAGCTCACCACACCTATCCATAACTTCACCCTCAACATAGACGGCTTCCCGGTTCAAACCTCCCCTCACATTCGGAACCTAGGCATCATATTTGACCAAACCCTCTCCTACAACAGATACATCAAACAGATCACAAAGACAGCCTTCTTCCACCTCAAAAACATCGCCTGTCTACGTCCATCCCTCTCTCCCACTGCTGCCGAAACCCTCATCCACGCCTTCATCACCTCCCGTCTGGACTATTGCAACAGCCTCCTCTATGGTTCACCTGCAAACATCCTCAACAAACTTCAATATATCCAGAACTCCGCTGCCCGTCTACTCACCCACACCCGAATCCGTGAACACATTACACCCGTCCTCATCAAGCTCCACTGGCTCCCCATCCCCCAGAGAATTCAGTACAAGATCCTCCTGATGACATACAAAGCCCTCCATAACCTGGCCCCATCCTACTTGACTGACCTCCTCCACAGACATAGTCCCACTCGCTCCCTCCGCTCTGCCACTGCCAACCTCCTGTCTCTCCCCACCCGGACCGACCTCAAATCTTGGGGCGACAGAGCCTTCTCCGTTACTGCACCCACCCTCCGGAACTCACTACCCCAATCCATCAGAGATTCTTCCTCCCTCACAGCATTCAAAACATCACTCAAAACCCACATGTTCAACACTGCATTCAACCAGTGACCACCCCCCTCCCCCCCTATTTTCTGTTTTGTTTATCTCTTTTTGTATTTCTTTTTTTTTTTTTGTTGTTGTCTTTTCTTAATTCTCTGTCAAAGCGTCTTTGAGTTTCATGAAAAGCGCTATAAAAGTCCCATGTATTATCATTATTATTATTATTATTATTATTATTATTATTATAATCCAACTGTTTTGATATTAGAATAATGTTATTTTGTTCTGATGCTTTTCCCACAATCACACATATAAGGCTCAAGATTACTTTGCTCTTTGATGATTGGGTGTGCAAGGTCTGCTGCAGATAAGGTACTTGAGGTTAAGCCACTGTCCAAAGACAAACTGGGTCAGTACTAGTTCATCCAAATATGTACAAATGTATTCACAGATTCCAGAAAAAGTGAGTAACAAGGAGCTCAACCTTGGTTTTAAGAGGATTTATTTAGTTTAATTGCTATTGAGACATATTTACATTTCTAGTCGCCATTGCTTGTCTATCAAGGCTAAATGATCAGTTAAAGATTTAAATATGACCGAAAGGTGGCAGCTGTTAAGGATTAATTAAAAAGTGGAGTGCATTTAATCATTCCATAGATTTTCTAAAAACATTGCAACTGCTCAGGGATGCATTGAGATGCACAATGTGGTAAATATAATTATTGTAGTGATGTAATTAGCGGCCAACAGGGATAATTTTTTTAACATTAATGTTAATCCTTTATTTGGTCTCACATATTCAACAAGGTGTATATAATTATGCCTGAATTCATGAAACACACAATTAGACAAGAGGTAAAAGCAAGGCTGTGAGTGAAATATAATTCCATTTTGAAACATTTGGGCGTGGCCTGAATGCTGAGGGAGTGTAGAGGGAATGACAATTTGACCTATGTTTTCATGAACACTTGTGGTTTGTAGGTTCAGGGCAAAAAGTGCCAGTAACCTGACATCAGTCAGTGCCTTGCGGGACAAAAAATATAAAAAAATATCAATACTCTCACAACAGTGTATTTTCCCAGTGGAAGCATTGTATTTTACGCATTATAGATTTCCTGACATGCTTTATCTTATCTTATGAAAGTCAAACTGTAAACTTAAGATTTGATAATTATGCTGCTCTGTACAAGAAGGGACAGAGCAGACTGCTGGAGGAGACTGAGGTCTTTCGGGGTGCAGGGGGCACTCCTTCAGACATTTTATGACTCTGTTGTGGCATCAGCCATTTTCTATGGTGTGGCCTTGTGAAACTGACCGTTGAGCCGCCCGACCAAGCAAGGAGGAGAGTTCAAATATAACCCGGTGTACTGTCTCATGTGAACACAGTCACCAGCAACAAGGATCTCACCACACAAACAGGAAACACAGAGCCTAAATACCCACAGACTAATCAACCAACAAGACACAGGTGAGTGGGGAGGAGACAACACAGGGCACCAGGTGAACAAAATCAACAACAATGAAGCTACAACCCGTAACGGAGGCCGAGATCTATGGCCCCAGAGGTCACCTCTGTGACATTTCCTTACCCCTCTCCCCCGCAAGCACAGTGTCTTAAAAATCTTGGCTTCCCTGCAAGGTTTCTGCTTCCCCTTGTGCAGCATGGTTTCCTCAGGGGGGGCGTGAAGTCAGAAGGAAGCTTCCCTTTCTTCCTCTTCGGGATCTGATTCTTCCTCTCCCGGCGCTCCTGCTGATTCTGCTGCATGACGCGCTCTCTCTCCTGACGGATCCTCTCAGCCATTTTCACCCGCCCCTCCTCAGCTAGAAAAGCATCTTCCTCGTCTTTAATTTTTCTCAACTCTGCAAGGTTCTTCTCCTCCTCCAGGCGTATCAGACGAGCCTCCTCCACTAAGCCCATCTCCTCTTCCTTTCTCAGCTTTTCCCCTTCCTCCCTCTGTAACCGGAGCTGCTTCTCTTTCTCTTTCTGCTCTTGCATCAATCTCCGGTTCTCCGCCAGGATCTTTGATGCCTCAGCAGCAGAGTTAGTGCCCGTCGAGCCTTTAGCCAATCTGCCGTCTTGCCTCCGGAGTCTCCGTTCCTCTTTTATAATGGATTCCTGTTCCTGTATCCATGCGAACGGCTGCTCTGTGGCTGTCTGAGACTGCATGAGTGATCTCATCATCTCCCTCAGTTCCTCCATCGTTTTAACCTCCTCATTTGGTAAATCCCACTTCTGACACCAATTGTGAGACCGACCGTTGAGCGGCCCGACCAAGCAATGAGGCAGAGAGTTCAAATATAACCCGGTGTGGGCATTTATTACTCCTTGTGGTACATGACACAGCCTCAATCTTACTGTCTCATGTGAACACAGTCACCAGCAACAAGGATCACAAACATGAAACACAGAGCCTAAATACCCACAGACTAATCAACCAACAAGACACAGGTGAGGGGGGAGGAGACAACACAGGGCACCAGGTGAACACAATCAACAACAATGAAGCTATACAACCCGTAACGGAGGCCGAGATCTATGGCCCCAGAGATCACCTCCGTGACAGGCCTGCTGGGGCAGCAGCATCTCGGCTGCTGACAGGAAAAGACTGAACAGACTGGTAAGGCCAGCTTTGTCCTGGGGAGTCCTCTGGACACTGTGGAGGTGGTGGGAGACAGGAGAATGGCAGCCAAGCTGTCCTCCCTGCTGGACAATGTGTCCCACCCCCTCCAGGACACCCTGTCCTCACTGTGCAGCTCCTTCAGCGACAGGCTGCTGCACCCCTGCTGTCTCACGGAGAGATACCGCAGGTCTTTCCTTCCTGCAGCGGTCAAACTATACAACCAGCACAAATCCTAAGAACTGTTTTGAAAATTCTGTAACTTTTTTAAAATATTTTTTTATAATATTTTGTATTATATCATAACTTGGTACTTTTGGATGTAACATAATAACATTAAGCTGTCTGTGGCTCTTTTTTCCCTGTGTAACTACGCACATTTCCCCTCCGTGGGACTAATAAAGGTATTCTGATTCAGATTCAGCTCCACCCTTAGGCGGAGACCTGTGGTGTCATGTACCGATGCAAAGCCCACCTCCTTGGGTAATTAATATATGAAAGACCTGTTGTAAACACTTGATATATTAAGATGTCTGTTTTCCCTGTTTTAATTTGGGGAAAAACACATTTGCATTTCCACATTCTTGAAAACATGTTCTGCTCTACATCTTATGCACCCTGTATTTTCTCTCTATGAAAATGGATTGCTCAACAAAACTCAATTTAAGAAGCAGCTATAATTATTTTTTCATCACTTGACTTTGTATTTTTAAGGAGTAATTTATAGTGACAAACAACAGGTAATTACCAGCTGACGCTGACATTCCCCTCAGCTGTATTAACCTTGATGTTATCTTTTAGCTCAGTGTTTATCTCTCTGGCCCACAACTTCTCCAAAACCCACAGATACACACTGTCCCGAAAATGACACCAGATGGACACACAAATACGGAATTGTGAATTTCGCACGAAGATGGCCCCGAACTTGGTCAACAGCCAAGCAACAGCCGAAGCAAGTACGATGCCTACAGAAGGCCACACGATGGCACCCGAAGCAAACACGAAAATATGGTCGTAGACTTTACTGATGATTTAGAATGTATCCAGACTCAACGTAAGAGCTTGTGCCTCTTCGGGGGGTGCTAACATTTAAACATACACTTCATTCTTTACTTTCTCCGTCTTTATATGTAGATTAGAAGATGTTACTTATCTCCATCATGTTGTTTCCATAGCAACAACAACTTCCTGTCAACAGCGTAAACTCACCTTCAAAATAAAAGCATCTAAATAAAACAGAAAGTTAACCTAAATTACATTTAAAGTTAAAGTTAAGACATACAACTGCAACGAAAGTAACAAAAACAATGTAATATCCTTTTCAGTTTCACAGTACACAAATTGGGTTATTTAAATGATTTTGTTGTGAAATAAATGCAATCTCGATGTCATCGTACTATAATACGATGGCTACACAACGGCATTGCGAGGGCTTCACATAGTCGTGTTGCCTTCCGAAGACAATCGGGCAGCTTCTTGTTTCCTTCGTATTGTCTTGGTGAGGCGAAACAAGCGATGGCACCGATGATCAGACAAAGATGACACGATTTGACAAGATTTATTCACAAGTGCCTTACGAAGGTTAAAATGGACACACAAATTCAACACGAAAATGAACCTTCGCAAGGTCCTTCGGCAATTTTTTGGCATGCCAAAGATTTTGCCATCGCTCACGAAGTTGCTGCCGGAGCCTAAGAAACTCCACCGGTGATCATACGATGGCTTAAGAGGCCATCGCGAATGGCCCGATGTTGTTAAGATCAGAGCCAAATTTGAAAATGTCCTTTATCGTGTGTCCATCTGGTGTCAATTGCCCCTATCACATTGTCGTATGACCGCCGGTGGAGTTTCTCAGGCTCCGGTGTTGGAGATGAACTGATTTACAGCAGGCAGATGTGTCGGGGGCGTGACCTTCGACTGAAATACACATTTCGATCGCTTCTTCTGCCGTTTACATACATATGTTTGGTATATTTAGCTCGGTGGGAACACTTTGATGCACATTCAGTCCCAGTGTGTGAGGTTGTGGTTACGATGGAGATATCCGGATGCGTACAGCGAGGACTACAAAAAGACAAACGAGGTGACTGGGGTTTTCTTTTCAAAACATTGCGAGCTCGAATAAATCATTTAAACCAGCTATTTTTGCCAGACTTGTTACTGAATATCGTTCTTAATGTGATACCAAGTCCATCTGACTGAGACATGTGTACACCTTCAGACAGGCTCCATGTGAAGCGTACGTTGTTAACGCACAGTTTGAAAGCAGCGTGGACATGTCTTCAGCTGTGGTAAACTGCGATCTGCCCAGGGTAAACTGTGTTCCGCCCATGTTAAACTGTGTTACAGGTTCTGTGGCTATCTACCAGCGATCATGTTTAATATAAAAGACTATACACACATGTATCCCTTATAAAAAACGGTATTCTGCAGCACTTATAAGGGTAAGATGTGACTGTTAACTCGTTTTGCAAAGATAGCAGCAGAAATGTCATTGCTGACAAAAAAGTTCATGCTGGACTCAAACCTGAGTCCCAACAGCAAAAATCACTCAAACCCTGCTCATTATGAGTACACTACGGATCAACACAACATGTTAGCCACCACAGCTGATCTTGTTACATTAACATTGTTAAAAAGTTACGGAAAAATGCAACCAAACCATAATTTATAATGTGAGCGAATTGATGTACACTTTAAGCCATACATAATATAGATATTATAGTAGGCATTTGCTTAGAAATAGTATACTGACTGAGGTCTGTATCAAGCCTCATTCAGACCCACCGAGATCAAATATTATATTGCATCAGCCTGCGAGCCTACACTATGTTGTGATAAGTGTTAATTTTACATATAAATGTGTTCTAGCGCACAAATAAAGTTCCAATATGCAAATCAGACCATGTGTTTCGTTGTAGTAGCTAGGTATAATCATCACCGACAGATGGAAAGACAACAATAAGGAATTCATATTAATATTACCAAGTTACAGAAATAGATACAAAAATTATAAGAACAAAGATAAAAGCATAACCGTTAAGATAGAAACGAAAACCTGTTCACAGCAGTGTAAAAATTATGAATTTGTTTATAGTTCTTAACGTATGTCAGTATCCTCGACATTCGGTTTGTGTTGCTGTATCGATGCATAACGAAAGTTAACCAAGTAAATAGTCACGTCTTATCTGAATGACTGCTGCAGAATACCATTTTTATAAGGGATAAATGTGTGTGTAGTCTTTCATATTAAACATTATCGCTAGTAGATAGCCACATAAGTCGTAACACAGTTTACCCTGGGCGGATCCCAGTTCCCTGGGCGGATCGCAGTTTACCTGAGCGGATCACAGCTTACCACAGCTGAAGACTGTTGTGTCTCGTCAGATTTGTTCGTATTATTTCTCTGTTTAGTTAATATCGTCAAGTCCGCGTCTGCTAACCCTTTTTTGGTGTCTGTCATTTCCTGTTTTACTTTGATAATCTCCTCTCTCATTTCAGGTAGTTCGACTCTTACTCGTGTGTGTTAACTGACCTGATTACCTGCCCCGCCTTTATTGTTTGCACCTGTAGAGTCCCTTGTGTGTATTTATTCTGTGTTTTCTCTGTGCCAAGTGCCAGATCGTTTCGACCCTCGTGATACTTGTCAGCCAGTTTGTTATCTGAGCTACTGTGAATTTGAGTTAGTTTTTTTTGTAAAGTAATCTTTTGGAGTCCTAGCTCTGCTTGAGTGATTGTATTGCCTTACTTATCACCACAAGTAAAATCCTTTTTTTTAATCATCTTTTGTCTGGAGTCGTGCATTTGGGTCCTATCATTTTTGTGTGCCCCAGTCGTAACATTAAGATCTGGCCAAAAATGGACTCAGCCGACTTTCAATCCCTGAGCGCAGCGCTCTGCTCTCAGGCTACACGCCTGCGGCAGCAGGAGGAGGGTATGACAGCCATACACCAGGGAGTGAAGGCCCTGACTGACAGCCAGAGTGAGTTTCGTGGTGCGTTTGCGACGCAGATCAATCACATGGCTGAACAGTTCCATCATATGCTCACACGTTTGGATTAGGGATGTGCATCTCCATCACTGAGGCCGATGCATGCACATCTCGATACGTTGCCACAATACGATACATTAACGATACATTTGAAACACCAGGCGATGCCATACGATACGATTCACCCCTGTTGTGATACAGTTCGATACGATTTGATTCAACATTATGCGATTCGGGGCGATACGATACGATTCAACACCATGCAAAATAATGATACTTCAATATGGTACGACAGAGGATTTTTGTTTTATTCCTTATATGCAGCAAATCATACATTAACAAAAAAGTGCTTTACATATTTGGTACTGCACATCCCATCATGCTGTTTACTTTTTTTTTTTACCTTTTTTACCTTAAAAAACTCTCCAGAGTACAGTACAATTGTATAACACCTCACAGTTAAACAATTTAAGGATGCATTGCCCATGATTAACAATGTGCAAATAACAACAACTACCATAGTGCAATGCCCATACAACTGCCAGCCTGATGTGCATTAACACTCATTCATAGGCTAACTCACCAGAGAGCAGAAAAGCAGTGGTTTCTATATGAACAACAAGAAATACAAATAACCTTTCACAAACAGGCATATCATAACTGCTTACAGTAAGGAAGACATTTAAACTATTATTGGCAGTCACAGGCTGCTGTAAACTAAACACCACTCTCTCTGACAGAACAACTCACTCAGTGATTGAACTCATATGTCTAACTTTCAGGTTTCTCTTTTCAGCCGCAGACCCCATGTTGCCTCTTTATGTGCGTCGCTAAGTTCCTCGTACTACTTGTGTACTTTAAAGCGGCTCGGCATTGTTTACAATTTGCGAGCGATTTTTCAAGTTGACCGTCTTTCTTGAAAAATCCGAAGTGTTGCCAGACGTTTGATTTGTAGGTATTTTTCGGTGCGCTGTGTTTCTCTTTCTTCTCGACTTCCGTGTGTGTTGATAACTGAGACTCTCGGCCTCTGTAGTGCGAAGCAATGATCAAAGATCGTCTCTGCTGAGTGCTGACAGGATGAGAGGATTTTATATGAATGAATCGTTTTTTTACCGATGCAAAGACGCTACGCAATCGATGCATCGCGCGAGTTCAACCCAGACTGTAGCCGATGTGCACTCTTTCAACCGGTGCACTCGCATCTTGAACGTTTATGCCGGTGCAACGATGTGAATCGGTGAATCTTAACATCTCTAGTTTGGATAGCGTGCCCGCCGCTCCTTCCGACGTGGTTGCCCCAGCCACAGAGACTGCAGCTGATTTTCCCATGCCAACTTCCATGATTCGTTGTGCTCCTCCTTCAAAGTTTTCAGGCGAGTCTGGTAATTGCAGTCCTTTTCTAACGCAGTGTGACCTGCATTTTACCTGCCAGCCTGCTGCTTTCCCCAGCGATCGAGCCAAGGTGGCGTTCATTGTGTCCCACCTCACGGGAAGAGCGGAAGCCTGGGCTACGGCGGAGAGGGCACGGAATTCTCCGATGTGTAAATCACTACAACTACTATCACTGAGACTATAAAGAAAATCTTTGACCGAACCACTCCGGGGAGAGAAGCTGCGAGAGCCCTGACACAGATCTCCCAGCAGAATCAGAGTGTGGCTGACTACGCCATTGATTTTTGCACTTTGGCCACGGACAGTGGATGGAATGAAGACGCACTATATGACATGTTTTTCAGCGGACTCAGTGACTGTGTGCGGGATATTCTTGTACCTCGTGATCTGCCGCCGGATTTGGACAGTATGATCGCCCTGGCTATACACACAGACACTAGGCTACAAGAGCGACGGAGGGAGAAAGCCAGGAAGCTTGCTAGTTAAACAAGGAAGCTCATCCCCTGCACGATCTCCACGACGACCCGGATTTCGTACCCTCTATCCCTCCTCTACCATGAAACCTGCTTCATGGACCACAGAAGAGGAACCCATGCAGCTCGGAAGGGCCAGGCTGTCTCACGAGGAAAAGCAGCGGCGTCTCCGGGAGCGTTTATGTTTCTACTGTGGGAAGCAGGGACATTTCCTGGGAGCCTGCCCGTTAAAAGACGGGGCTCACCAGTAAGACGGAGGGTGCTGGTGAGCCGACTGACAACCGCAGATTTTCCTTTACGTTCCATGACCCAAGTAGAGGCTAGTAATAATGAGCACAGCATATGTTTGAAAGTACTTGTAGATTCAGGAGCTGATACTAATTTAATGGACTGGGGGTTAGCTAAACGTTTAAAAATTGACTCTGTGCTGTTGACTCAGACACTTGAGGCTAGCACTCTTGAAGGTACTCTTTTATTACATTACATTACATGCCACTTGTTAGACGCTTTTATCCAAAGCGACATACATACTCAATACTGTGGACAATCCCCACAGGAGCAATTTGGGGTGAAGTGTCTTGCCCAACACACAGGGACACAACGACATGCTGACTGCAGTGGGGTTTGAACCTGTGAACCTGTGACCTCCTGATCCGGTCACCAACGCTCAACCCACTGCACCACACGCTTCCCTCCTCTCATGTGCAAAGTGACTCATATAACCATGCCTCTTAAAATAACTATTGATCATGAACACACAGAGCATATGACTTTTCATCTGTTTGATTCTTCACAACATGCAGTGATTCTGGGCTGTCCCTGGTTGTGCAGACATAACCCTCACATTGATTGGCGGACTGGTAAAGTTTTGGGGTGGGGAAGCAACTGTTCTCATTCATGTTTCAGGAGAAAAACTGCTGAAACTGCTGGAGAGCCCATTATAGACACTGGCATGGAAGATGAAACTAACCAAGACTCAGACTTCCCTGACCTTTTGAATGTGCCCAGCTACTACCGAGATCTCAAGGAAGTATTCAACAAGACTAAAGTGAAATCCCTTCCTCCTCATCGCATCTATGACTGCACCATCGATGTCCTGCCTGGGTCCCCCTTGCCAAAGGGAAGACTGTACTCTCTCTCAGCTCCAGAGAGTCTATGATGGAATACATAGACGGCTCTCTCAAAACGGGCCTCATCCGTCCCTCGTCATCTCCCACCGGAGCTGGTATTTTCTTCGTCGAGAGGAAAGATGGATCCCTGAGACCCTGCATCGCCAAGTATTAAGAAAGTTGTGGGACAATCAACTTTATGTAAAGGTGGAAAAATTCACGTCAGTTCCACGTCATTTCTTGGTTATATCTCTCACAGGCTCCGCCCTCTACTGGTCTCTATTGGTATTACCTTATCCTGCGAGCATTCTCCCACTGAGACTTCTATAGACGTAGCCGGCGGGGCGGGCCTACCTGAATGCGCGCACCTCATCGTCAGGTCTGCGCGGATGGATTTCCCAGTGGTGATAACCCTGGCGGCGGAGCGCGTAGGCCTACCGCTCCCCCCTCCGCTGCCACCGAGGCCTGTAAGCCGCCTGAGACAGGGGTTTTAAGGCCCGGTGCATCCAGCGCAGCCGACCTTCGTTTCGCCCCAGCTGCCAGATATATGGCGGTGTGTGGAGGCGACATGGCAGCAGCCATTTAAAACGAAGGCCCCAGTAGCCGCTATGGCAGGCATCATCAAGGTGGAGGGCGGCTCGAACACGACATGTCCGGGTGTGCCCCCCCTTGATGAGAGCCTGGCGGCCCATCTGCTTCCGCGGGCGGCTGGTTGGGCGGAGGGTAAATGACCCCTGCCCCTGCTGCCCCGGGACCGAGACACCCTGGAATATCTAGACAAGATGTTCAAGCTCGGTACGCAGATGGCGGCTGCAGCTAATAATCTCGGCGTCTCCCTGATCACCCCTCAGGCAGACGCCCCCGCCCTCCTGTCTCAGGACGGGAGCGATTGGTCAGATGAATAATCTGATTCATGGCGTGGCCGCTGCAGCAGGGCGTTTGATATCCTTGTCCACAGTGGCGTCTCGTCACGTGTGGTTAGGACTAGGGGTGCACCGAATGGGAAATTCTTGGCCGAAACCGATACCGAAAATAGGAAACGGTTGGCCGAAAACCGAATGCCGAAAGGCCGAAAATGATTAATAGAAATATATATATATATAATGTATACATTTTTTACCAATGTTGTTCAGCTGCCTGATTATGGAAAAATAAATGATTATGGCAAAACTTAACTTAAATAATAATCACTATTATGGGTCCATAAAACATTTATTCAGCACTTTTGAATGCATACAGTACATTAATTCCAAGTCAAGTGCATTTTCTTTTCTCTGTAGGATAACTAGAACAAAGTGCATTCAGAACAAAGCCAAGGTGCTTTAAAACTGCATACACATCTAGGACAGTAGGCCTACAACAAAATAGTGTAAATAAAGACTGTAACAACCAGGCCTTCAACAACAACAAATGCACCTATAAGTGCATGCATACAAATGTGCAAACTGGATAAATCCACATGAATGTAACTATTTACAAATGAAATTACAATTCAATTTCAAGAATCTGTAAATAAGGCTGTCTGTCCTCATAAGCAAAGTAGTAAACATTGTATAAAGATACATAAAGTGAAAACTGGATACAAAATCCACAATCAATTACAAATTAAATTACAATTTCAAGAATCTGCAAATAAGGTGGTCTGTCCTCATGAGCAATGTAAACAACATTGTATCATTTAGATACCAAAAGTACAATATATTGAACACTGTGCTGCTGTCATTTCCCACTAATGATAACCTGAGATGGTGAATTATAACTCACAATGAAAATTGTTCAGGAAAGTGGGTATAGAGTAGACATGTAGAACGAGATAAGCTTATGATAAGCCAGCCTTGTCTACTTATTAAGGAAAAGTGGGAGGTTCTTTTTAATGAACATTGGCTTCTCTGCTTTATCAGCCATAAGTCTGTTCCTCTTCTCATCAAGCACATGAGAGGCAGCGCTGAACAGTCTCTCGCTGTCAGCGCTTGTGATTTGATCTTACTCCGCATATTTGTCCGGGTGTTTTGATCCCGAAGTGGTGAAAGTCTTTGCAGTTACACCCCCTCGACAAATGTCAGCTGAACACGTTTTACAAATCGCAATCCGCGCCTCTTTCTCTGATATTTTTAAATATCTCCAAGCGGCAGACATGCTGGCTATTGTGTTTCGCAAAATGTTCTATGGGATGTCTCTACTGAACGTTTTCGTTTTTCCCACAATTAGAAGTTGCCAGTTATCAAATGTAAAACATATAATTAATAAATGGGTGAAAATTGCTTGTGTCCATAATGCGCAGCATGAATATATACCCACATGACAGCTCATTGTTACTTTGTAATTCTACTCCACTACAATTCAGAGGTTAACCTGGTATTTTTACTCCACTACATTTTTTAGAGTTACTTTGCAGATTCTGATTAATGATGTGAAATATAAACAATCCTTAAATCAGACTTTAGTTACACCTGAGTAAAATTCAGGGAAGGTGATTGTCAAGTGCCAACAATCAGGAGAGATATTTGATAGTTGGTGACTAAACATTTATCTGCAATTGACATGAATGGAAATGAGTAATAAAGTATATTCGTTAATCATTATTCTCTATTAATAGTTAATTAAAGACTGTATAATGGCTATTTTGCACATCCCTTTCAAGACTTCAAGATTTTCTATGGTTTATTGACATATCATATACACAACTACAGTGTATGCAATGAATGAAAAACTTGGGTCACAGCTGAGGTTCCTCAACAGTGCATTACAAGACATCTATCAATATGTGTGTATACCTCCACCATTAAACTGTCATATTCTGCACATTTATTATACTATCTACATACATAGGAATATAATTCATATGTATAATATCAGTTAAAATTAAAGCTGCGAGCAGCGTTGAGCGGGTCTTCGACGCTCCGCAGGCTGTTGTCCGCACGTCGACGTCAGGCAGATGTCTCGAGGACTCGGCCGTTGGCAAACGTGGGAAGTTTCAGGCTGATCGGACAACGTACACAGGAGTTACAGCAGTATCACAAACATTGTGTTTGATGGGGAGTGATCTGTCGCCATGGCAACGGAATTTGATGACACCCCATAATACGCCTAGATGTGTTGAGGGCTGCATCGTTATCAAACCTGTGAAGTTTTGGGCCGTTTGGAGCAAGTTAACTGGAGTTATGAGAGAACCGTGTTTCACGGCGACCATTTAGTTACCATAGCAACGACATTTGACGAAATTTCAAAACTGACACATATATGTCTCGAGGGGTTGACCGTTAGCACACATGTGAAATTTGAACACTTTTTGAACATTTAAACAGGAGTTTTAGCAATATCGTGCTTAACGGCGAGGGATGCGTTGCCATGGCAACAGCTTTTGAGGAAAACTCACTATTGTCATATTCAGGTGTTGAGGGCCGGACCATCAACTGTGATCTGAAGTGTGGTGCGGTTTGGACGATTTTCCATGGAATTAAGAGAACATTTTGTTTTATGGCGAGGGATGCGTTGCCATGGCAACGGCATATGATGACATCCCCTAATTGACATAGAGCTGTTGAGGGCCTGACCATTAATTATAGTCTGAAGTCTGGTGCCGTTTGGACGATTTTCCATGGAGTTATGACAATACCGGGTATTTTGGCGAGGGATGCGTTGCCATGGCAACAGCTTTTGAGGAAAACTCACTATTTTCACAGTGAGGTGTTGAGGGCCGGACCATTAACTGTGATCTGAAGTCTGGTGCCGTTTGGACGATTTTCCATTGAAGTACGACAACATTGTGTTTTTTGGCGAGGGATGCGTTGCCATGGAAACGGCATATGATGACATCGCATAATTGGCGTAGAGCTGTTGAGGGCCGGACCATTAGCCATCATCTGAAGTCTGTTGCTGTTTGGACGATTTTCCATTGAGTTAAAACAACACCGTGTTTCATGGCGAGGGATCTGTCGCCATGGCAACGGCATATGATGACACCCCATAATGGAGTTAGAGCTGTTCAGGGCCTGACCGTCACCCATCATATGAAGTCTGGTGCCGTTTGGACGATTTTCCATTGAGTTAACAGAACATCGGGTATTTTGGTGAGGGATGCGTTGCCATGGCAACAGCTTTTGAGGAAAAGTCACTATTGTCACATTGAGGTGTTGAGGGCCGGACCATTAACTGTGATCTGAAGTCTGGTGCCGTTTGGACCATTTTCCATTGAGTTAACACAACATCGTGTTTTTTGGCGAGGGATGCGTTGCCATGGAAACGGCATATGATGACATCGCATAATTGGCGTAGAGCTGTTGAGGGCCGGACCATTAGCCATCATCTGAAGTCTGTTGCCGTTTGGACGATTTTCCATTGAGTTAACACAACACCGTGTTTCATGGCGAGGGATCTGTCGCCATGGCAACGGCATATGATGACACCCCATAATGGAGTTAGAGCTGTTCAGGGCCTGACCGTCACCCATCATATGAAGTCTGGTGCCGTTTGGATGATTTTCCATTGAGTTAACAGAACATTGGGTATTTTGGTGAGGGATGCGTTGCCATGGCGACAGCTTTCGGGGAAAACTCACTATTGTGACATTGAGGTGTTGAGGGCCGGACCATTAACTGTGATCTGAAGTCTGGTGCCGTTTGGACCATTTTCCATTGAGTTAAGACAACATTGGGTTTTATGGAGGGGGATGCGTTGCCATGGAAACGGCAAATGATGACATCCCATAATTGGCATAGAGCTGTTTAGGGCCTGACCATCACCCATCATATGAAGTCTGGTGGCGTTTGGACGATTTTCCATTGAATTACGACAACATAGAGTTGTATGGCGAGGGATGCGTTGCCATGGAAACGGCATACGATTACATCCCATAATTGGCATAGAGCTGTTTAGGGCCTGACCATCACCCATCATATGAAGTCTGGTGCCGTTTGGACGATTTTCCATTGAGTTAACAGAACATCGTGTTTTTTGGCGAGGGATTCGTTGCCATGGCGACAGCTTTTGAGGAAAACTCACTATTGTGACATTGAGGTGTTGAGGGCCGGACCATTAACTGTGATCTGAAGTCTGGTGCCGTTTGGACCATTTTCCATTGAGTTAAGACAACATTGGGTTTTATGGAGGGGGATGCGTTGCCATGGAAACGGCAAATGATGACATCCCATAATTGGCATAGAGCTGTTTAGGGCCTGACCATCACCCATCATATGAAGTCTGGTGGCGTTTGGACGATTTTCCATTGAATTACGACAACATAGAGTTGTATGGCGAGGGATGCGTTGCCATGGAAACGGCATACGATGACATCCCATAATTGGCATAGAGCTGTTTAGGGCCTGACCATCACCCATCATATGAAGTCTGGTGCCGTTTGGACGATTTTCCATTGAGTTAACAGAACATCGTGTTTTTTGGCAAGGGATTCGTTGCCATGGAAACGGCATACGAATAGATCTCAGATTTCATGTAGAGCTGTTGAGGCATTCACCGGTGATATAAAAGTGAAGATTGGGGGACGATGGGACCGTGTCCATTGGAGTTACAGCGACACCGTGTGTTATGGCGAGGGATCCGTTGCCATGGTAACGCCATATTAAGTAACATCGGATTTGACGTAGAGCTGTTCAGGGCCGCAGTGTTAATCATCATGTGAAGTTTGGTGGCGTTCTGAGCATGTCAGTTTGCATTATGACATCATCGTGTTCCATGGCGAGGGATGGCCTAGCATCGAGTGAACGCGAACTTTGGCGCCAAATCACGGCTGTGCCGTGCGAAAGAAAAAAAGTTCCGTGATAACTTTAGATCGCCCCAAAAAGTTCCGTGATAACTTTAGATCGCCCATTTGTCAAGAAGCTACCCGACGAATTTGGAGTCGTACGGATAAATTCCCTAGGAGGAGTTCGTTAAAGTGCGGAGGAAGAAAAACGCGATAAATCGCGTTTTTCGAACGCCAAATTCAAAATGGCCGACTTGCTGTACGTTATTTTATACCCCTCCAAGAGGCTTTTTTGCTCGTCTCCGCACCCTAGATATGCGTAGCGAGTTTCGTTGGTTTACGTGAAAGTTAAAGTAGGGGGAGTTAACGTTAAAAACGGAAGTGGGCGTGGTCTACGCAATTTTTTACGCAAAGTTCCGATACCAATTACACATCGCTATTTTCACGACTTGTGATGCGCATGCGAAATTTGGTGAGTTTTCACATATGTTGCGGGGGTCAAAAGTGCGCGCAATGTATTCAAATAATAATCAGAAGAAGAATAATAATAATAATAATCGGACCAATATCAATCATGTTTATGGACGGCCTAGGATGGCGCCCATGTGACTCGGTTGGCGTGGGCTACCTACTGTCATGATTTAGGCCACTTTTGCCCGTCTTTTGCCCTGTTTTGTGTGGGTTTTGCATGGTTATCGCTCGCGTTGCGAGCGACTAAATTGATCCTACCGATATCAATCATGCGAGTTGCAGTCACGTGGGCTGCCTCACGCGGCCTATCACCCGTCATGATTTCCGAACCTTTTCTGTGCTTTTGCCGGTCGTTTTCCCTGTTTTGTGTGTGTTTCGCAGGTTTATCGGTCGCTGCGCGACCGATTTCAATAGGGTCTTCGCCGACCTAGGTCTCAGACCCTAATAAGTGCTTCAACATAGTTAACTTTGCAGGAAAGCAATATATTAGACGTTAAGTACTTTGTCAGGCTTAATATTTATCTGTAGATACCCCCAAAGCTTTTTTCCTATTTAAAAGAAGACCTTAATCTAAAGTATTATTTAATGTTTCAATAAAGGTTCATTTGTTTTTCTGTTTTGCACATCCTCCTATTAATATCGTTGTACATCCTGCACTAAACTGTTTTATTGTAGAGATCACTTACATTATCTTCTTGATTTTGTATATGCTATATTTCTATCATTGACATTCTACTTTCCCCCTATGAAAGTATGTACTCTTAATATTTTTTTCATCAAATATAACACATAAAAACAATAATTCAATAACGTGCTTTAACCACTAGGCGGTGCACACAAGGTATACACAGCCATAATAACTTTGTATTATTAGTGTAGGACACTGATGTATGTACAACATCTGTGTAGTTTTATTCATGTTTTCACATAATTTTACAGCATATTGCTATATTATTTCAGACTCAGTATTTGCATTCTTATATTCAAAGAAAATCAGTAATATCTTTAAAAACTACAAATCGTTTTATATCGGCTGTCTCCCTAAGGAGACATATTGTGTGAAGAGAAATTGAAGATGTTGTTTAATTGTTGATATATTTATGATCCACGTCACATATTCAGTTTTGGTGGCAGTTCTTCTAGTTTGTCTAGAAGTCTTCAGGAGTACAGGGCACAGGGTACAGAGAAAAGCAAGCACACTCGAATTAAAGTATTATTTTCTTTTTCTTTTAAGTTTTTCGGATTTTATATTGCATAAATACCATATCCCAACGTGCATTGCGGCTAAAACATCCAATCACAGAGCTTAAATCATAGCTGAGGATCTTGGGTAATCAGTTCAGTGGGGTGTGTATCCCAATGATGCTCGAAATGTCCCTTATAGGCCTACATGTTAAGGTTTGGGAAAGGTAGGACCCAAAAGCAGACTACAAAAAAAGGTAAGTTGGTCTAGAAAACAAAAGCGTGCTTTATTTTCAAAGCTAATGGCAAAAAAATGGCAAAAAACACAAAGGAGGCACAAGGAAGATACAATACAAAAAAGCTGACGATGACTGACATGGGGGGAGACAGGAAAAACAAACATTGAACCGACAGGGGAACACAGAAAGAGACAAGACTAAATACAGGGAGGGGTAATCACGAGACGAGAAACAGCCGGGCAGGGGAGGCAGAAACACAAGGGCAACAAGTGAACACAATTAGACAATCAGACACACCAGGGAAACTAACGACAGGGAGGAAAACACAGGGAGAAGGACCAGACAAGACACAAGGAGGAAAACATGAAACAGGGAGAACAAAACAGCAAAAGAAAACCCAAACCTAGACATACAAAACTAAAAACGTGACAAAACATAAGAATCGTGACACTACATCTGTTTCCAGTGACTTTATTTTGAAATTCAGTTCCTGAGGAACGGCAAAAAAGCCAGAGATTATAGAATTAAACAAATAAATAAAAACAAGAATAATTGTGTGTTATTGTTGAGTAAATAACAGTGTGTTATTTAGAAAATAATAACAAATTAGAAGGCTCTGAGCCCCATTTCTTTTCCTCGCAGACGGCAAAAAAAGTCAGACATTATACGATTCAATAATCGTGGCTTGATATTGAGTAAGAACATGTTTTTATGAACCACACAGCTTCCGGTCTTCCAAGATCCGACCGGACAAAAAGGCGCGGCGCAGGCACAAAAGATACTACCAATAGAAATACATTGCTTTTAAAATTGTTCTGTGTGACACGAAAAAAGGGGAACATTATGTTGGTGAATCAATAGACTAAATGTTGTGACTATAACACGAAATGCCGTAAGACTGGGTTGTTGAGTCTGGATACATTCTAAATCATCAGTAAAGTCTACGACCATATTTTTGTGTGTGGTTCTTGTGCCATCGTGTGGCCTTCTGTAGGCATCGTACTTGCTTCGGCTGTTGCTTGGCTGTTGACCAAGTTCGGGGTGTGACGCAGGCTTTAACCATGACACTCCAAGTCAATGCCCATATAATCCTGGATCCTGGACTCCGGTTTCCTACCACTTGCCTACTCTGTACCAAGCAAGAGGCTCACCCTCCGTCCTCCCACATGTTTTGCACTATTCCTGAGTTGACAACAACCACCACACTGATTTGGCTCTGCAGCCTATGTCCACAGGGAACAAATATGCCTCCCATCTCTTGTTCTTGCACTCCTGAACTAATGATTCGTACTTCAAGGCCTTTGTTTTGTGGCCCCGTTAGCATTTTTCCTCCTACGGCAAAGTGAGCTCAACCAGAGCTTGCTATAAGAGGTCATCTTTGGAGTTTTTCTGAATTAATAAGATTGCTTTTTGCCACCTTGGATTCCAACCGAATAAAGGGGGATATGCAGTTTCAAATGTATAGGCCTAATGAAGAGAGCTTGGCTAAATTGTTGGTTGTTTCGACATGTGCTCCTCTCAAGGCCCTCTAGACTAGCAGTGATCTGAAACTTGTGAACTGTGAAGAGCCAATGAAGCATGGTTACGGCCCGTCTACACTACAGGCATCGAAAAATGCTTTCAACGCTTCGCCCATTCACTTGAATGGGGTGACGTAGAAGATTTTTAATCTTCGCCGAACTGCATTGTGGGGAGCATGGCATGGCTTTGCAAGCATCACGAGCATCTATCGGCATCAAAAGTTGAGCAATGTTCAACTTTTGAGGCTCGATGCTTGGCATCAGCCAATCAAATCCCGTTTATGCAAATCCCGCCAGTGCAAGCGCAGCCAATCAAACCGCGTGCAAGCTGGGAGAGCCAGACCGCAGTTCATTTCCTCATATTCCAAACAAGATATTACGGTAGCAAATCACCCCGTTCTTAACGACCAGAACTATTTACCGGGATACAAACCGGAGGAACCAGGCATGGAGGGAGGTGGCAGACACAGTGGGTGAAACTGGTAGGTTTTTTGCCTGTTTGGAGAGTTTATATCCAGTTTACTTCGTTTTAACATTGCTATTGCTTTGTATGTCGGGGGCGGGAGATTCATGTGATTGGTTGTTGGTCGCGTTGCTCGCAAAAAATCGCCAAGCTTCAGACACGCCCAGCTTCAAGATTTTTTGATGCCTGTAGTGTAGACGGGCCGTTAGAAGTCCATGCTGGTGAAGCCAGGTTTTAAAGTCTGGATTTTTCCTTCTTCCTTATTCAACCATTTGTCAGGCTTTCTAACATTAGTAAATGTGGCTCAATCTGTCATTGATACATTAAACCCCCTCCCAACTTTTTCGTCCAAAAACATGAGTGAATGATAATGTTGCTCTGTAACGGCTTGTTGTGAAAATATTCAAGGGCAACTTCAAGGGTAACATGTTTATGATGTGTTACATTTAATTTATAGTGCTTCCAACTTACCGAACAACTAAATTATTGCTATTGTTTATTTATGTTGAATTATTGCTTTTATATTTTTTTATAGCAATTCATTTGCAAGTTTCATGCATTGGAAAACATAATTTCTAAATGATTATATGTATCACTGATTCACTAACAACATTCCACCAGTCATGCTTTACTACATTGACTCTCACATGAAGAGTCTCTCTCAATGACTAAAATAACTGGGCATGACTCTGCCAATGTGTTTTTTGTGAAGTAGATATCTAAAAATAAAGTGAGACATGGATTTGCCTGGGTATGCCTAACATGTGTCAGTTAAAGTGATTTGAGTCATAATGTTAAGCTGTAATTTCTCCCAGTAGTTACAAAAGTTATTACATATTGTAATCCTAGCTGTGGTATCATTCGATATCATTCTGCTGTGTAGAGTAGGGTTGGAGAGAGAGAGAAGTCGGAGCAGGGATGAAGATTCAGTTCCCAGTAGGCTGATCACTGGAATGGAGAAACTGTCTGGACCGCTAAGGGGGTCTGCTTCGACACTGGTAACTGGCAGGGAAAACTACCTATGTTAGGGGAACAGTGCTGAGAAACCTCAGGGAGCTAACCAGGGGACAGGAAGGACTGCTCAGGAGTTTGGCCCAGATGCAGGGAAAAACAGGCAGGAACACCGAGGAGGATGATCAAAAAAGTAAATTTATCGAACTATACACACTACTTAAAATCAAAGGGCAGGCTGAAAACAATGAAATTATGTGCGACTGGAAGACCAGGCTTAAAGGTGAAATACAATACAGGGTTATGGCTCAGAACAATTTGACATGCACATTTGCCAATCTTGGATTGAAACAGGCTTGAGCAGAGGCTTACAAAGGTAAAGCTGGAGAAGAGAAAGAGGCTTGCAGTGAGACATACATGTTCAACAGACTTGGTGCGATGCGCAACCTTTGGTTGAGGGACAGAAAACAAAGGATCAGACTGAGATACAGGTTCCAGGTCTGGTACGGATATGGGAACTGGCTTAGGCAGTGAGAAAGGAACACATTCAGGGTGAGGCAGAACCATATAAAGACTCTTAAAGATGGACAAAAACATTCACTGAGAGACAAATAAAGGCTCATGATCTAACAATAACTGTTGAGTTATTCTGTACTTATCAGTCTTGATTGACAAAACGTTGTTTTCATTTATGTGGAAAAAAAATTAGAAGGGTACTAAATCCTAAAATAATTTATTAAAAATAACTTTTGACAAAGTGTGTCGTAGCCCGAGACAGCATTACACAGAACAGGGACTGGCTAAGTGTATGGTCACGTGAAATACATTGAAACACTTTGGGCAGTGGTGGCGAAGTCGATAGGGACTTGGCTTGGCAACTGGAAGGTCACCAGTTCAAGTCCCGGCAAGACCAAGTGCTACCAAGGTGTCCCTAGGCAAGGCACCGTTCCCTGCACTGCTCCCCGGGCAGCATTCAAAATGGCAGCACACTGCTCCTAACACTAGGATGGGTCAAATGCAGAGAAAGAGTTTCCCCATGGGGATTAATAATATCAATAAAGTATATCAAAAAACAATACTGAAACATATTGGATATAATAACAATATTCTTTATATAAAAAAACTAAAAAACATCCATCCATCTTCCCCCGGGCCTTCCTGAATCTGCCTCGAACCTCTAATGAGAGGTGCCCAGGGGACATGCTGTTTAGATGCCTCAACTTGCCCTTTTTTACGCAAGGGGCTGTGGCTCTACTCCAAGCTCCCTCCAGATATCTGTATGCCAAAGCGAAAAGCTTGTGACAGACTTGTAATGCGATCCTATTATAAAAAAAAGTGATGTTATAGTAGATATTTAAAACTACAAAATAATACTGTGGTCATAATTCAGTTAAGTTAAGCCCCTGGGTTTTTTTTTCAGGACACTGTGTCTCAGGGGATCTTAATATTTAAGAACCTATTATGTGTTATACCAGATTAACGGAAATAATCTCAGCTAACTGACGATATAAACCATTTTTACCAAAACAAAACACAAGTCTCATAAGAAGCATCTAAATGACCCCTTAGCGAAAAATGCTCACGGACATTGGCACAGAACTCAAGATAAAAGTACCCTTATTACTTATCGTAGCTGCACATACAGTACAAGATCTCCGATTAAAGCTGAGTTTCCACAGATTATTTAGGTATATTGTATCATCACTGAGTGATCCTAATTTGCGACAGGGGAAGCAAAGACAGACATCACAACACGTACCTTTACGTAGCTTCTAGGGAGATCGTCTCACCGTAGCTTTTAATCTGATCAAAAGACGTGTTCAATCGCATTAAAACGAGAAAAAACGCGGTTGAATCGGTTAATCCATAGGTTGATAAAGTTCCTGGGCAATAATTGGAATTATTTATAATCCATAATTCGATTTTTATGTAAAAATTGCATAGCAAAAGTTAGCTGCTAATGGTAGCCACCAGAGTGGCTGCTGCTTCCGGTCTTGGCTATGCGGCAGTATAATACACCCACATGAACAAATAAGGACTATGTGGGAGTTCCCCTCGATTCCATTGGCTCTGACGGTTAGAAAGAGATGTCACATGTGAAAATCCAGCAGGGGGAGCCAAAGATATGAAAAGTCCACCCAAATGGCCCCAGAAGAGGTTTTCTTTTGCTAAATCTGTCTAAAAATGTCAAATATCACTTGTTTTGCATCAATCTTGATACAGGGTACTTATTATATGTTGTACTTTGGATTCCTAAAGCTTTTAGTCTACTAACCCATCATCCAAGGTTAGTTTTCACTATAAGTACAAAATATTTTTTGGACGGACACTATAATTTACAGTTTTTTACCATGTTCAATTTGAATTTTCTTTAAAATAAAAAACATCTATATTGAATCTGACTTTTCTACTTCCAACTGACAGGTTTTACCATTACTTTGAGAAAAAAGATTATTAATTTAACCCTTTTAGAAGGGAAGATATGGTCATTTGTTCTGGGAATGTCATTTTCGAGCCTGAAACCTGAAAAACAGGCTCGGGGTTTAACAGGTTAAACAATAATAATCCATCCTTGCTGTGAAACATTACCTGGTCTCAACACTTTGCTGATCCACGGCAACAATCATTTAAATGTTCAAATTGAGTTTGTGTGGAAAGGACAGTGTGTCATTAAGGTTTGCAGAAAAGGATATCAATAACCTCTAGCTCTATTTTATTCTGGTTTATTGATTCACACAGATCAAAATTAAACAGAGGGCATGTAACACCCTCTAAGAATGGACCCAAAACTCACAGATCAATGCTTGCCTGGCTGTGGAGAATTGGCACTTTAGAGTTAACACATGTTGGGCAATGAAGCCATTGTGTGTGTTATTTAAACTGGATACATTAAACAGTCTCCACTAAATGCACATTGAACATAACCTGTGAGCTTCACTTATAAGATAAATAAATAAACTATACAGGAGATGTTTGTGCAGCTAACTTCGCTTTGCTGAAGGAGAAGAAAATCTAGTGCCAACCAAACTCTCATTCTTCAGGATCAGGCTGAAGTTGGGGTGCAAGAAAACATACAAACAAACAAACAAACAAACAAACAAACACTCTCTTACCAAATTAGCCATAGCTTTGCCCTGATGTAACACAAAATCCATGGTGACATCAGCAAACTCATACAATCACGTCCTATATTGATTCACCCGTCATTACTGTAGGACATGTTAAGAATAATGATTTCAGTAACTGTGATTGATATGAGCATTACATATACTTCATATTTGTAGGCGTTTGGACAGTGACATATGTTTACTACTAATTAAGTACTAATTTAAACTGGATTTCAAAAGAAACAATAACTTTAAGATTAAAGTGCCAAGTCTCAGCTTCCCTGGTGTTTGAGGCTGTTAACATTCATACAGCGCAATCAATGTGCTTTACTCTTAGTCTCTTTTATCCATGGGGATCTCTAAAAATGATTGCATTAAATCATTATGTGTTGGTAAACAACCTGAAATTAGTGGCAAAAGTTGGCACTCTCACGTCATAGTCAGTGAATAATGTCATGTCCAGTGTGCTGGAGTACAGAGCTACAGATAATCTGTCCTAATAGTTATGAACTGCTCTGTAGTTTTACTTTCCGATGTTCTACATCATGAGCTCAATCTATTTCACTCACAGTATGTTTCACAGCATTACCACCCTTGAAAATAACATGTTTCCAGTTTAAATGTCCGATTATATTGATGCATTCTCTCTGTGTGAACGTGCCTTGCAATTTGGCAGGTTGGCCTGGTAGTGTGCATGAACACTGCTCTGATTGGCATCGCTAATAGTGCCTTTAGTATTGAGTTAGGCTGCGGAGGTATACACCCCCATTTGTGAAAGATGATGTTACTTTACTGATTGATGCGCCATTCCCTAGGTGTGGAATGATGTGTCTCACCTCCACGACCTCTGCTCCATATGAGATACCGAAATACCCTGTTGTAACCCTGAATCTATTTTCTGGCATGCATTATACAGTAGGCGAAACATCCACAAGTCTCCCACCACAATCCACTGGACTAAATTAACCCCACTACAGCTCTTCCTCTCCTGAAAGACAAGTGACTGTAATCAACACTTGGTTTAATCATACCTCTCGCATAGTGTGAAAAACAGAAAAAACAACTACTTGTTAAGCCATTAAAAGTAGTACCAGAATAGACAAACACAAATTAACAAAATCTTGTTAAACATCTGATACAATTAGTTAAGTTCCTAATGTAATACCAACCTAGCAAAGCCACGTTTCATGTTGTTTTTGGTGCAGGTATGATACTTGGGGGCTAGGTAATATAATTTAAAAATGGGCAGTTGTGGACAGAGTGCATATAGACATTAGACATTTAATTTCACTTTCACAATTGACATGATGAAATGGGGATACATTGTCCAACCATTTATATTTTACTAAATAGATATATATATAATATGTATTTAGCAAGTTGTTCAAATTGCATGAAGTATTTATTTTTTACTTTCAATCAACACCACACAAAACTGCATGTTTTACACACATTAAATCATTACATTTAATATACATCTTTCACAGAATATTCTGTTCTGCATTTTCCAATTACTCCAGAGGCCAGTTTAATTGCATAACATGACAGTTTAATTAATATAAGTTTTTGTTAATTATATTGAATATTGTCACTGATTCAGGGCAATAAAATGAACCAAATCATTTTTGCTGTTTAGTTGAAATGGTAATAATATTGGTGTAATGGCATTCAGTCAATGGCCCCTAATGTGCGCTTCACTCTATTACCCTCGTCTTTCTGAAATGTAGTTCTAAAAATTAATATTCCATTTTCATGTTAATTATCTAACAACATTTTCAAGGCTTCATAAATGTTTTGTACTAATTTGACATGGAGACAAGTGCATGTGACTGACCGCATTGAAGAATTATTCATACTCTGTAGGATTAAACATGAGATAAACTCTCACAACACAAAGTCACACCAGACTCCTTGAGTCCCCTTCAATGTGACAAAAACTGTGAAGAAAAATAAATGAAGAGACGGTGATGTGCTAAATGGGTTCAAATGTGTGTCGCAGTTAACCATTACAAGGTCACTGATACATTTAAATGCTCCAGAGGAGAGCGAAAGAGAGAAAGGATTGATTGAACAGATTCCACGTCCCGCTCTCCTCATTAGACTCATTTCTCAGCTGCCTGGGGTTAATTACCACACACACACCTCACGCTGTTGTTCCACTTACATCATAATTACTGTGGCGGGGATCGAGAACAATCTAAAGCTCATGATATGAGGCCCTCCACCAGCCACACATGCACGCACATACGCATACATACACACACACGTACATACAGACACTCACGTCACAACAGCCTCCGTCCCCATTAATATTTTCTGCCTGAACCTCCTGGTATATTCCCAGATCCCCTTCCCTCCCCAGGAGCCAGCTGTTTTTGGGATTGATTTCATTTATTTAATGATGGCTGTGTTAATGACCCTTTGAACACCACTGATGGTGCTACAGACACCACAACATCTCAGAGAGGAGGATTGGATGAGGGCTTTATGAGTGAGGGTGGGTGATATTAAAGAGGGCAGATTGAAATAGAGGAACTACAACAGAAATACGGGGTAGGCTATAGAGACATGTTTGCAGGCGGTCTTTGTCTTTCTCAAACAAACAAGGACACTGGATGCAGCATAGAAATTAATAACCACTCCATGGACTCGTTTTTTCACTGTGACACAGATGAAACGAGACCTATCCACCTCTCATCCGAGGGGGGTAGATTGTTAGCATGACTCTTGTGGATATTTTTTTCTAAGGCACTAGTTTGGTAGCTTTGGAGTAATCCCAGGGTATGCAAATGGATTTTTCTGCAATCAACCCTTTCCTTGGGGACATAAAAGGAAATCATTTAGAAAGCGTCTGCAGCAAATGGTATGCATATGTTTTAGTAATGTTTAGTTTCTTAGCATGCATACTAGTTGCCAACAATAATTCAATCATGTATCACAATCGAAGCCACATATTGGAAGACGAGTGCTTGAACTGCATTGTTGTCTATTTAAAATACAGTTCTTTGCAACTGCATCATTTCAACAATAGCTTGTACTATCAAAGGTGTGTGTGCAGTTAACTGGTATCATGGCATTATTGACAATGTTAGCCAGGCAATTTAAGCAGAATAAAATGAAATGAAGTTTTATTCTGTGAATAGTTGCCAACTGAAGCTCAGAGTTTTTTTTTTCAATGTGCATTCAGTGGAGATGGTTTGATGTATCCTGTTTAAATACACACGCAATGCTTTCAGCAAGATAAAATACTGAAACCAAGAGCTGAGGGTTTATTTTCACTCCCTAACTCAACAACATAGACTCTGTGCCCTCATGTGGAAACCGCGTCAAACAACCTTATACTAGAGTCACAGATACTATCACTGCACTAATGTCCTCACTACAGTTTCAGAGATAATCCTGCTCGTAGAAGCTGCAGAAAATGCATTCTTTAAATCATTTGCCTGTAGCTGTGCAGATACCATGCCATGCTTCAGACACACACACTACAAACAAATGGAAATCGACTTCATCCCACCTCCCTTGGTGTGCACAAACACTTTACATAAGTGGCATATGGATAGAAATGATAACATGTAATGTACATTTATTTATAGTGCTAGAAACATGACCAGATTCTTGATGCACTGTACAGTATGTTGTGGGTAGATGTTTTGGATGATACATTCACCACCAGCATTGATCACAATGAGTATTTCCATTAAAGTAAGTCAGATGACACATTTTACACCATGCAATGAGTACACAGTCTGATTTACACCATTTCCTTTAGCCGCACAACATTGCTCTTCAGGTTTTGAATTTCATGCTCTAACCACATCTGCAACAACTATAGAAAACCATACTTGTATGTTTCCATTTAGGTTCCTTTAAAAATCACACATAGTTGACTTTCTCTGATACTTTTCTGTTTCATTCCGTTAGCACTATCCGAGGAGTATATGTAAATATGATCACAAGTCTGATTTATTAGGCTCATACTTTAAGTGTTGATTTTCAATTATGTATTGTCACTTAGTAGTTGTGGTGGGATTTTTTCCCCAGGGTGAAATTAAGTTATTATTTGATTGCATGTGAAGATGCTGATCAACACAATGCAATAAACTGAAGGAAAAATGGCAATATTATAGCTTTTGTTTACTACCACTCCTTAAAAGTTTTTGGCAGGGTATTCTTGAAAATCAAGTTATTGCAAGCTTACAATGGGGCAAGGCTGTAAACAAAAAACATTCTGTAGTCTGCAATATCTGCAGTCTATCTTTATAGATTATTGTATGAACTTCCAAAACTGTATCCAGTGAAATTGTAAGCAGCTGTTAGTTGGTGATATCCTCAAAACTGTCAATCAGAAATGGAGATCATTGTACTAATGGGCAAAAAACAAACAGGGGAGTGGCTCTCCCTGTTTGTCAGATTGACAGGTTCATCCCTAGAAAAGTTTTCAAAAACGGGCTGTGGTCTTTCTCCCTTTTTTATGTTTATTTGATGCATCTCTTTCAGATCAAATAAATCCAGCAGGGACACTACACTAGATGTGTCAGTTATGATCGCAGAATTGACAGGAAAAACATTAAACAACCAAGCATCACACACTGCCAGCCAAAAAGCCATGATAGATCTCAAATTCATGTCTGTAAATGACCACTGAACATCTATATAGAACCATTTTGAAGAACACACATTATTTAAAAAACGTTTAAGTTTTCAGGTTCCCACCTTATTTTATATTTGATGACTGTTTTATGTAACTTACATGTTTCTGTTAAGTACTTATCCCCTTCACTTAAATGTTCTCTCAGAAAAGAGCCTAATTGAAATGTCCTGCTGCTATGACCTTGGGAATGGTAATTTTAAACGGAGAACTGTATCTCTCTGTTACTGTTGTCAGTTTAACTTATGTCCTCATGAAGAAAAAGAGTGAGTCAAGCATGCATCAAGCTGATCAATGTAAACCAAGTTGGATTTATAGGGTGACACAAGAGCAATGTATATTTTAAATATTTTATTTAACGGATTCGAAGACAATATTCCTGAAATTAAAAAGACAATTGTTTGTTCCTAAACTCACTAGTGTATATGGTGTAAGATTGTATTAGCCATGCTTGTATCGTAGCTCCAGGGAAAGCAGCGTTGGCCGATTGGCCGGCCCACCACTTTGGACTGATATATCTCAACATAATATATCATTATGGTCTATGGTCTACATCTCAACAACCATTGGATGCTTTCCATTTTATGCCATTCTACAGATGAAATACAAATATTTATGTCCCACAGGTATGAAAAGTATGAAGACTGACTAACATATGTCTGCTTAAATTGTTATCCACGATGAAAGCCCCTTATTTCCATTCTGTCCCTCTTCTTCTTAACCAGCGTCGTCATTCCCTTTTTGCTCTTCAATTAGCCATTTGTTATACCTTTAATGCACAACACTGCACACTTCATTATCCAAGGCACTTGTAGTTGTTAAAACATTCATGATTCCCAGAGGAAGCATAATTTGGATTTTGGCAAATGGATGATCGCTCCTTTAGTGTTAGAGGTTCAGCAAATAAACCATTGTTTGCAACGTCTTGTAATAATATTGTATCAGAACCCTGTTATTCCTATACCTTTTCAAAGAATATTGCAAGCCTTTCATTCCACAACATAAATAAGATATAATGGCACATTTGTATACTGCAGATTTGTAAAGACTTGACTTGCATAGTGGTACCTGAAGAAACTGCTAATTTTGGGGTTTTCCCACGTATAGTCAGATGCAAGGTGACGAGAGTTCAATACTGGGCCTGTTTACTGGAACCACAACTCCACTCACATTTGAGTGATTAACGGATACAGCTCATCTAAGTGCCTGTTGTTTAAAGATTCAGGGTAGTCAGTGCACATATATTGAGAGCTAATCTCAACCTATTTATTTTAAGTCATCTACAATCATTCATGATAATTGGTATTGGGGAAACCAAAGCTAATGGTTGACTTCCTCCTGGTATGTGGGTTACCAACCAATCATTGTGCTTTTTTGGTAGTGCATCACAACCAATGTCTGTACATTATGGTACTTTGCTAGTTTGTTAAAATGTCCAGGTAACTGTACGGGCTTACATGTGCATTAAAAGCACACAATATAATTTTAATTGACAATGTGGCTTAAAAAAGATGTAAACATCAGGGGATTATTTCTGTCAATACTAGGAAGGAAAAATATTTCTATTTTTGAAAGTTATGGCACAAGTGGAACAGGATGACCACAGTGGGAAGGTGCTACAATAAATTAGGTTTCTTCCCAGAAACTTAAAAAAAGATTCACCAAATATATCACAATAGGACACATAAGCGGATAATAACACAATACAAAGTAGTTGAAAAATATTATTCTTTAACAAACCTTTTAAAAAGCTAATAAATGAAAAGACATACACATGTATTCTCATCCTCCTCTGACATTTTCACTGATGCAACACCATGTAACTTTAGCAAGGGAGACATTGCATTGTGATGTAAAACTAAACAGTTCGGGTATGACGAGGCATGACAATCAAAAATATTATATAAATATTCTAAATGCATGGAGAGAAGCATTTTTGATAGGGCCAAACTAAAATATACATTGGCAAGTGTTCATTTTTGCCAGCTATTTCCATTGATTCTGTGCTTATTAGCATTGTTAAATGTGTCTTCCCTTAATGATCATTTGGGGAGAAATGGCCAGTGTATTATTTCTACTGGCACTGAAGCCCCACACAGATAAAGTAATATAGTTTATAATGGTTTCTTACAAGCAGGCTCAACAACAAGCTATTACATATTCCATGTCAAGCATGTCACAAACGTATCCAAATGCCTTTGTTCCCTTTTCCTCTGGCCAAAAGCATTCTCCACATTATGATACAACGTTTTAATTAAAATTCGACAACTAAATTGTTTATTTGTTCTTTATACTGAGGATGTATATTTCAACTTGGAAAACAAGTACAAAAGTATAAGTTGCCAAGCATCCTGATATTGCTTAATTATCTTAAAGATGAGCATATTCAACTCAACATACACCATTAAGAACCCTATAAAGGTCATACATCACTGCATGAATATTGCTCAGTATCATAATATTTTATTTAGTTTGTTTATGGTATTAAACATTTTTACTCATCACATGTGTGATCCATACATTTAACTGCATACATTGTCCCCTATGTTCCCTGGAGAATGATAGTCTGTTTCCTGCCAACTGTCCATGTTCACATCTCAAAATGGCGCCACTGGGAAACCCCTCTATTGCTTCTACATTGGAGACTTCTTGATGGGCTTTGTGATACTTTTGTAACTCCTTGAGAAGTTGTTAACATGACTGATAGCAAAAATAATATATACAGAATCAAGATAAAAAATACTGTACTTGCTACTAAGCATTAAAGGACTTTACAAAGATGACAATCATGTTCTGTAAAGTATGGTTTGCATGCAATGTGGAATACTGACAAACCCCTGCTGTTTATCTCAGCAGGCATGCTATTTTCCATCTAATGCAATTTCCCCTATTAAGTAAAGTCTTAATTATTCTCAACGCACAGTTTTTCTGAAGACAGGTGCATGATATGTAGATTACAGATGTTTGTGGGTGTTTAAAAATGCACGACCATTTAAGTGTTGAATAGCTGCAGAAGAAAAAGCAGAGATATTCACGTTTTAGTAGCCTATAATGCCCTGCAGCCCATTAGGGACTAATGGGGTATTTTGAGTAGAGAAATATATCATTATGGTTTATAGTCTAGTTGTATTTAGGTCTTAAGTAATGTTGCCATTTAAAAGCATAATGTTTGACCGAATGTGTGGAGTATGAGAACATTGTAATGTCTGTGTAAGATAATTTAATGATAACGTCTTCATGAGTATTGCCATGTTCTTTCTTTAGTGTTTATGTTATTTATGTTAAAGTGCAAAGGACATTGACTTAATGTGTGACAACTCTTGACATTAGCTCTCACGCCAGGCCTCGTGCCATAGTCATTCTGACGTCTGTGCTATTTAACTGCACATATAGTGGCTTCATGATGGGAAACCTGATGTGTAAATAACAGAGATGTGGGGAGACTGGGATAGTTCTGCATGTAGCAAAGGAGTAGGGAGCACAAGGAGAAGTGGTATAGTATTGACAACTGTGAGACTGAGCTAACTAGAAAATGCATTCTAATATTTATAAATCAAATATAACAGTAAAGACATGAATACAAATGTATGCTAATAGTATAAATATATAATAAATATATACCTATTTGTTTTATAAAGGCACTGCATTGTTTAGTTAGATTCAAACTCCAAACCAGCTTCACTTTCTTCAAATATATGGCTCAAGGTGCAATTATCTGTTGATATTTCAACAGTCTTACACACTTTTTCAGTGGTAGAATAATTTTTAATATTTTTAATATTATTGTATGCTAGTTTTATTTTTTCAGCCATTAAAATGTTGTCAGTCTGTACCTATTTAAAGTTATTAAAAAAATATATCTTGTGCTGCTCTACTACAATGTAGAACACATCAAAAGACATTCATCTAAATGTGTGCAATTTTCCATTTTCCAGCTAAGTTTCTTGTCAGATTATGCATATATCGTTCACTGTAAAACAATTTCTTAGACACAGCGTGCAGTCCATTAACTTGCGGTTAGCTTCCCATTAAACTTGCATAATGTTGAGATGGGTAGCATGTCAAGCACTGCAATGTAATGGCTTCTCTTCACTACCAAATATGGAATGACTTTGTGTCATACATCATTATATAGGCAGAAATTCAAGACTTTGAGGGAGGTCGACCACACATCTGCCAAAATCCCTATGCATGAATGAGGAGAAGACACATTCCTTACTCAAAGTGTCTGAGTGTTGCATGCATAGTATATAATTCACTCAAAACTTAACCATCTTTACATAATAGAATGAGGCATTTTACCGTATCCCCTCACTGGAGGAAAAGAACTGCGTAATTCACCCTCACTTGAATTACATTGGAAACTAATTTCCCCTCCAGGCATCCAGGCATTTTGGGTTTATCCCTCTCAGTTCAAGAAAAGGCAATTGCCATTTTGTTGCTAAATTCATCAGGATTATACATTTTGTACAGTTTGGAGAGGATAGCAGTGCGATCAGAAATATCTTTGATGCCGAGCCCATTTAGCTGATTGGTGTTAGAATAAGCATTACCTTGCATACATATTTCACAAAGATGTTGTTAATTAATCAAGGCATCTGAAACATTTCAAACCTCATTTGTCATTTGTTGGAGGATGTGGTTAGTCTATTTTGTGCTGTACGTTTTCTTATTGTAATGAGTGTGGCTAAACCACACAGGAGTTTATCTGTTACCAGTCAGAAAGATAAATCTTCACCAATCTCCGTTTCGAATCGCCAAGGAAAGCTTAAATCAACACTTGTATGCACAAATAGCGATTTAAGGGGTCAACTGCATGCTGGCAACAACCTGCTGAAGGTCAGTTTTCTTGTTTAATCTTTGCTTTGTGCTTTCTTTAGACAGAGGTCATCACGACACATTGTTTTCTCAAAGGCATCCATCAAAGCCATCTCCTTTGGCATTGATTACCTTGGCTCATTAAGAAGCTCTCTGAAGCCCACTATCTTTTCTCTCACACCCCCACCATCCTTTACACACACACGTACCACAAACACCACCTCCCCACATGCACATATATTCAACATGCATGTTCGCCTACACAACAAATCTATGAAACTCTAATACATATGGTTGTGTACACTTTTTTTGTTAAATAAAAAAGATTACATTACACTTTTCAACAGTAAAGGACAAAAAAGGTAATTGTTTTGAATTGTTTTGCACGAGTGAGTCCTTGACACATCTTATCCTCTGTCAAGGCAAAATGCATTGCAGGGATGAAGAAATACACCCAGTGGATTTAGACACAAGAGGCTTTTTTCATCCAAACCAGGACTACTTTTAAATCAATAGCGCGAGTGATGCCTGATTGCATTTTGAAAGAAATGCAATTGAATGGTGACTTCAATGCAACTCAAATCAATGCTATTTGTCGATCCAGGAAATTACTTGTGTCGTGAAACCTGAGACCGTAACAAGACAGGAATACCCTGCCAATGACATTTGTTTAAGAGGAAATTGTCTCCATTTCAGGGGCTCCTGTCTGAGTGCTCAATTTCTAACTGCTCACTTCTAAGATGCAATTATGTCTGTAATATCCAGACAGCAAATATATAAAAAGAAGAAATGAAGCAAACTTTGGCCCACTATGAGCAAGAACAATTAAGACAGGTTGTTTGATTCACTTCAGTAGAGCCTGTAGATTAAAGCCATATTGACTGTGACTCTAATGTGGTGACTTTGAGTGGGGAAACATGGGTCCTAAGTGTCATATTAGGTTTTGGCACAGCCAGGTTAGTCTGACATAGCTCAAGGAGAAAGAAATGGGACTGGCGAAGATGAGCCAGAAAAGAAACTCAAATGGATCTGGCAGAAAGACGTGTCACAGAGCATTGTCAAGGGGGGATATTTTTAGGCCCAGCAGCCACAGTTCACTGGCACTTTTAAAAGAAGGATTGTGGGGCGACTGCAACAGATAGGCAAAGCGAGAAGAGGAGGCAAGAGTTAGACAGTGACAGGAGAGAGAGAGAGCAATAATAAATTGTCATTGAGGGAACCTTTGGTGTAAGATAACAGTGGTAGAGACATGAGCACAGCATGGGTCCCTCGGGGTCTTTACACACACTTCTTAATTTCGTGATGATGCTGGAACTCTTAAGTTGATAGCTCAGACTGTGCCCACATATTTCCCAGGGCTACTGCTATCACTGCAATTATTTGACTCCTTTAGTCGGGAGGCACCACAGATATATTTGTTGTAGTTATTACAACATATGACTCTATTCAGCCAATCAGACAATATGACATTATCTCCGAACTGATATGGTTTTACAGCTTTACACATTTTCCCAACTTATCTTCTATTACAATAAAAAATAAATCAAATTGACACAGTCAGTATGACCTTGTAAATATGTTTTCAGTAGCTAAAAATCCTGTGACTCACTAAAATAGAGGATCAATAAAAAAGTATTACACTATACTGTTTTACTACTTTCTCTTCACTTCAGACATCAGTTTGTAATGTGAAGATTCAAAGTAACAGTATTACTAAATCCTTGATGGAAAATGTCATCATGTCAAGAAAAGATTAGGCTAAATATACAAATGAAACATCTGATACCAAACATACAGTAATATATAATTTAAATATAAATGTGAATTTAATAGAAATTGTAGAGCAAAGAAAATTCTATCAGGGCATTATGAGAGATGATAAGACACAGGAGTGCTGTATGCAACGCTTTCTTGTGACCCTTTTTATTTACTCAAAAGGAACTTCTATTAAACTGAACCAGCTACTTACCTCAAGGACAAAGCTGACATTGAGAAGAGGCGGCATAGTTTATGAGCTCCCTCCCTTGAAATAAAACATACATTGCAGAGGACGTCAAAGCTTTTGTTGCAAGTACAAAAGGTGAAGGAAACATAGGAAAGCAAAAGGAAGACTTCAGGGGTACACAGGAGAAAACTTACACCATAATTTTGAAAGAACACCCATTATCCACTGAGTTACAACTGCAAAGGAGTAGGTACATAAAAGAAAAATATATAAGGAGGCATCAGAAATCTCAATATGCTGGTCAAGTACCAAAACACAGACTCCTGTTCTAAAACAGCTTCCAACATCAGGACAACAATCACAATCTACAGCAAAGACAGCTATACAAGGGATTGTCTTTAGTCTATTTGAAAACTTACCACAGAGGTTTTGTATTTAGAAATACCTTATTTCTATTTATGAGCAGGTGATGTGGGTTGAAAGTTAAGAAGCAGCAAACATTCCAGTCTAAATAATTATCATCAGTGTCGGGTAAGCTTGACTGAGCCGCAGATATAAAGCTAAATCACGTAGGTCAGCTAGAAACTATCAGCTAATTAGAACCAAGTCACCAGTCAGCAAGGTCTTTCAGGTGTGGCATGGCACAAGGAAAAGGTTCTTTCCAATTTGCTAATTACCTTACGCCTACTCGTGTCCTCGTCTACTGTCCTTCGTTATGTGGGTCGCAAATCAATGTAGTTCTTTGGTCACAGACAATCTAGTGAAAAATGTGAGGAGCAGTGATGTCCCCGAAACTTCTAATGTCGATGAAATAAAAAGGTTTGTGCTTGTTCATTTATGTAGGCAAATATTTTATGATATACCTATTTGACATAAAGTCTCTACCTGTTTTGTTTTGCTTGTGTCTTTGCACTTCAATGCAAAAACATTTGCTGAAACTCATGGCAGAAGTTAACGTATCATTCCTATAGGAAGCACAGTCTTGGTTATTTTTCCATTGATCTCTTTATTAATCCAAAACTACCCTGCTTTCAGTATTATTATTATTATTATTATTATTATTATTATTATTATATTACTATATTCTTGATTTCTATCTATTTATTTGAGTCGATTCTGAATGAAAAGGCAAAGAAAGTGTTTCCCTTATCCCTTTTTATCACTGCATGTATTTTTTTTTTATGTTTATCGAACCCAGCTCTTCCAATCCATTATCAGTTTAAATTGATTATTATTTACATCCTGTTAGCATATTTATAAATCTGAATATTTAAAAAAGGAATTTAAAATTCTGATTTAGTTTATTTACTTTCAGCATTTCAACAACATGTATCACGTTGGATATCATATTTTTACATATACTGTAGTTCTAGAAATAAATATTGGACATTTGAAGGAAAACTGTGATGGATAGTGTGCGTATTTGCATCCGCTCATCTATTCTGAGAAACTAACCTTTGTCAGTGTTGATTGCTAGGGGCACAACACACCAGGGAGAATCCTGGCAGCTCTGTCCCTCCTGAGGTTGACCAATGACAAAAGTTTCAATGCACACCACAAGATATTACCTGCTTGGCAGTTCCTCGTTTCCATGGACAGCTATAGTGAGGGAGAAATCAATTTCTTCCACCTCTGCCATCCAAATGTGGCAGGATCAGCTATGATACTTTTAAGGAGACAGCTGGCAGGCTGTGAGTTAGTGCCTCTGCTCATTAAATTGACCCTCATACCAGATTGAAGATTCTGTTACAAACTGAGGTTATTTGAGAGGCTGATTATTCCTCATGTCCTTTCAGTTTCCTCCAACTTCCATTCATTATTATTTTTACTTGTACTACAACTTAGCAGTTACTATTCGTCAGCCTGACTGAGAATAATGTATTTGACAGTGTAGGGAGTTATTTCCAATGAAGGTATATTGTATATTTTTTCTACAATTTTTAAGCCTTTTAATTTTATACTTGGCAATATGCAATTAAATACCTATATTAATTACTTAAATTATTAATTCCTTCTCTTATATACAGTGACACCTATCTTTGATGCCTATTTTCTTCAATGGAAAGAATGATAATTACTGTTACAGCATAGAAAGGATAATGTTAACACAAGATAAAAAGGCAATGCATTAATAACACACTGCTATCAGGTTTTACCATTCTCTGCTGCCCTGCAGTTTGCCATTTTGACCAGAGCAATTGTCCTAACATGTATTCTAAAATTGAATCTCAAATGTAATGTAATGTTTGCAGTAGTCAAAAAATATAATGAAATGAAGCCAGTAGTGTTCCAGGAAGAAGAGCAAGGGCATCAGCCCCAGATGCTCAGAACTTGTAATTTTCTAGAAACCTGTCCGCTTAAACCATGATTACTCGTGTTGTAAGTATAAATCCCCAGCATTTCACTTTGTTTGGCAACTAAAAATGCCTTAGAGATTTCCAGATTTCATTTTAACAGCTTAAAATATGCGTAAACCAGTTAAAAAGATGCTGGAAACTGTGAAGACAAGCTTCAATCTCTAGTGATGTGCAGTTCTTCATCCTCATTATGTATCTCAACCAATTCCCAAGGGCCCCATTTTGACCAACCTTGATGAGAACATGGCCCCAAAATGCATTGTGCGGGCACACACACAAACTCACACTCAGTCAAAATGTTTTGCATCTATTCCTTGATGCTAATCTCACTTGAGGATTACACATTCTGAGAATAGTGTTTCCCAGATGCCAAAGCTAGTGCTCATTTTCATGTTTCAGTGCAGAAGCAAGCAGTCTTGGGAACACAGTCATTAACATGCCGCTCTGTTACAATGCAATGTTTCCAGACATTCCTCCTCTCTCCACTTCCACGAGTCCTTTCTGCTTTCTCATTTCTCCCATTCCATTACATCTGTTTCCGTCCCAGGGTTAAAACACAATGCAGACATGTTTTTCTAGATGTGGCAAGTTTTGAAACCATGCTGACATACAGTCTTTATTGTTTACCAAGTTTAGGGCTTCCATATCTTATTTGAATTACAGGCACCAGCAACATTCTGTGTACAGTATAGGGTTTTGTGTTAGATTGCCATTCATCTAAACACACACAGTCATAAAAAACAACACTCACCTTAAATCTGTCTCTACCATTCTAACTGAATGTGCAGAGATTTATATTCACAGTCCTTAATTGTAATTCTGTAGATAACTTTTTTTAGAGTATTTATCAAAAAAAATGTGTTGCCAATGCCTTCTGCCCCCAAAGAATATTGTTTTATATTGTTCTCTTCAGTAATACACCAAAGCTTCCTCTGGTTGTCCCCAATTCCTTTGTCACACACTAACACTCACTAATTTCATCCATGAATATCAGAAATCCACTCCCAGCTGTACCTCTGGAGTATCTCTCCCTAATTAATGACTTAATTAAAAACACTTGTGGGATTATAAAAGGGGTCATATTTGTCCCTATTCAATCAAACACATTCTATTTGGGTAAAATCAGTGTAAGTGATATAGTGTAGTACTTTTCTTTACACAGTCAGCCAAAAGAGCAGGATCTCATACACAGTTTTCTTTAGCAACTGATGGCTGTAGCTGTAGGTGAACGTATGATCATGTAGTATGTTCAATATCTGGTGAGTGTGTGTCAGAGGACTCGTCACCCCATTTAAGAGTGTGAGGATCACTGACAGGACTGCTCGCTGAAGAGAATCCAACATGGTGCATGTCTCATGGGAAAGCTGAGGGGAAAATAAGTTTTCTACATCTGAAGTAAGACAAGTCACTTTGTTTGTATCTGTTCAATGTCGTTGCCTCAGCCTCTCATTGGCTAATCAATGAAACCCAAGAGGGCTCATCAGGCACCAAGGAATGTCAGCCAAAAGCCTTTGATCCGCTGACCTTCATCCGCTGTGCTCCAGCAAAAATACCATAGAGAGTGATCCATGTTTGCATGCTTTTAATGGGCCTCGGCGGGCCCTGTTGACAGTCCTTTGGTTTCCAGAGGGTCAGTACTGTAAAGCATAGTCTCTAAAACCTTGACAAATTTGCCTCTGACATCTCCCCAAACACTCACACTCACACGTACCCATGACAGTAAACTAAGAGGCTTATTAGTAATACATGATTAAGTGATCACTTGTTAATCAGTACAGTAAAATGCTGAATGTGCTGCTGGAAATGGAGCATGGGTTGAATATCGAAACATCAACTCTAATTCCTTCAAGTAAAGCACCAAGCCGCTAAGACATTTCAGAAACCTTTGCGGAGAGAGACTTAAAGAAACACACAACTAAACAGCTAGACACAATTAAGAGATTATTCTCAACATGATGAATGCAAAACATGTTTGTTGACCACATGCCTTGTGTGTGTGTGTGTGTGTGTGTGTGTGTGTGTGTGTGTGTGTGTGTGTGTGTGTGTGTGTGTCCTCAGATGTTGTAATGGCATTCTGGCTGGGGCTGTAACTGATTCGTCTCTCTGAGGCAACCATTTATCTTAATCTGGGCTGACCTAAATCCTTGACATCTGCTGTACAGTCTTTCCCTTTAAAACAGAATTTCAGAGTCTATCCTCCCATGTACCATCCTTGCCTTAACCATAATTGATGACTGTAACCTTTTAATGGTCCACCATATTCATCCACGGCAAAAGCGCCCTCTATGTTGCCTTGAGTTGCATAAAAAAGTGGCATTGCCACTGCATTAAATGAAGAGAAGACAAGAAGACAAGGTTTATTCAAGCATGTTACAAAAGGGTAATTTATAATCAGAGTGCGAGTCTTACATCCTGACGCTGTGGGCAGACCTGGTGGATAAATCAGAAAAATTAGGAGAGAAACCACATGTGATGCTCTGCTTTGTGAATTGTGAATATGATGTTATGCACATTAAACAAATGTAACTAATGAAGGGCTGTCAATAACTACAACAGATTTAATCTAGCAAAAAAAACTAACAGTTTTTACAGGTTTTTTTATATTTATCACTGCAAGTCATTGAATGTCCCCAGGAAATACTGTATATTTGATCATTATTATTTTAGGTTTAATGTATTTTAGACACTGTTCTTCATGTTTTCGGTTGTGATATAAATAAAATAAGCAGTTACGTTGCACACAATAATGATTTATCAATACTGAATGCAAAATATCTTTGCAAGCATGTATTTTAATAAAGAAATAAAGATTTTTATTTATTTAATTGTCTGTACGGTAATAAAACCCCTTTGATTCAAATCTTTAAAAAATGAGGCATATTTCTTAACAATAGATATGACCTTGCATCGATATCTTTTCTACCTGTAATCAAAACTATTTATCTAGTATATTTAAATACTGTATATACTTTTCTATAAACATACAATACTGTATGAACAGTGGTTCATTATACAGAGAGATGAGATTCTGAAAATGCATCTTTTGCTGCAAAAATTGTTACGCAAAGTAGAAATACATTATTTACATTTCAAAGTAATCTACCTGGAATGGGTGAAATAAAAACCCATGATATATTTGTGATTTCAACTTGCTAACTGACCGCTAGTAATATTTATAATTATACAGATGTTAATTGTTTATACTATAAGTAGATACTACCAGAACTAATTAGAGAATCAAGCATCATTTCAGAACTAAATCCAGTTAGCGACGGTGTTTCTTCCATCGATGGTGTAGTTGTACGTATCATAAGAACGGCCCCTGTGAATGACAGCACTGTCATGTAATGTGTGCAGAAGCAAAAAAAAATTTGGATGAATACCCAGCATTGATTTTAGCACTATGAGCCCAAAGAAAAGGATGTTAAAACCTCCGACTGTCTCATCTCCAGCCAGACTCATTCGGCAGAGCAGGCACACATTCTGTTTTAATCAGAGACAAATGTACGTAAAGGTGTGGGCAAAGAGGAAAAAAGAGCAGCTATAATTATGTTATCAGGGAGGGAGGGAGGGCAGTGGGATGGAAAGGAGTGGAGAGAAAAGTGTTCATATTTCAGTTTCATTTCCAGCAAGGCTTAGGCAGGTTTGGCTGCAGCACAGATACTGCTTATCACCTTGTGACCACAGCTTCAGTCGCCTCAGGAAACATGCTGCTACCGGGCATTGGAGGAAGAGGAAAGGCCCAAACCAAATGAAGCTTCACACAATTTAAATGTGTGAAGACTCACCATTTAAAAGGTGGCCACGCAAAAAGTGTGATAGCATGCACTGACTTTTAGTCTGATTTATAATACTTGCAAACAGTGTGAAAGCGAATATATATGAAAAGCCTAACATCCATCCCCTCAACGCTAACAATAACTAACATTTTTTTTTAGCATTTCACTTCTTATTCGATTTCTATAAATCTCCACAATCACATCCAAGTAATTCTATTGTGTTAGAATTAGATGTGGAAAGATCATTGCATGCATTGATTCTCCACTCTGCTTAAATGTAGCTTTGCCCTTTTACTGCCAACAGAAGTAACAGTGTGCAGTAATAGAAAAAGTGATTATAGTCCCCATTAAACAGAATAATCAGCTGCATGATAGTCATATTAGGAAAACTGCAAAGCACAATCTGCTCAACATGATGGATTGCAATATTTAAGGCAGCAATATGTTTGTGTATGCAAGTAGTTTTAATAAATGTTTCAAATAACGAAAGGCTCTGAATTCCTGGAGGTAGGGCAGAATTGCAGAAGCTTCTTGCTGTAAAAAATAATCTTTGTATATTCAGACAATGTATATCAATTAATAATGTAGGTTGAAAGTTAAAATATATAGACAACCTTTCTGTTTCAAAAGACTTTTTTCCAACTAAACGTTATCTCAGGTAGACAGAAAAACCCAAAGTGGACTGACAGAGATATTATGATTGTCAGAGTGGTGGATGATAGGGTGTATCTGCCATCATATCTAATGTGACGAACAATACAGTAAAGAGAAAGTTACATGTGAATATTGTGAGGTTGATCACTTTCTCACCAATTTATTTCAAACCTTACGCATTTCTTGCAACTTTCAATCAAATAGATTAATAGCTAAATGTATTTTCCCAAAAATGATTCGGTACACATTTTTTATTTTATATCACACAATTGTTGTACCATTATTTAAAATATGTTTTGTTGTTTTTTTGGCTCATAAGAGTTCATAAGCAAAGGCATATCTTTTGCCTAGGGGGGTAGGCACTATATCGTACTGAACAAACCAAAAAAAAAGTGAACTGCCCGTACAAACACATTAGAAAGTACAGCAATAAATACACAAATCACCCGGGGGAAGGCCAAGCCAGCTGGTACCAGAGCACTTAGAGAAGTGCAGAAGTGCAAGGTTTTTAAAAAACAGTCATTCTGTCTAAGTGTGTAGGTGCTGTGATGAAAGAGGTCCTCAACCTGATAGCACTCAGCTTTCTTCCGGAGGACGAAAGAGAAACTGTTTGTGTAAGAGAGGTCCGAATGTGCAGGATTCAGAGGCAGAAGACAACAATTCAGTTTTTGATTGTGAATATAATCCTTCCCAACGGTATGCTGTTCCTACAACACTGTATATGTATTACAATATGCACCAAAAGCATTAGCATAAAAGGGTAATAACAATGCAATAGTTATTGTCTCTAGGCTTCAACAGGATGTATCACGACATGTCAAAACAACACAAACAATTGCTTAGCCCTCCATAACAACCCGGGTTCAGGAACAGAGGATGCAAGGCGAGTTCAGAGATAGAGCCTGCAGGGAACCTTGTCAGAAATGGAATCCTTTAGTGTAAAGAAATCACAGATTCAAGAAGATAATTCCTCTTTTCAGGAGTGTGGTTGGATAAGGGGCAACAAGGTTTAGGACAGTGAACTCTGCCCCAAACCGGTTTTGTGAAATATGAATCTGGCTTGTAGGCTGCACAATGCATTTCACATCACAGGGGATATTTTTAGTTTTCTCTGTAATCGATTTTATATACATTTCTTAAGCTTAAGTATAGCATTTTCTTATCGTTTTTCCCATTTTGGCAAATGTTTTGGGTTAACTTCTTATATCTTTTTTCATCTAAACATTAAGTTAAGGTTGTAAAATAACTTATAACTGACAATATAACTGGGAAAAGCTGATGTTGTTTGTCACTGATGCATCTTCAGCCCCCATTTTTCATCAGACAAATGTTCACCTCTTTCAGACACTGCATCTTTTGGATAGTGTTTTCTCTCAACTCAGTCTCACATTCACAGTTATCTCCATAGGCAGTTTCAGCAGGGAAAGAAAATCCCTGTCAACAAAAAACTGCAGGGGCATTTTGATTTTCACTGTCAATATTCAATAGATTCACTGTCATCTCCTCATTCATTACATATTAGTATGAGCCGAAGAGACATCCAAGTCAACATTATGTTAATTAAACACTTCTGTATAAACATCACCCCTGAATAGATCCAGGAAGAGAGGAAGCATCACCTTTTTTCCATCACCAGGATCATGGTGTAAATGAAGCAGGCCCAATGGAGCATGATCACAAGTTAGGGTATCATTGCTGTGTTAGAGAGCTCTGTCGGAGAGGATCCTCTTGTTTCTTTGTAAAAGAAAATGGATACCAAGATGATATCAAAACATCTAGGGTTGGTTGCGATACTTGTTAGGGGAGTCTGTGGCTCAGTGGGTATCGTGCAGGACTTCTAATCAGGGGATAGCAAGTTCAAGTCCCACTGCAGTCAGCATGTCCTTGTGTCCCTGGGCAAGACACTTCACCCTAAATGGCTCCTGTGGGAATTGTCCACAGTACTGAATGTATGTAAGTCGCTTTGGATAAAAGCGTCTAACAAATGACATGTAATGTGTATGCTTTTAATGCTATGTTTTTTTCAGGGACACTTGAACTATTTTCTCAAACCTTAATGTGTAATATATGAATCTATTCTATATAACACCCTCAATTAGCACTCTAAAAGCAGGGCACCATCTAATCTTCATGTAATAATATGTCTTCAATCAGATTGATATTAAATGGGTTTACTGAACTGTGATATTTGGTGATTATTGACTTTCTCTTTTCCACCTCAAGCAGCACACCCATATATTAGTTTCCTAGAATCCATGGCAGCCTTCAACAAGGTTCAGACATGCATGTAAGCGTGAACACAAACACATCTACAGTACATGTGACAGAGGCTCAGCAAAACAATTAAACAAGTCTCTAAGCAGCAGATGGGCCTTTGCAAGACAGGTGTGACAAGGAGAGAATGAGATTAATTCTCATTAGGTGATTTCAAACTAAGCTTCCACTCAACAGAAGCGGTATGAGACACTGAGAAAGCAAAAGAGCCACATGCAGAGAACACTTTGAATTAATTCTACATTTCAGTTTGACTTCCATTTGAATGTTTACCTCTTCCCTCTTTGGGCAATTTAAGTTGATTGAATATGCCAGCTCTCTCTATTTTTATAGAATGCTTTATACTGCAGATTCAGTCAAGGCAAATTAAATCCCAATCCTATGTTTCCATCTTAGAAGAAGGTAGGCACTTTCAATAACCAATAAATATGGATTTGTGCATTTCTATAATTGATTACTGCAGATCTGCAGTGTTCCTTCGGGCTGCCCTCACACTCACTATTACACATCAAACTCATCAGCCAAACCCTCAGGTGAACCACAGAACCGGTTTTTCACAACCTCAGTTTAAGTATCTCTCTCTGTTTTAAATTTGTTTGGCTCACTGTAAGGCGCTAACCAAACCTTTGACACAGAAAGCTTGGCTTTGACTAACTGGTTGGCTTACTCAATGAACCTCATCTTACACAAGTCATCAACAACACGTCGATTCATACCAACTTAATGGGTAGATGCACATACAAATACAAATAATGAGTATTCACAATCACAGATACAGTCATATGGGAGTCTAAAGGTTAGAGAAGAGGCTGTACGATTCAGCAGTAGCGTGTGCTAAGGAGAAACTCTTCTCTGTGTAAATAAAGGTTAATAAGGGAGGCCATTTTTCATAGATTGTTATGGAATACAAGTAAATCCTCTCTGAGACCATGGCTTGTGGTTTTTACTCCCTGCCAGGTTCACATTACAAATCAATATGTTTTGACACTCAAGTGAAGCAATATCAGATCTGCCTCTGTGCATTACTGTGATCCTCATCCTTTTGCCATCTGGAGGAATACAATTCTCTCTTAACTCATTACTTTGGGTGATACTGGGTTATTTGTTTTAAAGTTAAACTTTTGAATCTGAAAATGCGTTTCTGTGCATTCACTTAACTTTATTAAAGAGTTGGGAAAGATCTGAATCATTTTCACATCTATTATATGATTCAATAAGCTCTTTATTGCATTGACATGCATAATACATATGCAGTCCTTTAAAACTATCCATCAGGAAAGGGTTTGTATCCACCTTTATGGCCTCATGATCTTTTCACTGAAGTAAATTGTAGTATACACACTCAGACTGGTGTGACTTTGTGGATGTACCTGATTGGTAAAGTGTAATGTAATGCTGTCAGCTTTGCCATTTGAGATGTGATAAATGGGTTTGCTTGATCCAAGACAGCACACAACTGTCTACTGATATTTAATTAGAAGATGACTCAGTGATATGCTCTCTCTCAGATTTTCTGGTTTTATCAAATATAATTATTTAAATATGTTCATTTAAACCAGTGAAGACATATTTAATTATTCTACTAAAATACATTTTGAAAAATGTTATATAAATATAAAATGTGTTTACAACTAGAACCTTTTGGTTTGCACAATAGACAATTAAGTTTGAATGTGATCATTTATTGTATCCCTGTGTTTAATTGTTACACGTACACAGCTCATTAGGGACATATCTTTTCTTATAACATATTATAGGAATACAGTATGAAATTCCTCCTGATTGCACAAATTACCAAAAGTATGTGCCAATGTTTTTTTATCTTCTTGTGCTCAAAGCCAATATGTTGTCACAGTGTTTGTTTCTGTTTGTTTTTGGGTGCGCTAACACAAAATAGTGTGTATGTGTCATTTCAAATGCCATTTTCTTTTCATCTGGGGTTAGAGCTTTCCTATTTTCCTCATTACTTCCAAAGGAAATGTGGGGGAGAATTTGCATACTGGTGAAATTGAAAAACAACCTTGAGAAAGCAATACTCCGGCTCAGTCAAAGAGGGGCTTTGATCGCTCTATAAATGAGCGAGAGATTGTCAGGCCCTTCATAGTGAGTAATTGTGTTCTGAGCAAAAAGGTGTGATCTGCTCATTGTTTTACTTTATAATGAAACTAAACAGTTGCATTTTGCAGTATTCCTCTTTGTTTGCCGCTTCAGTTATCTCTGTATCTACTGTAGTAATGTAGGCCTATCATTTTATCTCCATAGAGACCAGCATCATTTCCACTGAAGTAGCTTTCAGTCAAATGTAATACTTATGGCACATGGTCAGGCTTTTTATTCATCATGGTTTCTCTCTGTGTTGTATTCACTGGGGTAAAATACATTACAATCTGACTCATTTTTGATATTGACTGAACTGTGCTGTATTAAATCAAAATTTCAAATTGTTCCCGTAAAAAATAATGAAATAAACCTTCTTGTCCGTCCAAGGAAGGATATACTGACTTAAATCTCACCAAGGAGATTATAAACACAAAACCATTTAGCCTACACAACGTTTAAAAAGAAAATCTAATTCGTGCAGAGAGTAAAAACATCACTTTGCCGCAGGTACTGATGAGTAAGGCAAGGCAAGGCATGTTTATTTATATAGCACCTTTCAACACAAGGTAATTAAAAGTGCATTAAGAAAATGGCATTTAAAAACAGTCATTAAAAAGCAAAGGTAATAAAATAAACATTAAAAGCGTCACATCATGTTGCCGTACTGATGAGCGTCTGCCTTAAGGTAGCAGCTCAGAGGTGGAGAGGATGTGAAAAAATGATTGACAGACGTTACCAGTTTACTTCTTTTCTCTAAAGGTCAACTAATGGCTTTCTTTGCTGGCCTGCTATATGTCCTGTTATCTTAACAGCCCTGTTCAGTCAATAGATGTTTAGAGTTTGAAATATAACTATATGAAATATAGTTCCGAAAATAGCTCCACCTCCAGTAGATTGTATCTCTCTGTTCTGACCTGCTGAGCTAAAACAGAAATCCTAGACCCCACTATAATTCCTATAGGGAGGGCAAGCTCTCCAGCTTTCCAGGAATTTAAATATCATGATCTCATCAGAATCAGAAACAGCTTTATTACCAGTAAGTTTTACACGTACGAGGAATTTGACTTGGTGTCGTGGTGCATAAAAACAAGAATTAAAAACACAGGTAGAGAACTATAAAACATATTAAATATATAGTAAAATATAACAAATGGCTAATTGCTGTTTTACTCAACAAACAAAGAGTATCCCTAATTTACTTTCATGAAATGGGTAGAATGTTCAAAAGTAAGTGTAAGTGTTGCCTGTTTTAGAAAAAAAGCTTTGCTGTTGCATAAACCCCCTCTAATATTTCTAAAGTCTTTTAAATAATACTGCTGATAATAATAAAATGGTCTGCACTTAGTTAGTGTTTATGTGACATGAGTTTTGGGTTTGTGACTATTTAGCTCTGTTTTTCCACCAGAAATTAAACTTGCACCAAGTGTGTCATTTTGTGGCTACCTTGCAGGTTGACTCAGGCCAAACCACACACATTGCAACCATACAGAGCCAGTTGTAATTTGTCAACGTTTCCATTTAATGAAGCAGGCACAGGCACATTGCTCTTCACTAGCTGTGTGCAACTGTCCATTGCCACTCTGCAAGATTGATTGGTACTGTCACCCAATCATGACTTTTACTCATTAATAATAATATCATCATGTACATTTATATCATCTCAATTGCACTGACAGTCTTAGCATTCCATGGACATGCTAAGCCTTAAACATACTATTTTTTACCTGCCTTTAAAAAAAAAAAATGTTCCTCATGTAAAGTGTTTAAAAGAAATACAAGGTGATGGCAGTGGGATTCAATTAATGTCATTTTAGTTAGGAGGAATTCCAGCTCTTTTATTTATTTATAACTCAAGTTAAAACTAAACGCATTAAAAAAAGAAATGTTTCTTTCCGAACAGTGTTTCCATTCAAGTGCGATGTGGGACCATTTTTCAATGTTCTGCTTTTTGCTAAACCCAGTGTAAGTTAAAAAATATGTCCTTGATAAGAACACAACTCAACGAATGTAGAGCCAGCAGGCATCTGTGCTAGTGCAAAGTATTTACTTCAAGAAGAATGGTCAAGGATACAAGTTTAAGAAAGAAAAAAACAGCAGCTGCCTATTGCTATGCATCTACAAATTATATTTTAATAAGCGGCCACACAAGTGTTTTACAGTCTGAAAACATGTGACGTGACTTACGAATAAATAGCCCACATGCACATACAACTATATTAAAATGAAACTGAAAAAAATATTATGGATTGGGGGTATATTTAAATTAAACAAGACTGAGAGTATATTACAGTTGAAGACTGAGACAGCTTAAGGCCCTGACACACAAGCCGATTTCGGCCATCGATAGATGTCTGGCCGTCGATGAACGTCCTGTCGCCCTACTCAGATTGGTGTGTCCCGCACCGTAGTGTATTTTCGTCCGTGCCGACACCTTCTACTTTCACCGATTTCGCCGATTCACCTTGTTGAATCGGCAGCGGAGGCTGTCTGCAAAATAAATCACTCTGATTGGCTGTTCAGCTTAGCGAAACACTATTTGTCTGAATGGGAGTGGAGCAGTACAGGACTTAAAGGAGACCTATCATGCAAAATGCACTTTTTGATGTCTTTTATACATAAATATGTGTCCCCAGAGTGTCGGGGAACTCACGCAGCGTCAGACAATAAAACCCTTTCTCTTTACCTCCATACCCCAAATCTTTTAAAAACGGGGGTACAACGAGTGGATACAGATTTGCTGCCGATATTACATAATTTCGGATGGTGGACCCACAGAGAGTTGCTATCAGAAACAATGCCTGAAGTGTTTTGGACTTAATCTCGTCTTTGTTTACATTAGCAAGCCTCACACTCAGAGCTAACCTGTAGCCTACTGTAGAGTCCTATGTGTTTAAAAAGCAGGAAATAAAAAACGGAACTCACCTTGTGATAAACCCGCAAGAGAAAAAGCATTTGAGCTCCATACTGTTTCAGAAATAATCCTTGATGTGGTTTAGAACAGGATGGCGTTTTATCACAGCATAATTGAACTTTATCTCCGGTAGAATTCTGATCAGGTGTTATCTCCACCTCCTTTTTTTTTTTTTTAAAGCTAAGGACCAAAAATTCGCGTTTCTCTAACAGGGCTGCAAAAGAGGGGCATGAGCAGTATGAGGAATGGCTACAATGGGTGAACCGTTTAGTATTTTAAGCAAAAACCTTCACAGACATGTTTTATATAGGTATGGCCCTACAATATATTTTTTCCAATATAGCATAATAGGTCCACTTTAAGTACATGTACTTTGTTACTGTCCACAATCTGCCTAGAATTATTTTAATGTTGTAGCTGTTCAAGATGATCATTTTAGAATATACTGTTAGTAGTTAAATCAATAATAATCCTAGGGCTGCAACTGACAGTTATGTTGGCACATTTATTTATTTTCTTAACGCTGTGCGATTAAAAGAATAAACACAAATAGCAGGATAGGCACACATATTTGCTATATCTTGCCCCACTGAAAAGGCACTGCAACGATACTGTTAAAATATTGGCATAGTTCATCCCTGTGCTGCTTTGCTCGTGTAGCATGTAGCTATTTGTTGTATAATCCATAGACGGTATAATCACGCAATCTGTCTTCCGGTTGCCTCTTTTGAATGAGGATGCACACTACCGCCGCCTGCTGGTAAGGAGAGTTATTGCGACTCACGCATGCGCAGTGCGTACATGCTACTTGGCCGTCGGCTGAAATCTTTGCGGTGTGTTCCAGTGCGACTTTTTGGCCAAGACTCAGGAGAAGTGAGGCGACACAACAGTCGGGTCTGTCGGGACGTGTTATTTGGTGTCAGTTTGGTGTGTTAGGGTATTTAGCCACAGTGGTGCTTTCAGTAAAATGCTAAATTGCTCAAAATACCAATGCTAACCTACGGTGGCCCTGAAGTGCAAGACACCACAGCATCTCAGAAAACACTACATCATTTCAGAAAACACAACAGCATTTCACAAAACGCCACAGCATTTCACAAAACGCCACAGCATTTCAAAAAATGCCACAGCATTTCACAAAACACCACAGCATTTCAGAAAACACCACAGCCTGTCACATTTGACGGAAAGGGTATTCCTTTAGGGATAACACTTCTTTTTTATGATTGGACAGAGCCAGCCAGAGAAGCACTGCTGTGATTGGTAGTTTTTGCGACCAGTCAGGAAATGACGCTTCGTGATTGGTCAACACCCGACAGCGCAATATGTCCCAACCATAGGTCCCAACCATAGGTCCCAACCAAGCGGCAAACTCTGGGGAAGAGCCGGGACGCTAATACGGAAGTGCCTCAAACTGCAGTTCATCTAGTGGCCAGTAGGAGCAGTCTGCAGAAGGGAGCAATTTCCATAGACCCCCATGTTAAAATGCCCAACTTTACAGCAGAAATAAACATGTTTACATCGTGGTTCAAAAAACCATATTCTCTGTATAGTTAGATCCCCCCTTCATGAATATGGATTGGGGGGGTGAATTTTTTCCCAACTCATCTGTTTAATTAATATTAAGCCTTAAAGCTTTTGCATAAATTAGGGCGTGGTCACTTTGATGGACATGTACATGCCTCACTGTCAGCTAACAGCAACTTGTCCACTCTGCTAGGCTACAACCATAGAGGCTACAACAGGGATATTCAACTGGCGGCCCGCGGGCCAAATCCGGCCCGCGGGGAGCTTTCTCGTGGCCCCTGGAACGCACTCCATATTCCAATATAAAAAAAAAATTCTAATTACAGAATTTATTTTTATAATCATTTAAATAAATGTAAATATATGTTCGCTATTATGTTATCCGAATTAAATGAGTCCAAATTATTTCTCCTTCAATAGCTCTTAAAAGGCAATCTTGCATTGGACTGATCAGCGTGTAATTATCGCGATATCGTGTCAATCTCGTTACTCTCGTTACTGATCCAAAATGAGCGGAGAGAAACGGCGGAAAATTGACGGTGAAAACCGACACTTCAACCCCAAATGGACTGATGATTTTGTATTTATTTTACCATCGCACGCCAATCCTAGACCTTTATGTTTAATATGTCAAATAACTGTTTCAGTCTGCAAGGTTGCTAATGTGAGGCGCCACTATGAGACCAAGCATGCTGCTAACTTCAATGCTGCTTACCCGCCTGGTAGCACAGCTAGACGTGGTAAAATAGAAATACTTAAATCTTCTTACACTGCATCAACCACTATTCTTACAACTGCTTCTACAGCCCAGGAAAAGGCCACTGCTGCTTCCCTACGAGTGATGTTCGCTTTAGCCAAAAAGAGAAAGCCATTCACTGACGCTGAAGTTGTGAAGGAGTGTACTCTTGAGATGGTGGATGAACTTTTTGCAGGAGATAAAAACAAGGAATATATAATGAACCGTTTGAAGCAAGTACCGCTCTCTGACACATCGGGAAGTCGAAGAGTAGAGGTACTGTTTGAGGACTGTTTTTCAGCATTAATTGCCGATCTCAAATCGACAGAGTACATGTCACTCGCTGTCGATGAATCGACCGATGCAACAGATACGGCACAGCTCTCGCTGTTTGTGAGGTACTTCGATGGTGACGTTTTTAAAGAGGAGTTGTTATGCCTTTTACCACTGACAACCAGCACTACAGGTGAAGTGATTTTCGCTGCAGTTTGGAGTTTTTTTGAAGAGAAAGGTTTGGATCTAGGTAAGATCAACCTTCTCGTTACCGATGGCTGCCCGTCCATGATTGGGAAAGAAAGGGGCTTTGCATCTCGCTTATGTGCAGAGCATCCCACAGTGAACACACTGCATTGCATCATACATCAATCAGTTCTGTGTGCGAATTTGTCAGGGGAGTTGAAAGAAACAATGGAGACTGTCGTAAAAATTGTGAATCATATTCGCTCGACGTCAGGTCTGCAGCACCGACTGTTCAAAATGCTGCTTCAAGAGCAGGAAGCCGCATACTCAGACCTATTGCAACATAACGATGTCCGCTGGTTGAGCCGAGGACGTGTTCTCGAACGTTTCTTTGCACTGCGAAAGGAGGTGAGTGAATTCCTCTCAAGCCAGAAATCAAGCAAAGCTAAAGACCTACTTGCACGCATGCAAAAGCCGGATTTCATTGCACAGATTGCCTTTTTGTGCGACATCATGGGCCACCTAAACACACTCAACCTGCAGCTACAGGGGGGAGGGTCAAGTGTGGCTGAGATCATTGAGAAGGTTAGTGCGTTTCGGGTGAACCTGGACCTCTTTCTACCTGACGTAATGGGGAGGAAGATCCACTTCCCAACACTACGCAACGTCCCTGTGAGCAGCGCAGCAATGGCTGGAATGAAGGGACTTTTGAAAAGCTTGGCTGAAAACTTCACAGAGCGATTCAACGACTTCAAGATTCCAAAACAGGTTCTTTTATTTGTGCGCAATCCATTTGCGGTCGATGTTTCCGGGTCCTGTCCAGCCGAGGCGAAAGCCGTGATGCCCGGTATTGACGAGGCTGCATTCCAGCTGGAGTTGGTGCAAATTCAGAGCTCTGATGTGCTGAAAGCAAAATTCGGAGAACAGGGACTGTGCGAGTTTTGGGCTCATTCTACTCATCAGTTTCATCACTGCCGGAGACTGGCTATCTACCTGTTAACCATGTTTGGATCTACTTACATATGCGAGTCCGGATTTTCGACAATGAACTTGATAAAGAATCAACATCGCAATCGACTCACGGATGAACATCTCAACCAGTGCATGCAGCTTGCTCTGACCTCGCGCCGACCTGAATTCAGCAAACTGGCTATGGCTCGGAAATGCAACTTCTCACACTGATTTGTCAGGTAGCTTCTATTTTCATTTATTTTGTAATGATGGGACGCTGCCTATGCTTGCATCTTTGTTAATCTCGGACTTCTAGGCCTCCTCTGCCTCTTACTGATCGCATTTGCTATCCTAGGCCTAGCATTGTTTTCTGGTATTTGTTGCCACCCAGCATTTTGGTATTATAATACACAAATCTATATGGATTCATTAGAATAAAGTAGCTGTGGTATGGGGGGGCGGGCGTGGTTTAGCGGCAGGTTGTAAAGCAGGGGGCGGAGCGGCTAATTGCCTGGGATTGACGTAGCTGTCAAGTGGATTAGAATGATAGGAATGCGGTGGTATTTAACCACGTGTGTTTTTGTTCTCTCAGTAGGAGACTGGCGGACAGACGGAAAGACGAACGTTACGCCAGGACGAGAATCCAGACCCCTGCCAGTTATCATTTGCCCGTTGAGGGATTGTTCTGTTTTAGCCACCTCGGGAACCTTGTGTGAAATAAATATCCGTTTACCCGACTGCGTCTCACTCTCCCTCCTTATATTCCGCAGCAGACCACAAATCTGCCACAGTAGCCTACATTACTATTTTGGTTGCCTATTTTACTACTACTACAATAATAATAACAATATCAATAATAATAATAATAATAATTTATTATTGCATGGTTGGATGTACAATAACAATGGCATTTGTTCATTTTCATTGTCAGTCCAGTGTGCGAAAAAGTACACGTCCCACCGTCCGGGACGTGTTATTTACAATATCGGACAAGTAGATCTTTCAATTGACTTGTCCGGCGGACAAGTGACGTTTTTCGCCCGGATTTATTGTTATATTATTGATAGATTCAGTTTACAAAAGGCAGAACTCATTCGCAAATTGGACGTGTCCGCCATTGTTCGTTTAGAAATGTTAGTTTCGGTTCTGTTTGTCGATTCCTAATGAAATGCATCTCGCCGCTTTCTGTGCAGGGGCGGGGCGGGAAGTGTAGCACAGTGGCAGGGTTGGGAAGCAAAACTCGGTTCCGAGTAGGAACAAATAACAATTGTCCGTTCCCGGGATTGATAAGAGTTGTGAGGACAGGAGGCGAAGCCGAGCCCCGCGGACCGCAGCTCCCTCTCTCTGCTCCGGATCAGCTGATCGCTGCATGGTGCAGCTCAGCGTCTCTCTCTCTCTCTCTCTCTCTCTCTCTCTCTTTCTACACACAGCGGATTCACTGCCCGTTTAACAGCCTCATCTTTGTCAAACTTTCTTATGTTCTTTCTCTAACACGTAATGAAGGTTATTAGGACTTTTAGCTCCTTTGTTGTTAATATTGACCGCCATTTCCTTTATGAAGTGAAGCAGCCTCCCTGTGTCCTCGCGCTGTAATCATATCCCCGGACCCCCATACTCGGAGGAGCACAGGGATGTCAGTATTGTTTATAAGGCAGGGTATAGAAATTATTGAAATTAAAATACTATCTATTTACTTTTACAAACAGTGAACAGCTGGGCAGCTGCAGCATGTGTATTGCAGGACATGTGTAAGCGTCTTTGAGTTTTAGAAAAGCGCTAGGCCTATAGGCTATAAATATATTGTATTATTATTATTATTATTAGGCTTATGTGTTGGACATGTGTGGTTGGACTCTGTCTCACAGGCAGGTTGCAGCATGTGTGTTGCAGGACATGTGTTGGACACACAGATTGTGTGGTTGGACTCTGTCTCACAGGCAGGTTGCAGTGTAACATCAGAGGAGACTGGGCCAATTGTACATTCTTAAACTGCACCACTTAGAACTAACAAAACAATGCAGAGATTATGTTTATATAATTGTATTCAATAACCGTAATAAATTTAACAGTATGAACTGATTTGTAAATAGGAATACAGATTTGACTTAATGTTTTCATAAATATATTTTTCTCCCAGTTTGTCATGGGACTTATTTTTACCCTCTCAAAGAACCGGAATCGAGAACCGAAAATAACTGGAATCGAAAAGCAGAACCGGAATCGTTAAAATCTAAACGATACCCAGCCCTATGTGTGATGCAGTAAAATCTTACCGCTCACTCACGTGAGCGGTGTCGTAAAAACCGTGGGAAAATGTGAAATACGATGGCGAAGAAGAAGATTCCAGTGGCCCCAATTTGTGTCCATTCTGGACAAGTGAAAATGTATTCGGACAAGTAAATTGCCAAACTCACTTGTCCATGGACAAGTACTCTCTAAAAACTTTTTCTCACACTGCAGTCTTGTGGCCCTCGCCTTCAAGACATTTTACAATTGTGGCCCCCTTCCTAATCTAGTTGAATACCCCTGGGCTACAACGTTAGTTGGTTGTAGTTACTGTACTTGACCCTTTAGCTTTAGCCATGTTCGTGGTTATTGTGCCTTTTAGGGAATATTGTTACAAATACCAGACAATTAAAATGTTGTGCTGTGCGCTTGAATGTACTAACAGAACTTCCAAGAAGTCTAAAATGATAATATTATACATTTCCCGTTCGCAGGTGTTTGTGTGCTTGCTAGCTTAGCTTGTTACTTATTAGCCAGCTAAGGACGTAACCCTTTATACATACATATACATTTTAGTTTATGATTCAGCCTTGGGTAAGACTTTTATAGTCTATGACAGGGGTCGGCACGCGGCACCGTAACCAGTGGCACACTAGGAATAAGTGGAATAAGTGTGCAAAATATTTAAATTGTATTTTTGGATCCTGAACGAGACCGCCGCCAGAGCGCGTCTCCCCGTTACCTGCAGAAGGAAGCCATGCACGCAACGCAGCCCCGCTCTCTTTAACTCCAGGTGACTTTCTGCCGCTTTCCTCCGTGGTGCAGTGCTGATCATTTCACCACAGAGGAAAGCACTTCACTAATTGCAGTACCCATAAGGAGCTGTACAAATGCCGCAGTTTTTGCGTGGCTGTGTCTTTAGTTGAAAGCCCAGTGGCGATCTGCTCATCTCTCATCGAAATAATATGCTACAAAGGGGCGGACTGGCCATCTGTGTGTTGAACTTTCCTGTCGGCTCCCAGACCGTAGTCGAGGAGGGCAGAAGCAACAAGCTTCAGGTTCAATAACCCACTTTAGCTTAAATTACTGGAGACACATTGACGCCCATAATGCTAAACGGGAGCAAATGTTAATAGGGGACCCAATTATCCCAGTGGTGGCCGCCGGAGCTAACGGAGCCGCAGGGGGCTAGCTCCAGCCGGCGTCCCGGAGCTAGCCCACTGCGGCTCCGTTAGGTCCAGGTGGTGGAGTCCGTCTTTTCTTAACGTGTGAATGACAAGCATTAAGAATAACAAAATATAGCTTTGTCTCATTTGATTATGAATGTAACGTTTATATAGGGGAACTACACTGTTAGCAGTAACTCGGTATGCATTACTTTCATACTTACAGTATTTCATGTTAGCTTAGCTTCTTAGCCTGAGCTAGCTCTGTTTACTTCCAGTTCGGAGGCAGCAGGTCCCGCCTCAGCTCCTGCTGTCAAGCCGTTAGTGGCCGACTCCGCCTACTAAGGGCTTCTCGGGAACTCTGCAGAATCCGATGGGTGACGTCACGGACACTACGTCCATTTATATATACAGTCTATGGTCCCAACGTATGGTCCCAACACATCAGCCGTTAGCACACACTCAGAGCTCACAGCTCCTCATGTCTGTTCAGAAGCTGGACAAAAGTTATACATACTGTACAAACCACAGACTGTCTATGTCATGGCGAATACAGTCGCTGCTTTATTTGTGTCTGTACGACGTTGTTGTGTGTGGACGGAGCAGCTACAGGTTAGTTTAGCCTGATGGATCCGATTCCATTCGAAAAAAAGGAATTTTAAAAGCTTTTCGCCTGCCGCCTTGTCTGCACACTTGTCAAAGCATTAATTCATGTTTTTTTACTTACCGTTATCAGTATGTAGTTACTTCGGCCTCACTTTGAAACGTGTATTACAATTAAATCACGGTCAAATATGTTCATTTTGTTGTAGTTGGTATCTCCCATAGGATTTAGATGGAGATACGCCCCGCCCCCTCTCCAGCGCATCTTGTTTGAATGACAGGAGCAAACACAGCTGACAGCCGCGGTGAAACTCGAGCGATTAGAGCGATGCGAATATTGGGTAGTCTACCATAGTATTTACATGGAGATAAGCCCCTTAAAAACCATGAATTAATAAAGCATTAATTCTGTGTTTACTCCTGTCATTCAAACAAGACGCTGGAGAGGGGGCGGGGGCGATCGATCAGGCTAAACTAACCTGTAGCTGCTCCGTCAACACTAACAGCGTCATACAGACATAAATAAAGCAGCAACTGTGTTCGCCATGACATAGACAGTCTGTGTTTTGTATATGTTTAACTTTTGTCCAGTTTCTGAACAGATATGAGGAGCTGTGAGCTCTGAGTGTGTGCTAACAGCTAATGACTGATGTGTTGGGTCAATCACGAAGCATAATTTCTTGACTGGCAGCAAAAACAACCAATCACAGCAGTGCTTCTCTGGCTGGCTCTGTCCAATCACAAACAAGAAGTGTTCTCCCTAAGGAATACCCTTTCCGTCCAATGTGCGATGCTGCGGCGTTTTCCGAAATGCTGCTGCGTTTTCTGAAATGCTGTGGCGTTTTCTGAAATGCTGTGGCGTTTTGTGAAATGCTGTTGTGTGTTGTGAAATGCTGTGGTGTCTTGCACTTCAGGGCCACCGTACTAACCTGATAGTAAGCAGGATGTATGTTTTATGTGTATCTTGCTTTTAGCATATAAGTGGCGTCGCCAGAGTATTTTTGTTGGGTAATCTATGGTAGGGCTAACCCATACAGTGGTGGGGCTCAAGTCAGTGTTTGCAATGTAATTACATACACGCTATATCGCCCCCCTTCACAGTGAAACGCTACGCGTGAGGTTTAGATTATTTCCCTGTCTCAATCAAAATGAAACGGTATGAAATAAAACTGTCCATTTGTCTTGTAGTAAATAAAAAGGGATCTCTGTGAACGTGACGTATGATAGTACATGTTGAAGATCAAATGGGGATACTGAATGGCGGTTCCGATTGATCTCTTCAGTAATGCATGACGCAGACCAAACGTTTCGTTGCTCTGATTGGCTGTAGGTCTATTGTATTCGGAGGCGTTTTGATCTGATCGCGGCCGCGCTGATATTACAACGCCAGACAATTTCCACACCTTTAGTGTATACAACTCCCCCGCTACTTAGACTATTCCTTGCACCCCTCTTCTAGCATAAGCCCGAATGGTCTCAACCATATTGCATCAGTAACGTGCACTTGTTGTTACAGCAGGATCAGTTTGTGTGTTGTGGACACGACCCGTATATTTTCGCAAGCCGTTTTCTCAACATTTAGCATTTTGCTTATTATTTAATTTAATTTGCTTACTTTAACATCATTTTTCATAGTGGGGCTAAGGTGGGGCTAAGCCATTTTTTGGCATGGCTGTAGCCTACCCCAGCGATACCCTGGCGCCGCCACTGAAGCATGCTAGCATTGCATAATTAACTCACACCAAAAAGTGAAACTGATGCCGATGGAAGTGTCATTAGTTTTGCAGGTTTTCAGTCATAAATCAAAATAATTGGAGAAATTGCAAAGTCAGTACGATCCATTGTCTGGGAAACAATAATTCCTGTATAAAATGTTGTGCCAATCGTTTGTTCCTGAGATATTTCAGGACTTAATTCCCATTTTGATAAAACTTCAGATACACAGAAGTAAACACAATAGAGAGAATTATTGGGTCTCCTAACGAAACAATGTTTTATGGGTGATGTTTCTTAATGCTGTGACAGCTTAAACACAGAGTTTCTTTCAAAGACTTCTACTTAAAGGCATGACTGTGATAAAAAGTTGCTGGGTAGCATGTTGAGCTCTTACTGTATTTATGCAGAGCAAGCAGCGTGTTGTGTGTGTTGTGGTACATGTGTGTTTGAACCTGATTGATATTGTGTACCGGGAAGCCTAGTAAACACACCCTGCACATTGGAGGTGCAACCACAGCTGAATAAATCACACTTTGAAAATACTGCTGTTGCATTGAGTGTCTGCACAGTGATATCAATTGATAGTACTTGACACTTGGTTCTGAGGATTAAATTCAAGCGATAACAATGTTTCTGTTTCTCTCTGGCTGTGACCCGTGCAGGTGTAAATATGTGGACAACAGACACACTTTTCCACTCGTAGCAACCATCACATCCCCTTACATTATGTTGCAGTTTACATATTTGGAATCAGGGGAGCAGACAGTTACTTTAGGTTTCATCACTTTTTATTCATAATTCATGGGTTTAGAAGCGATCAAAAATAACCACATCAGCATTCAAGCATTGTTCAGTGATTTTAATGCAGACAAACATTACTTTATGCTTTGTCAAGCATTTGGAGGTTTTTTGCAAAAACAGGGTGCAGCAAATATAATAAATTGCTAAAGCCCTCTCATATTTGAAGTGGAGGTCATTTGTCATTTAGACAGTGAAAATGTCAGTCTCCGTCTCTGCTGTTCCGCCTCTTCTTTTCTCATTGTTGACCATGTCTTTCTGCTCATTTCATTAAATTTCTAATGTCCTCTTATTTGTGTCTTTGCTTTCTGTTTGATCTTTTCAGCAATAACACGATAGTGTGCTTTGGATTAAACATTCTTTAGAAATGTGCCTCCATAGCATATCTAAAAGAGAAACACCATATAAAAACAGTACTGCAGCAGAAGAGCTGCAAAAATGACTACATATACAATTCATGATGTATTCTTAAGTTGCTTTACTTTGAAAATGGCCTGCTTCGCCTCTACTCTTGTAATCTTGTAAGCAATTACTTTTTTTTCAAAGCAGTTAATTTTAAGTCCAAAACAAACTTTAAATAATGGATTACTGGAGCTTCCTCCTTCTTAACCCACATGGTGTAATAACCTGTCAAGATTTTTGCCCAATTTATTTATTTACCCTCTTAGTGACACACTCTCTCGGAGCATTCCAGCATTTGTTTGAGTCTCAAAGCCGGTGCAAATAATCTCTCTGAGGAAAATTAAGCAGACAACAAGCAGTGATGCTGCTCTGCCAAGGGCCAAGCTAGTGGGCATGTACTCGGTCTGACTAATACTTGTATTGCATTGCTTAGACAGCTTCTTTCTTTGCTTATTTGTAGATATCAACACACAAAGGCTTTGAAGTATTGGGCTCCTGCTAATCTGCTCTTGGTCTGCAATATGCTATTATAATAACATGGTTTAAGTAAATAGCCTATCTTCTTCGGTGGTGGCAATATTTGTAATCTCTTGGCTTCGTTTGTCGATCATAATACAATTTAAATAGAGGATACACCGTGTGCACTGTGTTATCGAAAACCAAGAAAACATAGTTGGTAAACAATACATGATTGTAGATGTCATGTTTTGTGTTTATACACTGGATTACTGCTTTAATAAACAATGCAATTAATGATTAAACTACAAGTGACGTGGAACACAGATGTACTGTTAGAGTTTAACAAAATATATTGTCAATAATTCAACCATGTGTTGGTGAAATGAACATTCATAAATGGATAATGTTGTTTATTTTATGATGTTCAGAATGGAATGTACAGATAGTCAAATCTATTTGTGCACATTGGCCTTTGTTAATGTTAAGTGGACTCTGCTGCTGATAAGTCACATTAGCAGTGCTGTAAATGAATTCTGCTCACATAACAGAATGACGTTGGTTAGAGAGATTGTCCCATAAATAGCAGCTCACAGGTGCACTCTCAGTGCCAGTCCATGTTTATCCAAAAACAGCAGTGTGTCCTTCGCTAAAACATTGAAAACATATACACTCCATAAAAAGTTGTTCAGGCAGGCAAAAGCAAAAGCTTGGAAAAATATGGTAACAGCTCTACAGTTCAGAATAACAATTGTTTATTCAGAATCAAACATCTGTAACATTCATATTACTGCACACACCCACACAAATAACGCCGGGTTACGTATTGTAACCCTTGTTATATTAACACAGGCGGAGCCCTCTACTGGACTCTATGGGTACTAGCTTATCATGCAAGCATTCACCTACTGAGATTTCTATAGACGTAGCCGGCCCCGGGGCGGGCCTACCTGAATGCGTGCGCATCTCACTTCCGTATAAAAGGAGGCCTCGCCGCCTGACCACCATCCTACACCACTCTTCAGCGAGCGGTATAGGACAGACAGTGCCCCAAGGTAGAGGGCTCCGCCTGTGTTAATATAACAAAGGTTACAATACGTAACCCGGCGTTATATCTCTCACAGGCTCTACTGGACTCTATGGGTACAGTGGGCGGAGCCCCGATGTATGCACGCACTGTCGTCCAGCACACTGTTCCACCTCACTGTCCCTGACCGACTTTAGCAGCCGCTGCGCGTCACTCACCTCTCCCTCGGTTGTAACTGTGGAGAAGTCCAGGCTGCGGCCGATAGAGCACACCCTGACGCGCTTGCCTCACATAAAAGTGTGCTCGAAAACAGTGCTGAGGGCTCCCCTGCGTCCAGGGAAAAGACAGGGAAAGTCCGCAGCTGTATGGGTTCACTTTGCACCCTCTCTCCTGAGTCCCTAAAGAGCATGGGGAGAGCGCAAGTGCCCCTTATGTCCCCACACTCAGACACTGACCCCGTGCAGAGTGTGTACGGACTATAGTATGGAGGGCTCTCCCCCTCCTGCCCCCAGGCAGGCGAGGGGAGCCCTTTAGCCCTGTAAGGGCCCAAAGCGCATTACGTCACCCCGCGACCCTCCAGGAGTCCGGAGAAACGTAAGCGCATTTACGCCCGGGGAGAGGGTCAGATGCCAACTGACCCACAGACCCCCCCTCCTCACCAGTCCTGTGTTGCCCCAGCAAGCACAGACGCTGAGAAAGAGCCAGACATATCCAAGAGATAAAACTTTATGAAGGGACCTGGCGTTGACCAAGACGCCGCCGTGCATATGTCCTCCACACTCACACCGTTGAATAAAGCTGTAGACGCAGCCGTCTAGAGTGCGCACGGACCCCCGTGGGACAGGCTCTCCCTGCCTGCTCGTAGGCGTGTGCAATGCCTGCCTGCATGGCGTTTCTTGGACAGAGCTTTTCCAGTCACCCCGCCCCTGAAGCACACAGCACCGGGCAGAGGAGGTGTAATTTAGCTTCCCTGGCCCCATCATGGGGTGGAAGACTAAATCCCCCCAACTGAATAGCCCTCGACCTGAACGCACTCCTTAGGCTCTTGGGCACAATGGAGGGGTTCGGTCTGAGTGTCGCCCCGCCCCGGTCACCCCGAATCAGTAAACAGCTCGGGTGCACCGACAGAGCGGTTAACTCGGACACTCTTTTGGCTGATGTAAAGGCAAGTAGCAACGCTGTCTTCCACGACAGTGCTTTCAGGGAGGAGAGCTCTAGAGGCTCAAATGGCTCTGTGACCAGAGCCTCCAGCACCAGCGGCAGGTCCCACTGCGGGGTGGAGGCGCACACTACTGGGCGCAGCCTCCTGACCCCCTGTAAAAACCGCAACATCAGTGGATGAGAAAAGGCTGACCTGCCGTTGAATCCCTCATGACAGGAGGAGATGGCTGCTGCATACACTTTACAGTAGAATGAGCAAGTCCTCTGTCCACCAATAACTGTGAAAAGGACAAAATAGAGCCCAACTCACAATATAGGGGCCCCATTTTCTGCTCCTCACACCATCGCTGGAATCCCAGCCACTTCGGCCTGTAACAGGCTGTGGTGGATCCTGCTGTAGCTGCCTGGATAGACTGAATAACGCTGTCAGACAATCCACCCTGTCTCAGCCTGTCCCTCTCAGGAGCCAGGCCTGGAGAGGACGGCCCAGAGTGGGTAACGTCCCGATTGCACCTGCCTCTTGAGACATCGCCCCCCAGAACTGGGCAATTGCCCAGGGCTGGCCCACCTTCATCTGTGTCATCTCTGACTACCACGGAGCCCCGACGCGATCCGGCGCTACCAGAATGACTGCCAGACGTTCTCGCCTCACTCTCCCCAGGAGAGGCATTGAAAAGAACAGCTGAAATTGATCATTTTCTTTGGATGCGAACAGATCTACCGCGGCTCGGCCGTAACGCACCCACAGCTGACTCACAACCATTGGATGTAGAGTCCAGTCTGCATATAGTGGTACACCTCTGGACAGCAGATCTGCCTCGAGGTTCATCATTCCTGGTACGTGCGTCGCTCTCAGAGAGAGGAGACGTCCGCAGCTCCATAACATCAGTTAGCGTGCCAGCATGTGTAACTGGAGAGAACGCAAACCCCCTTGGCGGTTTATATACGATATTGTGGTCGTGTTGTCTGTCCTCACGAGGACATGATGTCCTCTGAGAAAAGGCAGAAAGCGTTTTAGGGTGAGGAACACCGCTAAAAGCTCCAGATAATTTATGTGTGACCGTTGGAGGTCTCTCTCTGCTCTCTGCTCCAGAGACCCCTCACAGGTCTGAGGGCAGCTACCCGGCGCTGAAACTCCCTGATGTGTAAGCGTCCCGGTCCTACCACCAGGATGGCTGACACCATGAGCCCCAGTAACCGCAGACATGATCTGAAGAGAACATATTTGCGTAGCCGGAAATGAGCGAGGCAAGCTCTGAAGGCTTTTACTCTTTCTGCTGACAGGCGGGCTGTAAAAGGCACCGAATTCAGGTGTAAACCCAGGAAGATTACAGTCTGGGCTGGGGACAACATGCTCTTTTCTGTGTTTATTATGAAACCCAGATCGAACAGGTGTTTTACGAGGACATTCATCTGCGTAATAGCCTCTTGCTCCGACTGTGCGAGAAGCAGCCAGTCGTCCAGATAAGTTGCCAGGCGAATACCCTGTTTTCTTAATGGGGCTATCGCGGCTTCCGTACACCTTACAAACACTCACGGGCTGAGAGACAGACCGAAGGGAAGGACTCTGTACTCGTAATAGACACCCTGAAAGGCGAACCTCAGATATTTCCTGTCTGGGTAATATACTGGGATGTGGAAATACGCATGTTTCAGGTCGACTGATGTGAACCAGTCGTTATGGCGCACGAGATGCAACAGAGATGTGTGAGTGAGCATTCTGAATTTGTATCTTTTGAGATATTTGTTCAGAGTTCCCAAATATAGTATATGCCGAATTCCGTTCCCTCCTCGTTAGGGAACGAGGAAATACTTGGAATAAAAGCCGCTCTGACTCTGTTCGGCGGGTATTATCGATATAGCCTTCTTTTCTAGTAGCGAGAAAATCTCTTGCTCCAGAATATGGGCCGACTCTCCCCGGGCTTGTGAATACAGAATGCCCGAGAAGCGAGGGGGGGTGACAGCGAATTGGAGCCTGTAGCCCTGTGTTACTGTCTTGAAAACCCAAGCAGAATCTGTGAGCATCTTTCATTTTTCGCTTCTTAAAGCGAGCGGAGATGTCACATCTCTGTCGTCTGCGCTCTGTGTCTTTATTTGTTGTGTTATGGGGCCCTCTAGTGTCTGAACACGGTGGTACCCCAGGTTAACAACCCCGGCCGACACTGCGCATGCGCGTGGCGGTGGTGCCTTCACAATCCCGTCTAATATCCGCCTTTTGAGAGAGGACGTAGCCGCTCTCAAAAGAGGGGTAGACGACAGACTGTTTATTGTTTTTATTGTTTTTCTTTTCATTTGTATTGACTGTGCCCTTTCCTTATTAGGAAACAATAATGATGACATGTGTTTGTGTGACTTAAACAGGCAGCGGAATTTGCTATCTTTGATGTTAAGTCCATTTCCCTTATGGCGCGAACTTGAGGATGACGTTCTGGCATTGCTCGAGGCGGCGGGAAGATGGGGGCATGATGGCACCCCGAAAACACATGAGCATCTAACACTGGAACCTGTTCTGGAGCTGGGGAACAGGGAACTTCCAGCTCTCTCGTCGAGGAGAGGAGAGGAGGCTGTCAGGCCGCCCGCTTCTTCTTCCTCGCCTGGTGGCTGAAAACCTGGGTGGGCTGTGGCTGAGCGGCAGCTGCCTGAACCGGAGATCTTTTTGGCCAGCTCATCCTCGCCTCGTGCCTGGGCTGGGGACCCGGGGTGGGCTGTGGTCTCTGCTGCTTCGGTATCTTGAAATGGGCAGGACGTGAGGCAGCTTGAGTGAAGGCCTGCCGCGAGACCGTTAAATGGCGGCTGGACCCTTCGGGGGAGACAAAGCTGGAGAGCCTCGTCTTCCTTCTTTTTTGATTCGCATCTCAGCTGCATTGAAGCTAGAGCGGAGCCAAATATGCCCTCGGGAACAATAGGCATGTCCAGAACATCCTATTTTTCCTGGTCTGGAAGGTTCGTCAGGTTGAGCCACCTGGCTCTCTCCTGTACCACCATAATTCCCAGTGCTTTTCCCGTGGCTTGGACTGCACAGCGCTGCACACGGAGGCAAATGTCCGTGATCGCTGCGATCTCGTCCCACACGGCAGGCTCAGGTTTGCTCGACAAGTCTTCGCAGAGCTCCGCCTGGTAGGCGGTCAGCAGCGAGGAGACGTTGAGTGGCCTGGCGGACAAAGCTGCGGCTTTATAAGCCTGTTCGGTTATCGCTGACTGAAAACGGTCTGCCTTTGCCGGTAGCGTGGGGTTCCTGCTCGGTGTCAAAGCCAGCCTCGGTTGGAGGTGGGCTGCCACCAGCGGTTCCATGGGCGGCATGCGGAGCAGGCCGAGCCTCTCCATACCGTCACAGTCCAGGGAGGAGGCACCCTGGATTGGGGCCTTGTTGCTGAAAGGGCGGTCTCTCCACGAGACCGACACCTCGTCCAGCATCTCCGGAAAGACTGGAAGGAGCTGCCTCTTCGTCCTCGCTGCTTGGGGCAATTGCTTCCTCTCGTAGCGAGATCTGGAGGTCTCTTTGGCCACATCAGGCCATGATCTGGAGGTCTCCTTGGCCACTTCAGGCCATGGGATGTGCAGCCTGGACGCAGCGCGTTGACACACGGCCTGCAAGTCCATACTTAGGCAGGGCGAAGCTGGTGTGCTTTTGCCCGGGAGAGCGGACATCGCTCCCGGCTTTGCAGCCTGAGCCGATGAAACGAAGATGTCATCCTTGTGCTCATCCGAGTCGGACAGGAGGAACTCAGAGGCATCTTCTTCTTCCTCCATATAGTCCAACTCCAGGACATCCTCCGCGGGTTGAACCATGGTGAGGTCAAGTTGGGAGCCCCAGCTTGACACAGTGCGGGGCTCCGGTCTCACGGCTCTTGCCGCCACCGGACCCCAGCCTGACACGGCGCGGGGCTCCGGTGCAGCGGCTGCCGCTGTTATTGAGCCCCAGCCTGACACAGCGCGGGGCTCAATCTCTGCGGCGGACGCCACCGTGTCTTGATTGCCGGCCAGCGAATCAGCGGACATGAGGGGGTCCTGTCCCGACAAGCTAGCTTGACGTGCTAGCCGTCGGCGGAGGCTCTTAATGGTGAAGCGGGCACAATGCCCTCAAGAGCCGGGGTTATCGATAGCCTCCTGGGCGTGTTCCAGCCCGAGGCAGGACGAGCAGACCTGGTGTGAGTCTGTGCCTGAGATCTTAAACCCGCAGCCGCATAGCCGAGCCTCCGAGTCCCTGACTCCTCTGGTGTGAGGGAGAGAAGGGTCCATATTTGTTCGCCGGGATGTCAGCGTGGAGTGGACACGCTATTAATTAGTAAGGTACGTTACTGAGAAAAAAATCCAACCTTGTCGTTAATCCGAAAGGAAAAAGCGACGGCGTAGATTTTATTCTTTAAAGAATATTAACTGGTGTGTTCATAACTTTTGTTTTTATCTCCGTCTCCTGTGGTGTGAGAGAGAAAAGAGAAAGTGCTCGCTACCGTGGTGTCGGTGTGGAGGGAAGAAAAGCTAGCAACAGGTATGTTACCAGCTTGAAGAAAAAATCAAACCTCACCTTAATTTCGAAAGAAAGAAACGGCGAGGCAGATTACAATATTAACTGGTGTGTTAATATTGTTCAGTCTTCTTGCAAAGCAAAAAAGTAACCGGCAAGCGCCCATCGACCGAATGTTAGCTTTGGGTTCAGTCTGTGGACCGTTAAGCTAGTCCGGCTACTGATAATTCGAGATGTGCTCTGAAGCGAGAAGAGGTGTTTGAATGTCGCTGCGTTGTAGCGCAAGCTACTTATAGGGTGGGTGGATTCCCTGACGTAGACGTCAAGATCACCAGCCAATCAGGATTGGCGTAATGAGATTGATGCTTCTGTTTGCATACGCGTTGAGGCGCATCCCATAGTGAGACATCGAACGGAGTGTTATGAATGAGAACTGCATTAATTGGAGTCTTTGCTCTAGGCGTAGTTTGTTCTCTGACAGCAATACGCCGGCCATAATGTCCCTGCACCCGCATAGCGCTCTTCTTTAGATTGCACTCCCTGCGGTTCATCCCTCTCATCTGCGCATGCCCACTAGCCACCTCCTTTACAGGAGCTACAGCTGGTTCAGCGAAGGGGGAATTTGTACGGTTAACATTGTGTGTAAGTGTAGCATTTGTGGAAACAAAAGACACTCAGAATTGGATACAGATCAACTTCATTCTTATTAGAAAACGTAGTGATCTGTGCATTATACAGGGAGGAGGCGGGATTCGCCCTCTCGTCCCGGGCGGAGAGATGTTCTCCCCCCGCCAGGCCAGTCTGGTCCGTGAAGACGGGCACTTCTCCCTTCGTCTCACCGTCGTGCCGCGCTCCCTCGTCTGCAGAAAAGCCTGTGGAGGAGCGTGCGCTGCGGTGACTCTTCTCTCTACTGAGGTCTTTGAATGCACCACGGCCCGCCCTCAGGGGAGGGGGGCCGCCCGCGCCGTCACAAAGTCGTCTCTTCGAAACGGACATTATGGGCAAAAGTGGAATTTTGGAGAGAGATTACTCTTACTGTGGGATAAATGCACTCGTTCTCACTGAATGCATTTTTCCCACACACACACATCAATCTAGAACTAGAGTTTACAAACGTAAACCACCGTTCCCCTGCGGAGGTCCCTGAACGCACCGCGGCCACTCTCACGCGCGCCCACGTATTAACGCTGTATTTCCCATTCAACGGTGAAATGCATTAATCGGAGCTATTATACCAGGCAAGGTGTGTTTTCTGACAACAGCACGCCGGCAATAGCGTGTCTTGAACCCGCACAGTGCTTTGACAGCACTCGGTTTATTCCACTCACGTGCACACGCCCACCTGCTGGCTCCCTATACTGGGGTTTACAGCGGGGGCGGGGAGTGTAGGACAGTGTTTCTTCTGCTGGGGATGGGCAAGAATCAGCCACGCTGCGATTACTCCTTATCCCGTGAGCAAGGAGATCGATCCATAGAGCCCTTCCGTAAAGACGGGGGCTCCCAGGAGATCAACATGGTCCTCTTTGGAAAAATGCAAGGCGACGTGATATCCCAGGGACATCACAAGGCAGGCAGCGGCGGCGGCCTGTGATGAAGTAGGCTCGACCCTATATCATGTGAAGCCACCGAGCACCGGTCCCCGGGGGAACCGGGCCTGGGGCAAGGCTCGTGGACCAAGCTACTTATTCGGCCTTGCGGCCCAATAATAGCTCTGACCTGGTGAGGCGGGGGCATCTCTAGCAATGAGCGCGTAGCCCACACACCCGCCGCCATGATCATCATCCAGGGAGAGTAAAGCCCTGGGCGGTGGACTTCCATGGACGCCAGACTCGGAAGGGATGGCGAACGTGAAATGGCACCGCCTCGGCCATATCCTGGTCCCCCAAACACTCAAAGCAGAGGTGGTTGGGATCGGCGTCCGCTATCTTTCTTTCTCTTTCTTCCTTTCTCTCAAAAAATACGTCTCGGACTCAGTGCTAGGCTATTACCTCCGCTCGCTGAAGAGTAAAGGATGGTGGTCAGGACTAAGGAGACGAGGCCTCCTTTTATACGGAAGTGAGATGCGCACGCATTCAGGTAGGCCCGCCCCGGGGCCGGCTACATCTATAGAAATCTCAGTAGGTGAATGCTTGCATGATAAGGTAGAGTCCAGTAGAGGGCGGAGCCTGTGAGAGATAGAACTATATTTTGTTGTTGTGTTTGTGTAACATGACCAATACACATGTAACATTTCAAGATATCAATTAAGTAAAGCAACTAAATATACTGCATTAATAGCTCTGATTATGTAAATGTTTAACCACCAAACATTTGGGAAAAGGCGTATTTTGTTGATATATATTTGTCCCACATAATTACTGAGTTTGGTTTCAGTTCCTCAGCTGAATTTTCTTAAATATTTCATTCAACAGCAGATTGCACACTGTTCAAAGTATTGTGGATTTGTACTTACTTTACTTACCTGTCATGTTGAAGGCTCTTTATTTCACCAGTCAATGTACGGCATGTGTTATGTGCTAACATTCAGCTGTGGTCATGAGCACAGGGTAGTGACTCAAACTATGAGATCATGGATACAACGGCTGAGAATACTTTTTTTGGCAGCGTGTGGGCTGCTCATAGCCACACAAGCACATCCAACTAGGAGAGTGGTTACATACCCAGAGCACATCAGAGGATTTACATATCCCACCTGACCTGGGAACACCTCGGGATCCCCCACAAGGAGCTTTTGGCTTGGGGAAAGGAGGTCTGGATTACTTTGTTTGGTCTCCTGCCTCCGAGACCCAGAGGAGTGGCAGAAATTGGATAGACAGGAAATCAGCATTGTCAATTTCTCAATCTATTTTTGAGTTTCTAGTGAAAACTAGTTGCAAGCACAAAAACTAAAAGTAACACAATCTGTTTATTGTTTAGATTCTACAGCACACAAACTGAAACACTGATCTGGACAGGAGACACTAATAAACACAAATCACTTTGTAGGCCGTAATATTATCAATGTCTCCTTAATATTGCACACAACAGCCAGCACAAAATGTACTTGCTGCATGTGGCTGTAAAAGTAAGAAATATGAACAGCAGGTATAGGACATCAGCACCATGCAGTGGCATAAAGCAAGTCTCTCCAAGACACAGATAACTGCTCCAGGGGCCCATTGTGGTATATCTACAGCTTTATTTGTCTGTATGATGCAATAACAGTGAGGTGCTTTCTCAGCAAATCCTCGATATATGTTTTTCCTTCACTGCCCAGAATGTGCCTTTCTTTGTTCTCTTCCTGCATGCTGTTGATGTGCTGTGTGGACATACTTGGATACAAAGTAGTTGACAGTGTAATGTGTAGTGTGAAGTACTGTATAAACATAGTCCATCAGTAAACTAAATATAATAAGTCCCCTTTTTGCATTGTGAATTGCTTCTTCTTCTAGTTTAAGTTTGATATACTGTTTACATTTGTCTAAAAAGATGAGTTCCAGTAACTTGATTTTTATTCAAAATACTGAAACCATTATTACTACCTTTTGAGTAGCTGGAATGTAGAAAACAACTTCAGACAATTGGGAATGTAACATATTAGTTAAAAGCACATTTGTAATTTAGTTACTTGAGGCGTTCGGTTCCTTTTGTTTGCACTCGTAGCCATTGTTAGCGTATTGTTGCAAGGTTTCAGTCAATTTGGACTCACTTCTCTAATCACTTGTTTCTTGCTTTTGGATGAGGCTATTGAGCTGAGAGAAACACTGCCCAGAAGTGTTGCTTTCTATTTGCTTTAGCTTTGCCAATACCAGCTTGGCTGTAGCCAAACTGTGAATGGTTCTGTGTGTTTCCCGATTATACGATTGTCTTTTTTGATTTCACAAATTCAACAAACCTGACAACATTTACAAGAGAGCATAATAATATCATAGAAAGCAATAAGCTGAGATCCAGTTTTGACATTACATTGAAATAGGTGGGTTGCGTGCTATACACAAATCTATTCAGACTAATGTGCTCTTGGAATATAGACATTGTACAAACAATGTACAACAATTGATGACACAATTGGACTAAAATACAATGATTAAGCCTGATACCTTTTAGATAAAATATGGTATTGTATTTGTTCCTGTAGACTTTACACCCAGCATGTTCTTATCCATTGAAGGGGGTTCAATGGTCCTGTGTGTATCAAAGCTGCAAGATACCCCTGCTGAACAATAATGTATGCTGTTCAGGAAAAGCTATGTGTCCTTAATGAATGAAAAAAGTTAACAATTAATTGGCCTTTTTGTAAATTATTTATGTGTAGTGCATGCATTTGTTGTTTTGTATTAAATTACTCTTCTCTTTCTTTTCTATTTCCTTTTTTCAGTCCCATAACCCATTTTGAATTTTCTATCCTGTTAAGATGAGGTTTGCCGCTTAAGTAATTCCAAAAATGTAGATTGTTTATAACCCAGAAGACTCAACAAGAAACTGACAACCCCTAAAGAAAAAATACAGCAATATTACAATTAGAGTTTCAAAACAGCATTTGCACAGGCTCTTATTGTAAATGCGTTGGGTTGTGTGAGTCCTTGGTAAGTGTAGGCGTGGTACAGCGCGGCGTTTCAACCTCTAAAAGTTGATAAGCTTTGCCCCGCAGGCAATGGCTGAAGGCTACTGCCTGTGCTGCAACTAAATGTGGAGGAGGAATTCAAATAAGTAGCATTTCTGAATGATACATGATCATAATACAAATCAAATAATATTCAGTAAACTTAAAAAATGTTGCTTCATGCCGAATTGCCGATAGAGTCAGCTTTCAGGTCTGACACAAAATGCAGTGTGAGTTTTTTGTATTTCTGTTTGTGGGCTGAAGCTTTGGAACAGTTTAAATGAGGAGCTCAAGGGATGTCCAAACTTAAAACTGTCTTAAAAAAGGTATAAAGACAACATTTTTAACGAGATACAGGGATGAGGTTGTCTAATCATAACTGGGTGTTTATTTATTTATTTTATTTGGTTTGTTATTTTATCTTTTCTTGAATATCATTTACCTCTGTTATGTATGTGTTTGTTTATTTGTTTGTTTATTTATCTGTTTATTTATTTGTTGTTTTATGTTTTTGTTTTTCAATAACAAATGTATTTCTTTAAGAAAAAAAAGGAAAAAAATATATATATACAGTATACATTAGTAATTTCGTTTTTGGGAGAAGGGTTGGGATTAAATAAGTGTAAACGTCTTCCCACCCCTTTTCGGATGTCTAATTAAGTAGATTATTTGTTTATACATAATTTAAAATCAGCAATACTTTTTTATATCAATTTGACACTGATTAATTTTGTATTGTATAATAACTCTCATGTTAAATGGTTGTATTATTGTTTTACACATTTGAAATAAATCAAATCAAAAGTATTATTAGCTACCTGAGCATCGTTAATATTCATATTTTAGCCTGCACGTTTTTGGAAATGACCACAACTCTGTACAAACTGTGATTCCCCAGTATGTTAGCTTTCCAGTCATCTCTATTCCAATATAAATTGCATTCCCGCTATAATGTTGATACAGCACAGCTGGTTGACCATACTGCAGAAATCTCAGTCACAAAAGCATGGTAATGTTCATATCCTTATTCAAGAGTGGTGGCCATGCACAACTATGAAGCAGTTTACGCCAGCTTTCATTCAGCTGCCAAACTGAAAGATAAAGACTCACTTCAGGTTTCGGGTTGCACAGTATTTCTTAAGAAACTTGAGAATAAAACTCAATTCCTAACAACAGAGGAGATTTCTGATTGACAAATGGCTTTTATGAAAAGCTTTCCACTATCTGATTGCAGCTGATAAGTGCTACCTAGGCTGTTAAAATATTTTGCCTAGATCTCAATTTGCCTAGAGAAAGTTGAACAAGCTCAGCCCACTTCCATTTTCAAATCCAGACTAAAAACATATCTATTTGCCGCTGCTTTTAATTGAGCTGTTCATACTCACACTGCAGTATGCCTTTTATTCATGTATTCTGTACCTGCTGTGTTTATTTTTTAAATTTATTTCATTATCTTTGCTTTTTTATGCCTGTTTTTAAATGCCATTTAATAATGTGTTTATGCTGTATTTATTCTTAAATGTATTTTGTTTTTATTTTGTACAGCACTTTGAATTGTTGCGTGCTGAAAGGTGCTTTATAAATACAATTGCCTTGCCTTGCCTATAGCCCTGGGGCCGTATTCACAAAGGATCTTAGGGCCAAAAGTAGCTCCTAACTGGCGAAATTAGGAGAAACTCCTAAACATAATGGGCGTGTCAGTCTTAAATGTAGGACTCCTAATTTTATTCACTAAGAGGAATTCACAAAGTATTTTAGGCCTAAAAGTAGCAGCTAAGTTTAGGAGAGCTTAAAAGTCCTCGAGAGGACTCCTAACTCAGTAAGACCTATTCACAAAGAATCTGAAAATGGCTGCGAGACGAAATGTTTTGGAGACAATGGAAGACTGTGAATTGATCAAGAGATATAGGCTAAATCGTGAGGGTATCACACTTGTTGTGGAATTAGTGCGGGATGCAATAACATCCCCGACTAACAGGAATAACCCGATTAGTCCGGAAAAATAAAATGTTTGGCAACACTACGATATTTAGCAACAGGGAAAATGCAACTTTGCAATGCCGACGATTTAGGAATATCGCAACCATCAGTCAGCCGTGCCATAAACCAAACCATCAACGCGCTCTCAAGACCACATATCATCCAACAGTTTATCCGGTTTCCTTTGGACAATCAACAACTACACAGGATCAAAGCCAACTTCATGGCAATTGCAGGTATGCCCGGTGTGGTCGGTGCTATTGACGGGAAGCACATAAAAATAATTGCGCCATCAAAAGATGAGGACGTGTTCGTCAATAGAAAGAAAGTACATTCCATCAACACGCAGATTGTTTTCATTCATCATGATAGGGGGACTTAAACGGCGGTATGGGCTGTTATTGAAAGTGTTTAAGTGCTGGAAATATGCTCATTGGATAATAGTTTTCAGGGTGCTTTTAATTGCCCCCTTGATTTAATGCAATTTACGTATTTGTATTGTTTGCTCTCTCTCTTTAACGTGCATATACAACGTCATTATCGTGGTGTGCACAAACTTGTCATCATGCGTGTATTCTGCTAACTGCACTGTCCATAACTATTTGATAGGAATACATGTTTTTCGGTGATTTAGTGGGCTCGTTTGTGGGATGTTGCGGATGAGTTTCACCGAGACCGCCTGCTCTGAACAACCAATCACCGTACTGACCACTTCTAAACTCATGCACGAGAATTGACGTAATCCATAGCAACGACGCGTCACTCCTAGTTCACTCTTAGTGATTTATCCTTAGTATGAGTAGGTCTCAGCGGCTTTGTGAATCACTTTTAAGAAAAAACTCCTACGTAAAATGTTTTAGCGCGAGTTAGGAGCACTCCTAGTGGTAAGATAAAATGCTTTGTGATTACGGCCCCTGGTCTTTTGTAAAGTATGTGCAATGTCCTTCTTTACTAGCATGGGTTCCTATGGGTGCTCTGAATGCTTTTTACAGTCTGCATGACACATGAGTTAGAGAGTTTTAGTTGCTCATTTTTTCTATGTTCATCTACAGTTATTAGTTATTCTTTGTTATGTAGGTCACTGGGGTTTTGGCATTGAAGTTTCACTGCAGTTCAACCCATGACTTTCCCTTGTGAGCCTGAGCGGAAAGAGAACAGTTGAATTTATTCCCTCATTTTAGGCTGTTGAATGAACTTGCCCCAATAAAAGCAGATTTGATTAAATGTAGTAATGGATTGGTAAACATATTCCGGACTTTTACTCTGAAGACTAGGATTTACTGTATGTGTCCTGCCAACAAGAAGACAGTGATGATGTTGGACAAACATTGTACAAAGTACTTTTAATAATGAACCTTTGGCTTTTTTTTTAATGGTAAAATTACTTCTATCAATAATTAGAAAAAAGTGTAAATTGTCCAATTTGTTTCGCTTTATAGCTAGACGGTAGATAACTTTCTTTTGTCCACAAGCAGTGAGATATATACATGCTAATATCAACATATGGTACAAACAAACATTTCCTCAGTTATTTTCTTGCACTATATCAGTGAATAGGAGAGCTGTTCAGAGCCAATTAACCTGATTCATGGACAGGTGTACCAACTGGCAATGTCAGGAGAAAACCAATTCCTCACTGAATCCAGCTGGTGCTCAAAGCACACCCAGCAATCCAAAAGTATTGTGGCTTGTGAACTACTCCCTTGAGGTTATTGCAATATGGTTTCCATCAGCACACTGAAGTGCCCTTCAACAAGGAACTGAACCCTAACTGCTCAAAGTGTGCTGTGCTTGTGATCCTGACCTTTAAAGGATATGATGTATGTCTGTTTGTGTGTGCGTCACAGAAGGAAGAAGATTATACATGATTGACAATTATGATTTACACATTAAGCACCATGAATGTAGCTAACAGATAACACTAGATGTTCCTCATCACACTGAGAATGATGTTGCATTAATATGTAACAGAGCAAGTGCAAACACCTTGGAAAACACTAAATTATTTAAATGCCATGTGAGCTGAACGGCAATAATACGCTTGAATGTCCCATTACTCCATTGTGCTGTTAAAGAAAAAATATACAGTTCAACATTTACCCCCATGAACATGGAAGCCCTTCTGAATTGTTTATACAATGGTGTAAAAGGAAATCGTTATGCAGTGTCAGCAAGACTAAACATTGCTGCAAACCATGTGGTGTGCACTGTTTTAGGTCTGCTTAGAACACATAACATTATACATAAATTCATTGGATTATGTTTAATACTGTATGAGAGAGAGCCTACCTAAGTAATGTTGGTTTGCATGTTTTGCCTGTTGCACAAGACAATTGCTTGTAAACACTTGCTTCAACACGTTCTCACTCCCAACCCGTCACATATTGACGGACGGTCAGGGCCCCTCCCCGTCACTCTATTACGTACAGGGTACCCCTTGGAAGTCAGTGTTCAACGGGCAGGGCATCCCATAGACCTTCATAGACCTCCCATAGCGTTGATAATAGATGCCATGAGAACGCTCCCCGGCAAATGCTACCCCGACGGTCGTTTGTTATTGTCAATATTAATATAATAGTTATTTATTTTTTAATATTCACACCCGATTTCGCCGATTTTCTTGTTGCCCCAGCTGTTCGACACCTCTTTTAGCAGAAACAAAGGCTACATTAATGTATTAAATCGATGTTAATCCATGTGCGTGGTTGTGGAATTAATGGACGTGCCGTTGTGCGATTGCGCAACGCAATAATTTACAAACTCTTCAACTACAACCCTAATTATATTTTAAAAGATTTTAGAAGGCCTTACAAAATACTTTAATTTAAATTTAAATGTGGAGGGATGTGTGTAATGTGGTGATTATTATTCACCCGCGGATCTATGGGTTGGGTTATTGTTGCGCACAGACATTATAGTTAACCGGACTTCCTGTTGATGTGAAATCCGAAAACATTTAAAAAAAAAAAATGTATTCCGAGTTTGCTTGCTTTTCTCTTTGAAGGTCATCACATAACGGCATTGTAATACACGGTTCGGCTGCATTAAATATTACATATCTGCTGTAGTTCGCTATTTATAGAGCCCTGCTTAGAAGACTTCTAGACAAACAAGAATAACTGCCGCCGAAACTGAATATGTGACGTGGATCATAAATATATCAACAATCAAACAAAATCTTCAATCTTTTCACACAATACGTCTCCTTACAGTATCAATACTAATTCGGCTGACTTTTATATTTGATCCAATCGGTATATTGGTATATTACACCATAACGGTGCAAAGCTGATAGAAAGGGACACCTGGTGGTTAAAGCACGTTATTGAAATGTATTATTTGTATTATTAGATATTAATAGGAGACACAGACAGACAAACTAATAAGGGTTTATTTAAACATTAAATAATACTTTAGGTTAAGGTCTTATTTTGAATAAGAAAAAAGCTTTGGGGGTGTAGGTAAAGTATATCTTATCTCTTTCGAGTCCACTTCGAGCGATATAATTACTAACAAAGCACTTATATACTAATAAAGGGCTGGCTTATCTAAAACCAGTTGAGTAGCACTTGAAATGTGTTAGCTCTATGAAAACTGATGTACTTATAAGATTCTGTTTTCTTCAAGTTTGTATCTTGTTGGTCGAACGCACTTATTGTAAGTCGCTTTGGATAAAAGCGTCAGCTACTGCCATATTTGCCTCTGAAGTGCATGTTTCAGGCTTATCGATTAACAACTGGAGGGGTCACAGACATAAGACCAGCTGTTAAATCAAGCTCTTCTGACCTTAGCTGTCATGTGGGTATTAATGCTGCCCATTACGGACACAAGCAATTTTCACCCATTTATTAATTATATGTTTTAAATTTGAGTGTTCCTATCCCCTAAACCACACAGTTTAATACTGGCAACTTCTTATTATGGGAAATACGAAAACGTCTTTTAAAACTACAATTCCCAGTAGAGACGTGCCATAGAGCATGTTGCAAAATATTTGATATTGAGTAAGAAAAAGGTTGATAAACGCTCTGATGGATCTGCGGAGAGCATTTCGCCGCGATCCCAACTCCTCTATTACCAACGTTCAGGGAGCTCTATGCAAGTCAATGGGACGCCCTGCCCGTTGAAAACTGACTTCCAAGGGGTACCCTGTCCATAATAGAGTGACGGGGAGGGGCCCTGACCGTCCGTCAATATGTGACGGGTTGGGAGTGAGAACGTGTTGCTTGCATAAGAATGCTGTGCCACCTCTTTAAAGCATAAAAGTATGGATTTCAGTCTCTGTAAAATCTTTTAATCCTACTTGAATGTTGTGAAGCACAAGAAGCATGAAACCATTGCATTGTAAGTAACAACTTCACAGTTTATGTTGTCTCTAATTGTCTCATTAGCAAACATTTTCGTATGAAATGGCCAACAACTTTGAGCTCATGTTGTTCTGATTTCAGAATGTTTTAAGTTTGGACAAGGAGAGGAAGTTTTCCAACAAAAAGTAAGGTCCCATCAATGACCCTCCTCTATCACATCACTCTCTATAATGTCTTGTTAGGTGTGGCAATGTTATTGAGGTTAATGTCAGTAGAAGCAGGGGAATGCTTGCTTTGATGGATGAGGAGAACCGGCATTTAAACCATGAATGCTAAGACCGACAAGACAATCCTTTATTGAAAGAAGAGCATGCATAGCTCCAAATGGGATGGCTGAGAATGAATGTGTATGTTTCCTCTCAATGTGTTATCTAGCTTGATGGTCAAGATAGTATATTTTGCTCTTCCTCATCTATCTTCTTTTTTTGACCGCGCAGAGTAATCCATTTCCCTCAATTTCAGGTCTTGAGGCTTGTCACTGAGGGCCATGGGATCAATATTTGCCAAGTTAAAACCACAGGATTATCCGTCTGTCAGGGCTCCCAACAGAAGCTCTCAACTGTGACATAAATCTTGGACTGTCCTCCACCATTTGAGAAGGTCACACCTCCAAACAGCCTTTGTTATATTGTACCGCTTAAGGACGGATTAACTAGTCGATAACGTCACTTCTACACATACACTGTACAATGCTAAGCACAATAAGCCTTGAAAGTGCTATTATATATTTACCATATAAGGTGTAATGTCACTGCTGGCATTCACATGAACAAGTTTCTGTTATGGGCTTGATTAGCTGTTATTTATTCCTGTAATAACGCTTCAGGCTACTTGTTTAGTACATTAAAGAGGCATGTACATTTTTGCTAATTTACCCCAAACAAACCATAGTTTATTGAACACACAAAATGTTTATATTTGGTTTTAAGTTTGGTCTCAAATAGTGCAAAGATTTTTGCTTTATTATACATGATGTGAATACTATGATAAGAGCATTCAATTAAATGTATTAGAAAAGGATTAAAACAAGATGAGTAACAATATAGAAACAGAGACCAAAGGACAACATTGTAAAACAAAATTAAAGATAAGTTTGATCACAAATGGTTTATTGTGTCCCATTTAAGATGTGAACACTTACAAACAGACTAAATAAATAATAAGGAATAATAATAAAGAATAAAAACAATAAAGAATAAAAACAAACTGCAGTGGACATGATTATGGAAATAAAGCAATAAGTCAACTCGTGCAACTCTAAGGTTGAGTAATGTTTAATTTATTTTAATAGTTTTGGGAAAACAATGGAGGTCTCCCAAAGAGCAAGAGGGATGGTTAATCTGGAAGTGTTGAGTTTAAACATCAGCAATCTGTCTTTAAAGATCCTGACTACCTTGGTTTCTCAAATTAATTTACACCTGAATGTATTTGTTTTGTGAGAGATGTCTTCTAATCTATACTGAAATGATTTATTTCCTCACATTTGTCTGACAACATTAAGCTTATCTATCTTATATGACTGATTAAGTCATGCTCAGTTAATTATTTTATATTTTGCAGATCAAAACCTTTTACGGCATCGTCATGAAGTGTAGTTTCCGTAAGTAGAACCTGGAAACAACATGCATAATAGGATTTATTCAAACAGACTTGTGCACAGAAAAATACAGAGCAATATAAGCAATATCTCTAAAATAAGGCCCATCTCACAGGGCAGTGTCCTTGCTGAGCAGCGAAGGTCATCTGCAAACTCAGCATTAATCTCCCAAAGTGCAGTCATGGCTCCACTTTGCCCTTGGAGAGTAGCATGGCACATTTGGGTTCATTACTGTAAATCTTCTCCGTGTCTTACAATGCATTGTCTAACATGCATCACTTGCTTTTCCACATTGGTTTTATACACATATCTTAAGTAATTAAATAAAAATGGCACACATATTTTCCTCTCTACTGACAGAAACATTCACGTAAGTATCATATACCTTATATTATATTTTTGAAGGGAAATCGGTTAATTGTCAATGGATCCAGTTGTTTGATATCATTGAATAAACTTAAGACAACATATCAAAATGCCAAATTGTAAGATATTAAACATGAAAAAGGGGTCATACTTTTCAAATTTTGCAAAAATAAGTTATTATTTATCCTTGGGACTCTGCTGGTTTGTCTGGATTCAGAGATCAGAACCATCTGTAAAAGATGCAGAATGGTAATCCCTTTTCCCCCCACTCAGACCCAATCTTTGATAATATAAATGTGCAAAATGTATCACATTACTTTGCAATATGTAATATATTCACCGTACTATCCCCAACCAATAAACAGTTAAGTGTATACAGACTTCTACTGTTGCCTGAGGGAGTTATGAATCCAATGTCTCTTCCACACATAGACTCAGCAGCTGCTTATTTTCTGCCAGTCAGTCAGCACCTTTAATTGAGTAGGACACACAGATGCTATCAAAACATACTACTGTTGAAAATTAATATTAAACACATGTGATTTAAACACTAGAATGCATGTAAGGTTTCAAACTTAATTATGAGGAAACAATAGTTTAACATTTGCTTTACTTTGCTGTTCACAAACTCTCAAAGGATGTCACTGACAAAGCTGATTGATAAACGACTGTTTTTCCAACCACTGACTTCCATTGCTGGATTTTAACTTAAGTTGAATTTCAAGCTCCAATGAGATGTCAGTGTTAACACACTAGAAACCCTCTCAGGGAAAATGTTGCTGTCAATGCATAAAGAGATTTTGGCTTTTCCTCCGTCTTTCTTTGGCCATTTCCCAAACATCCTCATTCATCATTCATTCAAATACACTTTGACGGCAGCAGCATTTCTCCCAACTGGTACATTCGGAAAGCAGAATATTCAACTTCTAAACGGTCACTATGCTCACATTATGTGGTGTTTTCTATGTATGTGATGTGTGGGTAGATTTCATTGGGGATTTTCTGATTAATGTAGTTATATAATGGATGGATGGATTGACTGATGGATGGACGGATGGATGGATGGATGGATGGATGGATGGATGGACAGATAGACAGATAGATAGAGAGATAGATAGATAGATTGATTGATAGATAGATAGAGGGATAGATAGAGAAATAAGTATATATATATATATATATATATATATATATATATATATAGATAAAAAGCAGGTTATTAAGGAATTATTAATATATATTAGAATTACGCATGACACTTGTTATATCCTGGTATGACTACTGTTCAGGTAGTTTTAGTTTATAGAAGTGTCTAAATGTTTTTCAAGTGCGTGTTCTTGTGTGTGTATGTGGCAGTGCCTACTCTTTTGCAAATGCTGGTGCAAATGTTCACCTTTGAGCAATATTACCAGTTATTATGATATTTAAATAAAACATATTTAATACGGCAAGAAGATATGAGGATTAACATGAACTCATGACAGTAAGCGCTTCAAAGATTTTGCAGAGCATATCATTTTACTAGTTTGCATTAAAGCCCCTTTGCCCCCCATGTATGCCTTCTCAGGCTATGGATATGATTTATAAGCTTTATCAACATTGCACAGTCCAAACATAATGTATATACTAATTCCAGAGTGTCCAACTCTCAAACCAAAAAATTAAATCAGATACTGAGGTCATTTCTCATTTATGAATGTAGCTAAAATAGCTTCTCTGTCCAGAGAGCTAAAGTGGGTGGACAGTATTAATGCTCTAAACGAGTAACAAGGATTCTCACGTACAAATGCAATTTTTCTTAGAGGTCAATGTTAGACTCCTAAAAAACTCTTCAGTAATTGATAAATGGATATGTAGCTTAGAGATGTATTTAAGGTTACTGGGCTGAGATACACCTGGAGGAACTCTTACACTGAATAATTAAAGTCTGAAGTATTTCTAGCTTAAAAATGAACAATTTTTTTGTATACAACTATACATTTATTTACAATACTATTTAGAAATTAACATTTTAAGCAGTAAGTTGTTGACACAGTGAGACATTGGTTCGTATGCAAACACAATTAAATATTCAAGTTAGCTGTGAGTCTATTCTCTCTGCATAACAAAGTATAAAACGCCGCTCGTTGTTTTTTTCGATTTCTTCCAAATAGAAATTGTGCAACCATCGGATTTATGCAGGGGCGGATCTAGAACAAATATTCATGGGGTGGCAAGAGGGTGGCGGGAGATTTTCAGGGGTGGCATCCCCTGGCAGGAGTAAATGCTGATTTAATCGCAGTCATACAGTATCAATCAATGTTAACTTGGAAATCCACAAGATTGATATTTTAACTCAATAACATTAGGTGACATTATTGTGGCATATCAGTGAATCCTTAAATATAAATATATAAGGTGGCAGACATAATTTAATGAATTAATTTAAATGAACAATAACTGAATGAGTTTGTTTCACTCTTAGACCAGCAGGGGTACCAAATCTATGCAGACAGCTGCAATAAGTACATTCATTAACTGTCTCATCGATGTTTGTCTAAATTAATATGATACACATATTGTTGATTCACATATTCAGTGTTATTATTAAATAAACTATATATTTTTTTGGAGGAGTTAATGATGAATGTTCCTCAAGATGCTTGCTCATCCTCCTTCACATTTGAAAAAGTAAAAGTAATAATGACTTTCATATATCAAAATTCAAAAGAATCAAAAGAACTGTTCAGGGCCCCACAACTTTATTGCAAACAGTTACAACCTTGACTTTACATCAGAAAGAACAAACATTAAAGAAGTGACTAACTGCATCAGTTAGGGTTAAGAAACATGTATTCAGCTAAAACATATACATCGCTGCAGTTATTATCCAGTGGACAGTCCTTACCTACTGGCCTAGTTAAATCAAAGTGGTCACTTTTTTTTTGCTGGGCAGTGAAGTTTTACACACCGTCTTATTTGACTTTCTCAAACAGTTGACAGTTGACAGTTGCCACCCGATGCCACCCCGGTAGATCCGTACCTGGATTTATGGTACTTGAGAGTCGTGAAAGATGTTATCAAGAAATAGACACACATATATTTATATCGCTTTTTCTACATATTTTTAAGTGATCAACAATGCCTCTGAAAGCACATCTCATCTTCCTTGGAAGAATGTAAAGTCAAGTCAAAGTAAAAAAAAACACAAAAATGCGAACACCACCTGATAACCACTGTAATGATTTAAAAAGAAACACATTTTATTTGAAATTGTTGAAGAGAGAGACAGTTATTTGTAACTCAAATGTTGCAGTTTTCTTCATATTTTATGCCCAAGGTTTGTTCAAGGCATCACTTCTAATTTGATTTTACCAATCTTCTGGCTGCTATCTAATGAATGAAACATACTTGAAGACAGTACATAATGGAACGCTTTGGCTATAAATGTTATTATGCTCGGTCCATGAAGCCTGTACACTGGATCACTGAGTGGGAGGAATGAAAGATCGACTGACTAGAACCACTTAATCAAAACTACAGTTTGATTAATTGTCAATACTCTGCCTCCAGTGAGGAGCATCTGTAAGGAAAACGAGTACAACCAATACTTTCTATCTTATCATAGAGGGTTTGCAGTAGTTACACTTGTTTGCAGGAAGGAGCTCCTCCCGGATTGTTGCTTAGACTTGCCAGTCTAAATACACATTGTCAAAGAATTTGACAAAGAAGCAATGTTGTACTTAATTCACTCTGGACAAACACACTCTTTGTATGAGGATTTTCATGCAAACTGCAATGCACTGTTCCCAGAAAGTATTGTGAGAAAAATAGATACTTTATGTTAATGTTTTATTCAATATTCAATTCAACTTATTGATACAATGAGCACCTCTGAACATCCTTACACATATGCAGTGATGCTGGCAGCGTTGTGTATTTTGTAAAAAGTACACTGGAATGTAACCTGCATATCTGTGCCATAGTCAGCCTGCCAGAAGTGGGCCTTTGCTGAACTTATTATACTGCTTTCACCTCGCAGATAAAAATCAATCTGAAGAGCACCTAGAGGGTGGAAGGGGAGAGTGAGGGTATTAGGGTAAGTGTCCCTTATGGCCCTTGACATCTCTCTGTGATGATGACCCAGGCCCACTGCGACCCTACATCCCTGCTGCTTCAGGAGAGGTCAAGATTTATGCCATTGCTGAGAACCTGAGGTCATGCTATCTTCTACCTGCCAACCTCACCATTTTCAATGCTCAGGATAAATAAAAAAGGAAAGACAGAAGGTAAGATTCACATCTTGCATTTTTCATGTTTGAGAAACAAAAAATATCCTATAGCACTTTGAGTCTGCTACAGTTGCTTATGTCCCAATAGACAAATCAAATTATTGTTTAAACTATGATCCACTTGTCAAATACATATTGTGTTTTCAATGTACCTTCATTTTTCTGTGGAGTAATAAATAAATACTTTTGAGAAAGTACACTTAAGCTGTAAGACTGTAGTTGATGCAGGGTTTTGAAGGGCTACGTTAACTTTTAATTGGACATCAACACACACTGTAGGGCCGACAACTGCTGCTGTACTGCTGTGATCTGAACTTGTAAGCATTTTGTTTTATCTTGTTGAAAGGAGTGCGCAGCAGTTTACAGCTACAACATTTCTAACTTTTTCAAAGCTTCAGTTCAATAAAAATTCAAGAAGATGTATTTCTTGTCTTTAAATAAGTCTTATCTATGATTAAGTATGGTTTTTTTTCTTCCTGGATTGCTATCAGTCATTGTCAGTCATCACAGCAGCAGTGAATCTAAGTGGCATTTGACGTAATGCACTCAAAGCACCAAACCTTTACCTTTGAAGAACTCAACCATTATGTCTCTTTTCACCAACCACAAAGTCAGTCTGCTGATCTGTATGCTCTTCTGGGAAACGGGTTAATAGGGAGCTACAGTGGTTCCACATCATAGCTTAAACAACTGTAGACTACATACAGTATAATGCAATCTAATGCAGAAGTCATGCACATACAGTACAAGAACTATTTACGGGCCTGTGTCAGAAAGGTGATGACCGTTGGCTGAACCAACACAGCATGTGTATATACACAGCCTTTGGCTGCATTCACACCAAATCAGCCGTTGCAGCGATTAGAGCAGGTTTGTGCTGCGGTTTGCAGTGTCACTTAAAAAATGCCCTATTTACCCAAGGTAACTGCACGTCGATTCATGTCTCTGTAGTCAGTCCCTCGTGGCAGCGTACGGCTCTGGATCACCGGTTACGTGATTGGCAACCACAGTGTGACAACGGAAGTTTCTCCAAAAGTCGAGTTTCTTTCAACAGTTTGCTGCAGGCCCATGTGTTGTTAGTTTTATTTGGTATGCCCTGTGGTCCCCAACACCACATACCCCTCACACTGCCCATGTGTGAGTCTGGTGTTTTCACCACATGTGATTTGGTGTGAATGCTGCCTTACCCAGTCATAAATACATCAAATAACTAAAATAATTTTTCGAACATACATCCTGAAATGTCCCGATAGGCTTCCTGCTGGTGGGGGGCGGTGGAGGCAGGCTTAGCACTTAGTGAATATTCAGTGAGACATCTTGAGTGTCAGCTCAGCAGGTGGGGAAAGGGTGAAGTGCTGTGCAGTATGTAAACCTGCTTTTTTTTAGCTTGCAAAGAAAGTCACAGGTTTCAGTTATTGCACTGTTTCTCTGTGGAAGTTGGTTTGTTGTACATGCTGTATCATTATACACAACCTTTCACTCCCCAATATACCAACCCATTCTCATGGCATTTCGTGTTCACCAACACGATTTTTTATCAATTGATTCGTGTTCACCAACACGATTTTCCCCTTTTTTTCGTGTTGCACAGCACGATTTTAAAAGCAATGTATTTCTATTGGTAGTCTCACGGCATTATGTGTTATGGGAAGACCGGAAGCTGTGTGGTTCATAAAAACATGTTCTTACTCAATATCAAGCCACAATTATTGCTTTTATTTTTTAAATCGTATAATTTCTGACTTTTTTTGCCGTCTGTGAGGAAAATAAATGGGGCTGAGAGCCTCAGGATACTGAAATCTGTATTTTTAAAATCTTTTTTTCCTTCTAATTTGTTATTCTTTTCAAAATAACAAACTGTTATTTACTCAACAATAACACATAATTATCCTTGTTTTTATTTATTGGTTTATTTCCATAATCTCGTGATTTTTTTACGTCCGTCAGGAACTGAATTTCAAAATAAAAATAACCGGAAACTATAGGTTACTTACGTAACCCCAGTTCTCAGAGTAACATGAAGTGAGATGTCTCACTATGGGATAAGCCTCAACGCGTATGCAAACAGAAGCATCAATCTCATTACGCCAATCCTGATTGGCTGGTGATCTTGACATCTACGTCAGGGAATCCACCCACCCTTTAAGTAGCTTGCGCTACGTCGCAGCGTCATTCAAAATAAGCACCTCTTCTCGCTTCGCCTTAGCAAGAAGGGCCGTATGGTGAGACATCTCACTTCATGTTACTCTGAGAACTGGGGTTACGTAAGTAACCTATAGTTCTCATTCATAACACTCCGTTCGATGTCTCACTATGGGATATTGAAACTCCCGTATTGCTAGACATGCTTATCTCGAAAATCACCAAAACAACCAGAACTTAACAGGTGGAGCCCTGTCTCAACACGGGGCCCAGCACTGCACGGGGCACACTTGGAGCAGAGACATCTAGCCTGTAAAAGCAAATGTCTTGGATGGAAACACCCTTGAACAAAGCCCAGGATGTAGCCAGTCCACGAGTAGAATGAGCACGCAGGCCCGTTGGTGCCTGCAAACCCTGACTCGTATAAGCCAGAGCGATCGCTTCCACAATCCAGTGGGAGAGCCGTTGCCTGGTAACGGGCTTGCCCTTATGAGGGTTAGCCCAGGATACAAAGAGTTGGTCATTGCATCGAAACTCTTTTGACCTGTCCATATAGGTGCGTAAAGCACGGACTGGGCATAGCAAATTTGGCCGCTGTTCCTCAGAGGAACACAGTGGCGGAGGAAATGCCTCAATGTCAATGGGGGTACATGAGCCAACCACATTAGGTACAAAGGCAGGGTTGGGCTTCAGCAACACTCTCGTTTGCCCCGGGGCAAACTGAGTGCATGAAGGATGTATAGAGAGCGCATGAATGTCACTGACTCGCTTGGCAGATGCCAGAGCCAGTAACAACACTGTCTTCAGTGACAGGTGTTTCATGTCAGCTTCTTCCAGGGGTTCAAATGGAGGTCGAGTGAGCCCATCTAAAACCACTGCCAAGTCCCATAAGGGCACCAGTGACCTGGAAACAGGGAGGTGCCTGCGAGCCCCTTTCATAAAACGGCAGACCAAGGGATGGTGGCTAGCCGTCTTTCCCTCAAAGCCCACATGGCATGCAGCAATAGCAGCCAGGTACACTTTGATCATAGAGAAAGCTCTGTGTTTATCAATCAGGTCCTGTAGAAATGATAGAATCACCCCGACAGGACATTGAAAAGAGTTGTGTCCCTCTTGAAGGCACCACTCCTCAAACTCCCTCCACTTACAGTCATAGATGGACCTGGTGGAGGAAGCTCTTGCACTCTGAATAGTGTTTATCACCTTCTGAGGGAGTCCCACTGTATTCAGGTTATACCACTCACGGGCCAGGCCCATAGTGCCAAGCGCTCTGGGTGTGGGGAAAAAAGTCGTCCCCCCCGCCTGAGACAGTATGTCCCTGCGTAGCGGGAGCTGCCACGGCTGCCCGCACAGCAGCTGATATATCTCCGCCCGCCAGTACATTGCAGGCCAGTGTGGAGCTATTAGGATCAGTTTGTGGCGTTGTTCTCTCACTCTGGCCAGAGTTGGGGGTATCAGAGCCAGGGGTGGGAACGCGTACAGAAGGACCGGAGATCAAACGTGCGCGAGCGCGTCCACGCCTAACGGTGCGTTTAAATCGCGCATTGAAAAGAACAGCTGACATTGAGCGTTTTCTTTTGATGCGAACAGATCCACCGCGGCTCGGCCGTAACGCACCCACAGTATGTATACAGTGGTACACCTCTGGACAGCAGATCTGCCCCGAGGTTAATCACTCCTGGTACGTGCGTCGCTCTCAGAGAGAGGAGACGTCCGCAGCTCCATAAGATCAGTTTGCGTGCCAGCATGTGTAACTGGAGAGAACGCAAACCCCCTTGGCGGTTTATATACGATATTGTGGTCGTGTTGTCTGTCCTCATGAGGACATGATGTCCTCTGAGAAAAGGCAGAAAGCGTTTCAGGTTGAGGAAAACCGCTAAAAGCTCCAGATAATTTATGTGTGACCGTTGGAGGTCTCTGCTCCAGAGACCCCTCACAGGTCGACCTTCGTATATACCCCCCCAGCCCGTCAGACATGCGTCTGTGTTGACCACCTTCCGCGATAGGACAGCACCCATAGGCACGCCCCGTACTAGAAAAGTTGGATGCAGCCAGTGGCGCAGTGCCATTATGCATTTCATGGTGACCATCACTCTCCGCGCGCCATGACGCACGGGGTCCAGCTACCGAAACTCCCTCATGTGTAAGCGTCCCAGTCGTACCACCAGGATGGCTGACGCCATGAGCCCCAGTAACCGCAGACATGATCTGAAGAGAACATATTTGCGTGGCTGGAAATGAGCGAGACAAGCTCTGAAAGCTTTCACTCTTTCGGCTGACAGGCGGGCTGTAAAGGGCACCGAATTCAGGCGTAGGCCCAGGAAGAGTACAGTCTGTGCCGGGCACAACATGCTCTTTTCTGTGTTTATTATGAAACCCAGGTCGAGCAGGTGTTTTACGAGGACATTCGTCTGCGTAATAGCCTCTTGCTCCGACTGTGCGAGAAGGAGCTAATCGTCCAGATAAGTTGCCAGGCGGCAGGAAGATGGGGGCATGGTTTCACCCCGGAAACACAGGAGCATCTAACGCCGGAACGTGTTCTGGAGCTGGAGAACAGGGAACCAGCTCTTTTATCGAGGAGAGGAGAGGAGGCTGTCAGGCCGCCCTTTTCTTCTTCCTCGTCTGGTGGCTGAAAGTCTGGACCGGTTGTGCCTGAGCGGCTGCTGCCGGAACCGGAGACTTTCTTGGCCAGCTCGTCCTCGCCTCGTGTCTGGGCTGGAGACCCGGGTCGGGCTGTGGCCTCTGCTGTTTCGGGATCTTGAAACGGGCAGGACGTGAGGCAGCCTGAGCGAAGGACTGCCGCGGGGCCGTTGAAGACAAAGCTGGAGGGCCTCATCCTCCTTCTTTTTGGATCCACACCGCTGCTGCATCGAAGCTAGAGCGGAGCCAAATATGCCCTCGGGAACAATAGGCATGTCCAAGTCGTCCTCTTTTCCCCGGTCTGGAAGGTTCGTCAGGTTAAGCCACCTGGCTCTCTCCTGTACCACCATTATCCCCAGTGCTTTGCCCGTGGCTTGGACTGCACAGCGCTGCAAACGGAGGCAAATGTCCGTGATCGCTGCGATTTCGTCCCACAGGCTCAGGTTTGTTCGTTACGTCCTCGCAGAGCTCCGCCTGGTAGACGGTCCGCAGCGAGGAGACGTTGAGCGCGGCTTTAAATGCTCGTTCGGTCGTTGCAGACTGGAAGCGGTCTGCCTTTGCTGGTAGCGTGGGGTTCCTGCTCGGTGCCGAAGCCAGCCGCGGTTTGAGGTGGGCTGCCACCAGCGGCTCCATGGGCGGCATGCGGAGCAGGCCGAGCTTCTCCATGCCGTCACAGTCCAAAGAGGAGGCACCCTGGATTGGGGCCTTGTTGCTGAAAGGTCGGTCTCTCCACGAGACCGACACCTCGTCCAGCATCTCTGGAAAGACTGGGAGAAGCTGCCTCATCATCCTCGCTGCTTGGGGCAAGTTCTTCCCCTCATAGCGAGATCTGGAGGTCTCCTTGGCCACTTCAGTCCAGGGGATGTCCAGCCTGGACGCAGCGCGTTGGCACACAGCCTGCAAGTCCATACTGAGGCAGGGCGAAGCTGGTGTGCTTTCGCCAGGGGGAGCGGACATCGCCTCCGGCTTGGCAGCCTGGGCAGATGAAACGAAGATGTCATCTTTGTGCTCACCCGAGTCGGATAAGAGGAACTCAGAGGCATCCTCTTCATCCTCCTCCATATAATCCAGCTCTAGGACATCCTCCGCAGGTGGAACCACGGTGAGGTCCAGTTGGGAGCCCCAGCTTGACACAGCGCGGGGTTCCTACACAGCGCAGGGCTCAATCTCTGCGGCGGTCTCCACCATGTCCCGATTGCCGGCCGGCGAATCAACGGACATGAAGGGGTCCTGGGGACGGCTAGCTTGGCGCGCCAGCCGTCGGCAGAGGCTCTTGATGGTGAAGCGGGCACAATGCTCGCACGAACTGGGGGTATCGATAGCTTCCTGGGCGTGTTCCAGCCCAAGGCAGGACGAGCAGACCTGGTGTGAGTCCGTGCCCGAGATCTTAAACCCGCAGCCTCCGAGCCGAGCCTCCGAGCCGAGCCTCCGTGCCTCCGACTCCTCTGGTGTGAGGGAGAGAAGGGTCCATCCTCGTTTGCCGGGGTGTCGGCGCGGAGGGACAAGCTAGTAACAGGTATGTTACCGAAAAAAAATCCAACCTTATCGTTATTCCGAAAGGAAAAAACGACGGGGTAGATTTTTCTTTGAAAAATATTAACTGGTGTGTTAATATCTTTCTTATCTCCGTCTCCTCTGGTGTGAGGGAGAGAAGAGTCCGCCTTCGCTCGCCGTGGTGTCAGCGCGGAGGGATAAACTAGCAACAGGTATGTTACTGTTTGAAGAAAAAAATCAAAACTTACCGTTATTTGGAAAGAAAAAACGGCGGGGCAGATTACAATATTAACTGGTGTGTTAATATTTGTTCAATTCTTCTGTAAAGCAAAAAAGTAACCGGCAAACGCCAGTCGACCGAATGTTAGCTTGGGTTCAGTCTGTGGACCGGTAAGCTAGCCTGGCTACTGATATTCGAGATGTGCTCTGAAGCGAGAAGAGGTGTTTGAATGACGCTGCGACGTAGCGCAAGCTACTTAAAGGGTGGGTGGATTACCTGACGTAGACGTCAAGATCACCAGCCAATCAGGATTGGCGTAATGAGATTGATGCTTCTGTTTGCATACGCGTTGAGGCGCATCCCATAGTGAGACATCGAACGGAGTGTTATGAATGAGAACTTGGGTCGCAGGTTCCTCAACAGTGCATTACAAGACATCTATCAATATGTGTATACCTCCACCATTAAACTGTCATATTCTGCACATTTCTTATACTATCTACATACATCTTATAAGAGTATAATACATATGTATAATATCAGTTAAAATAAGTGCTTCAACATAGTTAACATAGCTGGAGGTATACACACATATTGATAGATATCTTGTAATGCACAGTTGAGGAACCTGCGACCCAAGTTTTTCATTCAATGCATACACCGTAGTTGTGTATATGATATGTCAATAAACCTTAAAAAATCTTGAAATCTTGAAAGGGATGTGCAAAATAGTCATTATACAGTCTTTAATTAACTATTAGTAGAGAATAGCGAGTAATGAATATACTTTATAGGGATCCTATTAATATCTAATAATACAAATAATGAAATTCAATAACATGCTTTAACCACTAGGTGTCCCTTTATATCAGCTGTGCACCATTATGGTGTAATTACAGCCTATCTACTAATTGGATCAAATATAAAAGCCAGCCAAATTAGTGTTGATACTACTAGGAGACGTATTGTGTGAAAAGAAATGTAAGATGTTGTTTAATTGCTGATATATTTATGATCCACGTCACGTTTTCAGTTTTCGCGGCAGTTCCTCATGTTTGTCTAGAAGTCTTCTCATCAGGGCTCTATAAATAGAGAATTACGGCAGATATGTAATATTATGTAATGCAGTCGAACCGTGTATTACAATGCCTTTATGTGATGACTTTCAAAGAGAAAAGTAAGCACACTCGGAACAAAGTATTACTTTATTTAAAAAAATGTTTGTTTCCGGTATTTGTTTATGACGATATGATGTGAGATGTGAGACTGGGTTGGAGAATTGCACAGGAGAAAATAACGAGGATCTATGCCACAATTTTAGTTGCGGATTTTGTTAAACTAATATGTTTTCGCTGTGGACCAACAAAATTGACGGGGAAGGGGGTAGCAATAAAGATAACACCATTAATCAGTTACACAACATAACAGAAATAATATCGCTAGCAGCACCCCTAGCAACCACCTTGGTAACAATGAAAACGTTGAATGGACACAATTTCCTGAATTAATCTTCGTAATAACTAGCAAACTAAAGATCATGTACATCCACTGCACACATAATCTGAAATAACAACTCATATTTCTCGCATCAAATGACATCAAAACGTATTTTAATGGCCAAACTAACCTTAAAATAGGCATTTTCCACCGAGAATAAAACGAATGTCGGCCATGTTTTTTTCTGCAGGGAGAAATTTGAAGATCACGTGACATAGACGCCAGCCATTGGAAATGAATGGTGAAAAAAACGTAGGGATCTTACAGCCCGTCCACACAGCAGCGTGCGTTGACGCTTCACCATTCACTTTGAATGGGGTGACGTCACTTTTCGCCGAACTGCATTGTGGGAAGCGACGCGGAGCGTTGCTGGCGTGGCTCGCTGCAAAAGTTGAGCAATGTTCAACTTTTGACGCCTCGGCAGAAGCGTCTAGCCAATCTAATCATATGCCAGTACAAGCTTTAGCCAATCATACAAGCTTTAGCCAATCAAACCGCTGCTTGTGTGTCAGGGGCGGGAGATTCATGTGATTGGTTGTTGGTCGAGTTTCAGACACGCCCGCCGGCAATGCACGCCGCTGTGTGGACGGGCCGTTACAATTTCAGAGGCGTTTTTGTAGAAATACTACGTCCCAAGTTGTGGACCAACGTAGTTATTACACGTTTTTTCTTTTAGACTGGGTTGTTTAAACAGCAAAATGTAAACATTAAGGGATGTATGTTAAATACTTTTTGAATAATCAGGAGCCTGTTTAGGTAATTCATACCTACCCATATTTCACCACACATTATTATTGTTTGTATGATTTGTATGTGACTGACTCAGACTGTTAACAGTGTTTTTCTATGCAATGACATTTCCATTCACCTCCTGGACTATTAATTTTCCTGTTCAATTGGACTGACCCAGAGCTGACTGGCTGATGGTGAGTGGGTGAGATTCTTTTTATTCATGCATATCATCGCATGCATAAAATTGGCTGACTTAATCTTGGAACACAGAATCAAATCCGCATGATTAGAAACTTTGAATCAACATTCACAGTGCATAAAGTTCAAATCTGAGTAGGAGATTGAATAACAGAATGAACCCTTACATTACCTTGGGGACTAGTAACTTCTGTTTTTGCTGCAATAATTATGTGAAATTGTAACCAAGCACTTGAATTGATTATTCGAATGTAGCTATTTGAAGAAACAATAACATCCCAGTAAACCATGAACCATACTTCAGACCTGCTAAGGGCCTGTTGCCCTGCCGACACTAATCTTAATGCAAATTCATTTTATAGTTCAATACATTCTGATAAACTGTAATATTATGCACTGTGATTTCAGTTACCGGTACCTATGTTTCAATACTGAAAGCTACATATTATTTTTACAATGATTTACCGTAGATGATTCTAATATCTAATGTCTGTCCTTATTTCCTATTTGAATGAGTGTCTTCACACTTGAATCTACTGCAATATTCTCTGCTAATGTGGGCAACGTAGAAGAAAGAAGAAATATTGAATAACTGATTTGCTGCAGTAACTATTGGCTACACACTTGGAAATAGCTCAACCTGCAGATATGAGCAGCCGAGAGAGCAGTGAGAAGACCACACAAAGAGTTTTGCATGCGGTATCTTTATGGGACCTTGCAGGTAAACCAGCATTGGGACTAAGAGTTGGACCTTTACTTGAGGCAAGCACGAAACTGAGAGTAGACATTATAAAGGAATTAAATGGTGGTAAAAATGAAATGAAATAAGTCTAACCCTATTGTGTATGATTTTAGGCTATTGCACAGATCTTGAGGTGTGATGTGGTCATGAAAAGCTTTTACCGTTAATATCACCAACAATTATGTATTTCTAGTGTACATCAAATAGGATAAACTTTAATATCTTCTTTTAATATTAATCCTCATTGTTGCGTCAAATTATTAATCTGTCCAATAATTAATTACCAGACGCAACAGCCAGACTGGTATTGTTTTCAGCATTGCAGTCTATGTGTGTGTAATCATGGGAAAAAGTTCTCCGGAAGACACCTACCTAGAACTACTGCATGTGGTGCAGTGCATTGTGTGTTGGTGTTCGGATCAGGGTGTCACAGGTTCAAACCCCACTGCAGTCAGCATGTCGTTGTGTCCCTGGGCAAGACACTTCACCCCAAGTTGCTCCTGTGGGGATTGTCCACAGTATTGAGTATGTAAGTCGCTTTGGATAAAAGCGTCTAACAAGTGACATGTAATCTAATGTAATTGAAGCTGTTTTCTGTTATTTGTCAGGTGTTTATATTTCTGTCTGTGGACAGATTTTGTCACCCCAAAACGTTACAGGTGTGTTGTTAAGATCAACGTAAAGGTTCACTTGAAGGCTAACACAATAACATATGGTATATTATAGGTCAAGGACCTGCTTAACATCAGAATGTTAGCCTTTAATTTGTTATAGATAATGAAATTAGTTTAAAGCACTGCTAAGTGCTATATGATAGAAGATTTTTGTTTAATTATCAAAATGTATATATTAATATGTGTTATTTTCTTTTGGATGCTCTATTTGATGTGAAGGAGCACTTTTTCAGGAGCCTAATGCCACTAGGGTATGCACTTTCTCTTTAATACATGCAAACATTACATTGCATTTAGCTGACGCTTTTATCCAAAGCGACTTACAATAAGTGCATTCGACCAACAAGATACAAACTTGAAGAAAACAAAGGAAGAGTGTACAAAGGATGCGTGGAGAAATAAAAAGTAGGGTTGATTAAGTGTTCAGTAAAATCTTACTTCAGTTCACATAATACTAAGGGTTGATTTTTGCTTGAAAACTATACATAAATAGCAGGTGTGAAAGTGAAGGGGTCTGTAGAAAATAAAATACGAAGATGACTTCTTCAAACAATGGATACATTAACTGCATAATCACACCACTGGAAGGAAGGCCACCTTGAACCTCCCATGCATTGTTCCCATTCCAACCCAGCAAAAGACAAGCTTTTTGCTACATTACATTACATTACTGTCTCGCATCTGGGTAATTTCAATCAGCAGATGCTGCTTAGCTGGACTTTCTCAGTGTGCAGTTTGTTGTGCCCTATGTGTGCTGGATGCACTCCCACAGCACATAGCAGATAGATTAATTTCCTCAAGCAATGACATAATCATTATAAAAAAAAACCTCAATAATCAAAAGACTTTGTAGACATAGGCAACTGCCCTCTAGTTATTTAAATCATACTGTACATGCATCTTAAATTAATACCTGACCTTACACACAAGCCACTGTTTGTATTCCTAATAAACATCATCACTCATTTTAAACATCAGAAATGTGGTCCTTTTCCTTCTAACAGGCTACATAGCAAATTGCAGTACAGTAAAGTGTTTCACTTTAGCTTTGCTGTATGTAAGCCTTTGTTTATCATTGTAAATGTTACAACTGGTCCAACTTTAGCACCATGTGCACCCTTTGTAAAATGATATACCATTGCAGACTGTTATAGTGCACTTTACAAACCAGAGCTAATGCAAATCGGTGAAGGGATGGTGCATTGTCCACAATTTTTACACCAGACCCATGAGAAGGAAATGCGGAGTAACATAAATTATACAACCTAAACAGACAGAGGAAATACAATATAAAACTAAATGTTTTCTTATATAAAAACCCCATTTTCAACTCTTTATGTTTCGTCATGGTTGGCAGGATTTTAAGCAATAGCTATGAATAATCATTTGATTTGGATATTGGAACATTATCTTGATTGTATGAAATTACAATGATACAATTCTGACCACATCGCGAATGATTATCAACTGTTAGTAAAATAATAATATTTATTTTTCCATTTCCCCACTCGCTTTCATACCACTTGGAATAGGTTTACAACAAAGCTACCGCTGCTGAGTCCTGGGATTGCTTCCTGGGTTCAAGAATGGATTCAGTGGATTGAGGAAGGGATTGACCCACTAAGGTGATGTTGTGGCTGCAGATCCTGTTGCTGGTGTGTCAAACAGGTCAATACCGGTGTTTGTGCAGTCACTGCTCTCACCTGTTGTTTCGCTGTTAGCACTCTTGTAGAGGTGAGATGTGAAGTCGCATGGCTGGAGCAGAACCTGTGCTGTGCACCACATGTGATGTGCTTTCTTAAATATATCAGTGACAAACAAATACATTTTAAGTCCTTTTCTGCTTGTATTTCATCTTTTACAATTCATTAAAATGTCTAATGAATCATGTTTGCATAGGAAGATTGGGGGACTAACATTTAGCAGGTGTAACTCTCTCTGTGTTGCCATATTTTTCATTTGCCCACTCACATTCTAAAAAAAAAACCCTCCCTCTACTCTGTCTCTGATTTACTCTTACCCTGATATTTTAGAAAATATAAGGCATGTGCGTTGGGGTGAGGCCCTGTTCTCCTCCTCCATATCACAGCCATTGCTTTGCAAAGGCTTCAATAACACCCTAGAAAATAACATTATATTATGTGATGGAATAACTATCTTGGACTCCTAAGATATCTAACCTTTTTGCCCTTTGACATTTATGACCAACCCTGACGTCTGTTATCTGTCTTAAGGAATGGGAGGCCTCAGCTTATGCTGATATTCCCAGTTTATGACCGGTCAACTCTCGGTCACAGATGGTTTATGACTGTGAGAACGCTGGCTTCTAGCCTAAGCACCACAGACAAGTTATTCAGTGTCTCCAGATGTTGGGGTTATCTCCAGTATTCTCAGATGTTTACGTTATCTCCCCCAATATGTTGATTAACTCTCTGTAAACTAGTTAAAAGGGCTATCGAGAGAGAGGCGCTTCAGAATTGATGTGGCAACCCACCCGTGCAGTCAGACCCTCTGGCTGCTGTGACTTGTGATATGAATCCTCCGGCAGAGACTTGTAATAAACCATCAGTGTTTGAAATCAAAGCTCCAACTCTCCTCGTGTCTCTCTGAGTCCTGACTTGTCCATTGCTGCAGAAGTTTCCCTTACATATTATTATGAAGTTCAAAAATACACCCTGATTGAGGAATATGTGGTATTGGTCCATTATGTTGCTGATGAACAAAAACAGTAATGTGTTTTAGAATAAATTAACTGTTTTACATTGACGGGTGCATCTTTAAACCTGATGTTTCTATGCTCTGTACATTAGGCATGTATGTCTTGGCTCAGTTCGTAAAGCTATAAGAGCTCCAGAAACTGCACATCTCTGTCCTCCTCACTCCTCAACAATATCTAGCCATCTGAGGCCTCTGTGACAAACACTCACCTTGAGTGCTGAATCACACATCCCCGGGGCTGGCCGACTCTGCCTGATGAATTTTCTTAGGAAAGAAAGGAGGGGTTATCTCGGAGGTCACCGTAATGTGAGCGACATTCATCAAACCTCGCTCCAGAGGAAGCGGATGAAATTGGAAAACGGAAAAGGTAGTGATTCTTTGAGGGTTGCAGGCAAAAAGGGGCACAGAATGGGAGAAAGGGGAACAAAACAAACAAACAGCTTTTACGCAGGCAGAGGATAGCTAATGGATTGAAGATATGGCAAGTGGGCAGTGCATGTTTACATGTTGTAAACTGCACTCAGCTCATTCATCACTGTGGCCTGAATATTTCCCTCGAGCAGCTTTTGCTTCAATTTGGTAGCAAGCACCTTCACCCACATAGGAACATATACATCCAACACACTGAAATGAATTAGTGTGTTCATTTAGAATTGTACATGCATGCATGTCTGTAAGGGCACAGATGTATTCATCAATTAAACATATTTCCTTCATGTGATCATTCATCTTGTGAAGCATTTTTACATTTAGTATAAAATCTTTCTGTTCAGTTACATGTTTTTTATTCAGTGTAGGCATTGTGTTTTTATACCTTCACAAATGAAAATGTTTATTGGTTGTATTATACTTTTAGACTGTACTGTAGCTGTGCTCTACATGTGTCATTTTGACATGTCCACATCAATCTGTAATGAGATTCCTGGTATTGACTCTGTGTTCTCGCTATTTCTTTTTTCTTTACTTGTTGTGGAAAGGTATGAATTTAAGTGTGAATGCCCTGTGATGGGCAACCTAGTCAGGGTTTTCAATGGTTTCCACCCAACATATACTGGACATGATGCAGGACCCTGAAATAGAATGAAGCATAGACATTGTTAATCAGATACAAAACAGAATGCATGTGCACAAGAGAAATGGGCTTAACATTATTTTTAAAGTTTTTTTATTCATGTGCATTCTGTTTTAAATGTTTATGACTACATAGTGGTTAGCTCTTGTTTAGTTCTCCTGTGAACGTGTGTTAACACCTGCGCCGCCTCACACCTATGCACCTAAGTGTTCAGTTGGCATCTGAGCTCCTTTTCTCACATGGGATCACAAATGAGACCACGTTCCAAATATCAAGCTGAGGCCCAGTTTTAGCCAATGGGGTTTCCCACAGGAATTATTCCTCCTACGAGCTTCATCACTTCCAATTTAATTGCATATTAATGCAATACTTACAAGCCCAAAACCAGTTAGGTATGTCTGGGGATGATCTACATTAAATATCTGAAAACAATACAATCCAGAGGATACACTGAACTTGAGATCATTTGTGTTTGTCAAACTTGAAGCTTTCTCACTAAATTCACTATACTTGTAATTTGTTTAACATTTATCACTATAGACGTAAGCAGATCAATCATGTTTGGAAAAACCAGCAACAAAACTGGTTGTGTCGAAGGTGACAAAGACCATTTTATCACATTGCAGGCAGGTGAAGAGCAGGATCTGTGAGGAACACATTTAATTTAGAAAGGGTTGTATGAGGATTATTTGGGTTTGACGGCCATCTTGCCTCAGGGAAGGAAGTGCTAAATGTTCAAACGTTCAAGTGCACAGGCTGGAGTATAAAGCTGAAACATAGCCTGCAGGAGTTTAGGTTAAAATTCAGCCTTGCTCACATGGCAGCTTAAAAAGGTAGAGCAGAGAACTGGAGCTGGAGAGCTAGGGATGAGCTTTTTGTTCTCGATGGGGTTCAAACGTGAATTACAGTAAGGAATATACGTGAAAAGCACCTGAAAAGTACACTTACTCTGCAGCACATTTATGAATGATTGATCAGCTTTTTATTTTAAACTGGTATCCTTATCAGTTTGGTGTGTACAGCCCAAAGCTGCTATATGTATTTATTAAAACCGTGGATAGTCATAAAATATGTTTGAAATATTTTGAATTTAAAAACAATGAATAACTGTAAATGTAGTGCTTACCAGAGAGTGCTCATGTATCCTTATAGTTTAAACATTTTTCATTTATTAAGTAGATTTTTAAATGTTTTGTGCAGTAACTTACGAATAATACCCTCCCTTTTATTTTGTACTGTGGGATGTCCACATAACCTGAAATGTTTGCACATTCATTCATATTTTTTATTTTACATAATTATTAGTGTCTTGGTCCCACTTTGCTGATATAGAATATATTTATGAATGTGGAGGTCTTTAAAACATCTTCATAAGCAGAATATCTCATGTATAATATATCCAGTTTACACACTGCCCAGCACCAAATGTTCAGAGCTGACTCAATATACCTGAGGTAATACTGCACAGTGTGCTGTGTCAGATTCAGAGACTCCCATCCATTTAAGTAGCATCACTGACTGCAACAGATAAAAACTGTTTTTTGGGGCTATGGTTTAGATAATGGTTTTCTCTTTGTTTCTCTTTGTCGGGGCTTGTAAAGCTTTTCCAGTTTAATGTTGAAAAAAGAAAACCATTAATGTAAAGCTTGGTGTGCCCCATTTCTAAAGAGTCTGTTTTATTTGTGCACCATTTAAAAGATTATCCCAACTGGAGATAACATTTGTGTTGCCTTAAACTAGTAACTGAAGATATGTCTTGACAAGTTATCATTTTTCTCACACCCTCACACCATTTGATCATTTAAATCTATTAATACACTTATTTTATTTGAAATTCCCAATAAACCACCTTCCGCTGGTTATATTTTAAGTGACACAAAACTTCAGCTATCAAATGTCTTCTGATTGTCTGGATGGACTGTAAGAGGGAAAAAAAGGAAACAGAACCGGCTTATGATTAAAACCCATTTTCAGCTGAGGCTTAAAAGAGCAGCCCTGTTGGCTAAACATTCCTCTCTCATGTTTCTCCAAAGACAGCCCCTTTGGGGCTAAATGTGGGAAGTAGGTCATCCCTTTTTGGAGTGGCCATTTTCTGTGGCTACAGCATTATTTTTCTATGTACATTAAGTCCTGTATGTATAGGAAAAATATCAACTATGTAAACACATAAATAGCAGCAGCTATTAACACCATGATAGTGTCAAGTACAACATGAAGGTGTCTTTATTTTTTTTTGCACATTCATATCTCCACACACCACATTACAGAAGGTTGGCAGGCCATGCAGATAATAGAACTGATTCTATTCAGATAAGTTGTTCATAGAACTTTAAAATTCAGAAGTACAGGATGTAACGACAGCCAGTCTCCTCTGCCAAATCAATACAAGACAAACATAGTCCAGAAATAGTGCAGTGAAAAAGAAAAATGTTTAAAAGTTGGTTTAGCCCTGCAATCAGGATTTGTGATCAAACATAGTCTCATTCTGCTTGGCTCTCCTATTCTTATTTTTAGTCAGAAACTTAGAACAGGTGTGGGTGGAATCTCCATCAATCTTGGATGTATGATGGATGCAAAGAGGCAACATGAGCTTATTGTGCAAAGTTAAGTTTACTTCGGGGCAGTTTGAGTGGAATTTGTTTTCCCAGATGTGCACCTGCCCATTTGTTTTAATAAATGCGACTTCAATAATATAACCTTAAGGTGTTACATTTTCACTTTCACACGCAAATGTGAATGGTTTATGTAAACTTTTGCTTTATAGTTAATTTGTTTATTTAATGTTTTAAAGAAATAACAAGCTCAGACCAGAAATATAGCAACGTTCTCAAAAACACAAATCTAAGAAACTGAAAGTTCATACCTTTACAGTCAACGGTGACTCGCTCCCCTGTCTAATGTTTAAAATAGGGTGCACTACAGATTTAAAAGAATATATCCATCTAACATTTATTTGTTGATGTCTCAAAGAATCAAGCAAATTAAAAACACTCTACTCAGCAATATACTGTAATCCAATACAACTACTGTATTCTGTAATTAACTTAAATAAAATGGAGAGGATTATTTTAATGAGGTAAGAGTTATTACAGGGCTTTTGTCTTCCACCGGATTTTGTGCATTGTGCAGGTTTTTCAAATGTCTTACACTTTTCATGACCATACCACATTTGTCACAGAAATTGTTATGGCAAAGAAGCATATGCCAACATGTTTATTTATTTGTTGATTGTAAAGTAAATACAATGTATACGGTCAACCCTGTTACTCCCTCATACTGTAGTTTCTTCTCTGTTGTTTTGTGATTAAGGTAAATGTTTGGTTGCATCGTTTAACAATCAACTGGACATTGCTATAATGGAGATCAAACATAGCAAAAGTAAAATGTTTAAAAAATAAACGTATAGGCAGACAAAATGTGTATATGAGAAGCACTGGCTGTGTTATCTCACATTGTGTGTGGTTTTTCCTGAACAAAACATCAAAGACAATAGATCCGGCGGTGCTTTCTCATGCAGCTGTTTTTTCTACAAAGATGAGCTTAATGCCATGAGCCATATGGGCTAATGTTTACCAAAGGAAGTTGAGGAAAAAAGGAGAGGAGAGGAAATGTGGGTATCATATAATTACGTAACCCTGAGTAAAAACTGTTTATGTCAACACAGCGTAATCAGATAATAACTGGGAAATGATGTATGTGAGATTTTGAAGACCCACTTGTCGATAGACTTGCAGTATATTCAACCCAGTCTCATGGCATTTCGTGTTCACCAACACGATTTTTAATCTATTGATTCGTGTTCACCAACACGATTTTCCCCTTTTTTCCATGTTGCACAGCACGGTTTTAAAAGCAATGTATTTCTATTGGTAGTCTCATGGCATTACGTGTTATAGGAAGACAGGAAGCTGTGTGGTTCATAAAAACATGTTCTTACTCAATAGCAAGCCACAATTATTGCTTTTATTTTAAATCGTATAATTTCGGACTTTTGCTGCCATCTGTGAGGAAAATAAATGGGGCTGAGAGCCTCAGAATACTGAAATCTGTATTTTTTAAATCTTTTTTTCCTTCTAATTTGTTATTCTTTTCAAAATAACACACTGTTATTTCCCACCAATAACACACAATTATTATTATTTTTTTTTATTTGTTTAGTTCCATAATCTCTGGCTTTTTTGGCGTCCGTCAGGAACTGAATTTAAAAATAAAAATAACCGGAAACAGACGTAGGCATATCGAGCGATTACCCAAGATCTTCAGCTATGGTTTAAGCTCGTCGATTGGATGTTTTAGCCGCAATGCATGTTGGGATTTGGTGTTTATATGATATGAAATCGGTAAAACATTTTAAAAGAATACAATAATACTTAATTCCGACTGTTCTTGCTTTTCCCTTTGAAAGTCATCACACAACAGCATTGTAATACACGGTTCGGCTGCATTACATATTACAGATCTGTCGTAGTTCTCTATTTATAGAGCCCTGATGGGAAGACCTTTGGAAAAACTGGAAGAAATGTCGCCGAAACTGAATACTTGACGTGGATCATAAATATATCAACAATTAAACAACATCTTCAATTTCTCTTCACACAATACGTCTCCTTGCAGTATCAATAGTAATTCGGCTGACTTTGACATTTGATCTAATTCATAGATAGGTTATATTTACACCATAATGGTGCACAGCTGATATAAAAGGACTTGTAGTTTTTAAAGATATTACTGATTTTCTTTGAATATAAGAATGTAAATACTGAGTCTGAAATAGTATAGCAATATGCTGTAAAATTATGTGAAAACAAGAATAAAACTACACATCTTCAGATGTTGTACATACATCAGTGTCCTAAACTAATAATACAAAGTTATTATAGCTGTGTGGACCTTGTGTGCATTGCCTAGTGGTTAAAGCACGTTATTGAATTATTGTTTTTATGTGTTATATTTCATAAAAAAAATATTAAGAGTATATACTTTCATAGGGGGAAAGAAGAAGGTCAATAATAGAAATATAGAGTATAACAAATCAAGAAGATACTGTAAGTGATCTCTACAATAAAACAGTTTAGTGCAGGATTTACAAAGATATTAATAGTAGGAGGTGCAAAACAGAAACACGAATTAACCTTTATTTAAACATTAAATAATACTTTAGATTAAGGTCTTCTTTTAAATAAGAAAAAAGCTTTGGGGGTATTTATTATTAAGCCTGACAAACTACTTAACGTCTGATATATTGCTTTCCTGCAATGTTAACTATGTTGAAGCACTTATTTTAACTGATATTATACATGTGAATTATACTCTTATGTATGTAGATAGTATAAGAAATGTGCAGAATATGACAGTTTAATTGTGGAGGTATACACTCATATTGATAGATGTCTTGTAATGCGCTGTTGAGGAACCTGTGACCCAAGATTTTCATTCATTGCATACACCGTAGTTGTGTATATGATATGTCAATAACCTTTGAAAATCTTGAAAGGGATGTGCAAAATAGCCATTATACAGTCTTTAATTAACTATTAGTAGAGTATAACCAGTAATGAATATACTTTATTACTCGTTTCCATTCATGTCAATTGCAGATACATGTTTAGTCTTCTCAAGCACCAACTATCAAATATCTCTCCTGATTGTTGGCACTTGACAATCACCTTCCCTGAATTTTACTCAGGTGTAACTAAAGTCTGATTTAAGGGTTGTTTATATTTCACATCATTAATCAGAATCTGCAAAGTTACTCAAATAAATGTAGTGGAGTAAAAATACCAGGTTAACCTCTGAATTGTAGTGGAGTAGAATTATAAAGTAACAATGAGCTGTCATCTGGGTATATATTCATGCTGCGCATTATGGACACAAGCGATTTTCACCCATTTATTAATTATATGTTTTACAGTTGATAACACCAATGTCATGGCAACTTCTAATTGTGGGAAAAACTAAAACGTTCAGTAGAGACGTCCCATAGAACATTTTGCGAAACACAATAGCCAGCATGTGTAGTTCTGGGGGGGGGGGGCGTACAATTCCAGTTTTGGATAGTCTGGCGTGGTTTCGTTCCATTTCAAACAGCTGTTTGACGCTAGGCTAACCTTGGCACACTGCCACTCCAACATCCTATACCAGAGCTTGAAGATTAATCACGGGGACTGTAGCCCTAAACGATAGCTGGGGATTATGGGTAGTGTAGTGTCTTCGGCCATCCTAAACTCCTAGAGGCCTACGTCTGTTCTCATTCATAACACTCCGTTCGATGTCTCACTATGGGATGCGCCTCAACGCGTATGCAAACAGAGGCATCAATCTCATTACGCCAATCCTGATTGGCTGGTGATCTTGACGTCTACGTCAGGGAATCCACCCACCCTTTAAGTAGCTTGCGCTACGTCGCAGCGTCATTCAAACACCTCTTCTCGCTTCAGAGCACATCTCGAATATCAGTAGCCGGGCTAGCTTAATGGTCCACAGACTGAACCCAAGCTAACATTCGGTCGACGGGCGCTTGCCGGTTACGTTTCTGCTTTGCAGAAGAATTGAACAAATATGAACACACCAGTTAATATTGTAATCTGCTCCGCCGTTTTTTCTTTCGAAATAACGGTAAGGTTTGACAGTTCAAACAATACCTGTTGCTAGTTTATTCCTCCGCACCGACACCACGGCGAGCGAGGACAGACTCTTCTCTCCCTCACACCAGAGGAGACGGAGATAAGAAAGATATTAACACACCAGTTAATATTTTTTAAAGAAAAAAATCTATCCCGTCGTTTTTTCCTTTCGGAATAACGATAAGGTTGGATTTTTTTCGGTAACATACCTGTTACTAGCTTGTCCCTCCGCGCCGACACCCCGGCAAACGAGGATGGACCCTTCTCTCCGTCACACCAGAGGAGTCAGGGACTCGGAGGCTCGGCTCTGCGGCTGCGGGTTTAAGATCTCGGGCACGGACTCACACCAGGTCTGCTCGTCCTGCATTGGGCTGGAACACGCCCAGGAAGCTATCGATACTAGGCTTGGGCGGTATCATTTTTTTCATACCGTCATACCTTGCTGACATCATACCGTGGTATACGGTATATGACGGTATGACTTGGGTCGACTTGAGCGAGGTGGCGTTCGGCGGCAAATAGATGTTTCGAACGGTATATTATATGTTCGGTGTAAAATGCAGCCCGAGCCGGTAGACGCTCGCAAAGTGCCGCGACATGCGCGCAAGTGCAAAACAAGGGCTGCATACATGACACATTGTGCAAATGGCACATTTTGAGATCGGATACAGGACGCGTTTGTAGATGTCCGACGTTGTTTCCATTGTGAGCTAAGTTAAAAATATATCATCATACATAAACATTTTCCGGGAGTAAATACTTGACTTATTGAATAAAGTTTGCTATATTCACTAACTAGTTTGTCAATATTATTCCGTGCATGTGTTAAAAACCTTTTTTTCATTTGATTCATTGGATTACTCGCGTGAATGTTTAGCACGTTAATGCTTTCGTTTTTAAAACCGTCCGACCTCCACTACAAAACCATCAACCAGTTGCATAGGATTAACAAATGTCAACACTCACTCACCCCGTCTTAAACATTCCCAAAGAAGTGCCTCTGTCTCTCGTTGTGCTGGATGAAGTCACTGGCGACGAGTAAACCCAAAGTAGTCCCAAACAGGCGCAGAGGCATTTATCTTTTTTACTAGTTGTCCGAGTTCGGGGCCGGCAAATGCTGCCGCCATCTTGCTCAGCTCAGCTCTGTGCTGAGCTCTGAGAGCGGGAAAGACGGACTGCCCTCCCCTGCCCTCTGCTGGCGCGTGCTGTGCATTACAACCAATGTCGTCCGTATCAAAACTCCTTGTCAGTGTAATAGAATGAAACGCATCTGTGATTTGGCGCACAGTCTGTGACGTCACGGTATTCAAAATCATATCGACGGTATTTCGAAATACCCTGGTATACCGTAATACCGTCATACCGCCCAAGCCTAATCGATACCCCCGGTTCGTGCGGGCATTGTGCCCGCTTCACCATCAAAAGCCTCCGCCGATGGCTAGCGCGCCAAGCTAGCCTGTCGGGACAGGACCCCTTCATGTCCGTTGATTCGCCGGCTGGCAATCGGGACATGTTGGCGACCGCCATGGAGATTGAGCCCCGCGCTGTGTCAGGCTGGGGCTCAACAATGGCGGGAGCCGCGGAATCGGAGCCCCGTGCCGTGTCAGGCTGGGGCCCGGTGGCGGCAAGAGCCGCGAGAGCGGAACCCCACGCTACATGCAAAGGCAGACCGCTTCCAGTCAGCAATGACCGAACGAGCCTATAAAGCCGCAGCTTTGTCCGCCAGGGCGCTCAACGTCTACTCGCTGCTGTAAGCCTACCAGGCGGAGCTCTGCGAGGACATGACGAACAAACCTGAGCCTGCCGTGTGGGACGAAATCGCAGCGATCACGGACATTTGCCTCCGTGTGCAGCGCTGTGCAGTCCAAGCCACGGGCAAAGCACTGGGGATAATGGTGGTACAGGAGAGAGCCAGGTGGCTTAACCTGACAAACCTTCCAGACCGGGTAAAAAAGGACGTCTTGGAAATGCCTATTGTTCCCGAGGGCATATTTGGCTCCGCTTTAGCTTCGATGCAGCAGCGGTGTGAATCCAAAAAGAAGGAGGATGAGGCTCTCCAGCTTTGTCTTCCCCGAAGGGTCCAGCCGCCGCCTTCAACGGCCCCGCGGCAGTCCTTTGCTCAGGCTGCCTCACGTCCTGCCCGTTTCAAGATCCCGAAACAGCAGAGGCCACAGCCCGCCCCGAGTCTCCAGCCCAGACACGAGGCGAGGACGAGCTGGCCAAGAAAGTCTCCGGTTCCGGCAGCAGCCGCTCAGGCACAGCCGGTCCAGACTTTCAGCCACCAGACGAGGAAGAAGAAAAGGGCGGCCTGACAACCTCCTCTCCTCTCCTCGATAAAAGAGCTGGAAGTTCCCTGTTCTCCAGCTCCAGGACACGTTCCACTGTTAGATGCTCATGTGTTTGTGGGGTGTAACCATGCCCCCATCTTCCCGCCGCCTCGAGTGATGTCAGAACGTCATCCTCAAGTTCGCGCCATGAGGGAACTTGGACTTAACATCAAAGCCAGCAAGCTCCGCTGCTCGTCAAAGTCACACAAACACATGTCATCACTATTTTTTCTTAATAAATCATTTTCCACTGTCGTTTCCAGGCTTAAAGCCAAGGGCGCAGTCAATAAAAATGAAAAGAAAAACAATAAAAACAATAAACAGTCTGACGTCTACCCCCCTTCTAAGAGTGGCTGCTGCCTCTATCAGAAGGCGGACGATGGATGGGGCTGTGAAGGCATCACCGCCACGCGCATGCGCAGTGTCGACCGGGGTTGTCAACCTGGGGTACCACCGTGTTCAGACACTAGAGGGCCCCATAACACAACAAATAAAGACACAGAGAGCAGATGACAGGGATGTGACATCTCCGCTCGCTTTGAGAAGCGAAAAGTGGGGGATGCTCACAGATTCTGCTTGGGTTTTCAAGACAATAGCACAGGGTTACAGGCTCCAATTCGCTGTCACCCCCCCTCACTTTTTCGGGCATTCTGCATTCGCAAGCCCGGGGAGAGTCGGCCCATATTCTGGAGCAAGAGATTCTCTCGCTACTAGAAAAGAAGGCTATATCTATAATACCCTCCAAACAGAGTCAGAGCGGCTTTTATTCTAGGTATTTCCTCATTCCCAAACGGGGAGGGAACGGAATTCGGCCTATACTAGATTTGAGGGCTCTGAAAAAATATCTCAAAAGATACAAATTCAGAATGCTCACTCACACATCTCTGTTGCGTCTCGTGCGCCAAAACGATTGGTTCACATCAGTCGACCTGAAAGGCGCGTATTTCCACATCCCACTATATTATCCACACAGGAAATATCTGAGGTTCGCCTTTCAGGGTGTCTGTTACGAGTACAGAGTACTTCCCTTCGGTCTGTCTCTCAGCCCACGAGTGTTTGTACGGTGTACGGAAGCCGCGATAGCCCCGTTAAGACAACATGGTATTCGCCTGGCAACTTATCTGGACGATTGGCTCCTTCTCCCACAGTCGGAGCAAGAGGCTATTACGCAGACAAATATCCTCGTAAAACAGCTGCTCGACCTGGGTTCCGTAATAAACACAGAAAAGAGCATGTTGTACCCAGACCAGACTGTACTCTTCCTGGGCCTACGCCTGAATTCGGTGCCCTTTACAGCCCGCCTGTCAGCAGAAAGAGTGAAAGCCTTCAGGGCTTGCCTCGCTCATTTCCAGCCACGCAAATATGTTCTCTTCAGATCATGTCTGCGGTTACTGGGGCTCATGGCGTCAGCCATCCTGGTGGTACGACTGGGACGCTTACACATGAGGGAGTTTCGGCGCTGGGTAGCTGCCCTCACACTGAACCCCGTGCGTCAAGGCGCGGAGAGTGATGGTCACTATGAAATGCTTAATGGCACTGCGCCACTGGCTGCACCCGACTTTTCTAGTACGGGGCGTGCCTATGGGTGCTGTCCTATCGCGGAAGGTGGTCACCACAGACGCATGTCTAACGGGCTGGGGGGGTATATACGAAGGTCGACCTGTGAGGGGTCTCTGGAGCTTTTAGCGGTGTTCCTCACCCTGAAAAGCTTTCTGCCTTTTCTCAGAGGACATCATGTCCTCGTGAGGACAGGCAACACGACCACAATATCGTAAATAAACCGCCAAGTGGGTTTGCGTTCTCTCCAGTTACACATGCTGGCACGCAAACTGATCTTATGGAGCTGTGGAGGTCTCCTCTCTCTGAGAGCGACGCACGTACCAGGAGTGATGAACCTCGGGGCAGATCTGCTGTCCAGAGGTGCACCACTATATGCAGACTGGACTCTACATCCAATAATTGTGAGTCAGCTGGGGGTGCGTTACGGCCGAGCCGCGGTGGATCTGTTCGCATCAAAAGAAAACGCTCAATGTCAGCTGTTCTTTTCAATGCGCGATTTGAACGCACCGTTAGGCGTGGACGCGCTCGCGCACGTTTGGCCTCCGGTCCTTCTGTACGCGTTCCCACCCCTGGCTCTGATACCCCCAACTCTGGCCAGAGTGAGAGAACAACGCTACACACTGATCCTAATAGCTCCACACTGGCCTGCAATGTACTGGCTGGCGGAGATATATCAGCTGCTGTGCGGGCAGCCGTGGCAGCTCCCGCTACGCAGGGACATACTGTCTCAGGCGGGGTGGACGATTTTTCACCCACACCCAGATCGCTTGGCACTATGGGCCTGGCCCGTGAGTGGTATAACCTGAATGGGACTCCCTCAGAAGGTGATAAACACTATTCAGAGTGCAAGAGCTTCCTCCACCAGGTCCCTCTGTGACTGTAAGTGGAGGGTGTTTGAGTAGTGGTGCCTTCAAGAGGGACACATCTCTTTTCAATGTCCTGTCGGGGTGATTCTATCATTTCTACAGGACCTGATTGATAAACACAGAGCTTTCTCTACGATCTAAGTGTACATGGCTGCTATTGCTGCATGCCATGTGGGCTTTGAGGGAAAGACGGCTAGCCACCATCACTTGGTCTGCCGTTTTATGAAAGGGGCTCGCAGGCACCTCCCTGTTTCCAGGTCACTGGTGCCCTTATGGGACTTGGCAGTGGTTTTAGATGGGCTCACTCGACCTCCATTTGAACCCCTGGAAGAAGCTGACATGAAACACCTGTCACTGAAGACAGTGTTGTTACTGGCTCTGGCATCTGCCAAGCGAGTCAGTGACATTCATGCGCTCTCTGTACATCCTTCATGCACTCAGTTTGCCCCGGGGCAAACGAGAGTGTTGGTGAAGCCCGACCCTGCCTTTGTACCTAAGGTGGTTGGCTCATGTACCCCCATTGACATTGAGACATTTCCTTCGCCACTGTGTTCCTCTGAGGAACAGCGGCCGAATTTGCTGTGCCCAGTCCGTGCTTTACGCACCTATATGGACAGGTCAAAAGAGTTTCGATGCAATGACCAACTCTTTGTATCCTGGGCTAACCCTCATAAGGGCAAGCCCGTTTCCAGGCAACGGCTCTCCCACTGGATTGTGGAAGCAATTGCTCTGGCTTATACGAGTCAGGGTTTGCAGGCGCCAACGGGCCTGCGTGCTCATTCTACTCGTGGACTGGCTACATCCTGGGCTTTGTTCAAGGGTGTTTTCATCCAAGACATTTGTGCAGCAGCGAGCTGGTCCTCACCCCTCACTTTTGTCCGCTTTCACAGGCTAGATGTCTCTGCTCCAAGTGTGGCCCGCGCAGTGCTGGGCCCCTTGTTGAGACAGGGTTCTAACTGTTAAGTTCTGGTTGTTTTGGTGATTTTCGAGATAAGGATGTCTAGCAATACGGGAGTTTCAATATCCCATAGTGAGACATCGAACGGAGTGTTATGAATGAGAACTATAGGTCACTTACGTAACTCCAGTTCTCAGAGTAACATGAAGTGAGATATCTCACCAGACGGCCCTTCTTGCTAAGGCGAAGCGAGAAGAGGTGCTTATTTTGAATGACGCTGTGTCGTAGCGCAAGGGTGGGTGGATTCCCTGACGTATACGTCAAGATCACCAGCCAATCAGGATTGGCGTAATGAGATTGATGCTTCTGTTTGCATACGCGTTTAGGCGCATCCCATAGTGAGACATCTCACTTCATGTTACTCTGAGAACTGGGGTTACGTAAGTAACCTATAGTTTTTCATCTCCGGCCTTGTCAGGTATTGAACAATTAATAAATAAAGAACACATAATTATTACTTATAAAACACAGAATTTGTGTGATTATACTAAATTGTTTACAAAGAAACACCACTGCATATGTACAACTGTTACACATGCTGATGTAACGCAAATGTTTCCAACTTTGGATCAATAAAGTATATCTTATCTTAAGAATGATCGATGGCTACTGCCATATTTGCACAATTTGCCTCTGAACCTTGACAAGTGCATGTTTCAGGCTTATCAATTAACAACTGGAGGGGTCACAGACATAAGACCAGCTGTTAAATAAAACTCTTCTGACCTTAGCTGTCATGTGAGTATATATTAATGCTGCCCATTACGGACACAAGAAATTTTCACCCATTTATTAAGTATAGGTTTTAAATTAATACTTTTATTAATATTGCTGGTGCATTAATGTGTATGTTGCATGTTACTGCTGTAGATGTGTTTCCGAGCCGCTCCGATTACAACGAGAGTTACACCGAGAACGTGACGTCATATTTACACAAGACTGATCCTTTCTAGCCATAACCGTGGGGGAGGGGGGGACGGGGTGGACCCGCTCAAATCCAGTTTTGGACAGTCTGCCGTGGTTCCATCCCATTTCAAGTGCTGTTCGACGCTCGGTGTAATCCTCGGAGCACACTGAAACATCCAATCACAGAACTTGACGGATTCCAACTTGTGTTAATTAATCAAACAAATAAATAAACACAAGGATAATTAAAGCTGCAAGCAGCGTTGAGCGGGTCTTCGACGCTCCGCAGGCTGTTTTCCGCACGTCGACGTGTGTGTCTAGATGTCTCGAGGACTCGGCCGTTGGAAAACGTGGGAAGTTTCAGGCCGATCGGACAATGTCTTTGAGTTACAGCAGTAACACAAACATTGTGTTTGATGGCGAGGGATCTGTCGCCATGGCAACATAATTTGACGACACCCCATAATATGCTTAGATGTGTTGAGGGCCGCATCTTTATCAAACCTGTGAAGTTTTGTGCCGTTTGGAGCATTTTAACTGGAGTTATGAGAAAACGGTGTTTCACGGCGACCATTTTGTTACCATAGCAACGACATTTACCATAGCAACGACATTTGAAGAAATTTCAAAACCGACACATATATGTCTCGAGGGCTTGACGGTTAACACACATGAAATTTGACCACTTTTTCACCATTTACACAGGAGTTATAGCAATATCGTGCTTAACGGCGAGGGAAGCGTTGCCATGACAACAGCTTTTGAGGAAAACTTACTATTGTCATATTGAGGTGTTGAGGGCCGGACCATTAGCCATAATCTGAAGTCTGGTCCCGTTTGGACGATTTTCCAATGAATTGGGACAACACCGTGTTTCATGGCGAGGGATCTGTCGCCATGGCAACGGCATATGATGACATCCCCTAATTGACATAGAGCTGTTGAGGGCCGGACCATTAATGATAGTCTGAAGTCTGGTGCTGTTTGGACCATTTTCCATTGAATTACAACAACATCTTATCTTTTGGCGAGGGATGGCCAAGGAAACGGCATATGATGACATCCCCTAATTGACATAGAGCTGTTTAGGGCCGGACCATTAGCCATCATCGGGAGTCTGGGGCCGTGTGGGGGGAGTTAACGTTAAAAACGGAACTGGGCGTGGCCTACGCAATGTTTTACGCAAAGTTCAGGAACCAATTACACATAGCAATTTTCACCACTTCTTACGCGCGTGCACAATTTGGTGAGTTTTCACATATGTTGCAGGGGTCAAAAGTGCGCGAAATGTATTCAAATAATAATAATAATTAAAGCTGCAAGCAGCGTTGATCGGGTCTTCGACGCTCCGCAGGCTGATGTCTGCACGTCGACGTCAGGCAGATGTCTCGAGGACTCGGCCGTTGGCAAACGTGGGAAGTTTCAGGCCGATCGGACAATGTCTTTGAGTTACAGCAGTAACACAAACATTGTGTTTGATGGCGGGTGATCTGTCGCCATGGCAACGACATTTGATGACACCCCATAATATGCTTAGATGTGTTGAAGGCTGCATCGTCATCAAACCTGTGAAGTTTTGTGCCGTTTGGAGCATGTTAACTGGAGTTATGAGAAAACCGTGTTTTACGGCGACCATTTTGTTACCATAGAACAACATTTGACGAAATCTCAAAACTGACACATACAGTATATGTCTCGAGGGCTTGACGATTAGCAAACATGTGAAATTTGAACACTTTTTTACCATTTACACAGGAGTTATAGCAATATTGTGCTTAACAGTAACGGACGCGTTGCCATGGCAACAGCTTTTGAGGAAAACTCACTATTGTCATATTGAGGTGTTGAGCGCCGGACCATTAACTGTCATATGAAGTCTGGTGCAGTTTGGACAATTTTCCATTGACTTAAGACAACATTGTATTTTATGGCGAGGGATCTGTCGCCATGGCAATGGCATATGATCACATCCCATAATTGGCGTTGAGCTGTTGAGGGCCAGACCATTAGTCATAATCTGAAGTCTGGTGCCGTTTGGAAGTTTTTTCCATTGAATTAGGACAACATTGTGTTTTATGGCGAGGGATCTGTCGCCATGGCAACGGCATATGACTACATCCCCTAATTGACATAGAGCTGTTGAGGGCCGGCCCATTAGCCATCATCTGAAGTCTGGTGCCGTTTGGACGATTTTCCATTGAATTACAACAACATCGTATTTTTTGGCATGGAAACGGCATATGGTGAGATCTCAGATTTCATGTAGAGCTATTGAGGCATGGACCGGTGACAGAAAAGTGAAGATTGGGGGACGATGGGACCGTGTCCATTGGAGTAACAGTGACACCGTGTTTTATTGCGAAGGATCCGTTGCCATGGTAACGCCACTTTAAGTAACATCAGTTTTGACCTAGAGCTGTTCAGGGCCGCAGTGTTAACCATCACGTGAAGTTTGGTGGCGTTCTGAGAATGTCAGTTGGCGTTATGACATCATCGTGTTCAATGGCGAAGGGATCGCCTAGCATCGAGCGAACGCAAACTTTGGCGCCGAATCACGGCTACGCCAAATTCAAAATGACCGACTTCCTGTACGTTATTTTATACCCCTCCAAGAGGCTTTTTGGTTCGTCTCCGAACGATATGCGTAGCGAGTTTCGTTCGTTTACGTGAAAGTTAAAGTGGGGGGAGTTAACGTTAAAAACGGAAGTGGGCGCGGCCTACGCATTTTTTGACGCAAAGTTCCGGAATCAATTATACATCGCCCACGTCACTGTAGTCGCTGTAGGCTACCTACTGTCATGATTTAGGCCACTTTTAGTGGGCTTTTGCCCCTCGTTTTCCCTGTTTTTTGTGGGTTTTGCATGGTTAAAACAATGAAAACGTTGAATGGACACAATTTCCTGAAGTAATCTTCGTAATAACTAGCAAACTAAAGATCATCTACATCCACTGCACACATAATCTGAAATAACAACTCATATTTCTCGCATCAAATGACATCAAAACACATTTTAATGGCCAAACTAACCTTAAAATAGGCATTTTCCACCGATAATAAAACGAATGTCGGCCATGTTTTTTTTTTCTACAGGGAGAAATTTGAAGATCACGTGACATAGACGCCAGCCATTGGAAATGAATGGTGAAAAAAAAAAAAGGGATTTTACAATTTCAGAGGCGTTTTTGTAGAAATACTACGTCCCAAGTTGCGGACCAACGTAGTTATTACACGTTTTTTTGTGAGACTGGGTTGGTTTAGACTAGATCTCATTTCAATAACATGTTATTTTTCTTGTTTCTGCGTGCCATGCTAGGGCATTTCATATTAACATAGGGGTAAGCTAAACAGTGTCTTAAATTGAGGTTGACCTTAATGTGTTATAATGATATTAGGTTCAATACAAGGGCCTTTAGCATTCAATTCCCCTGAATGTTGTTAACCCTTGAATTACCTTATGTAACTTGTTTTACACGAGGAGCAGCGTGTAAATAAAGATATAAAAGTATATTAAAATGAAAAAAAAACTTTTTCCCATGATTACACACGCATAGACTGCAATGCTGAAAACAATACCAGTGTGGCTGTTGCGTCTGGTAATTATTGGACAGGTTAATTATTGGACAGGTTAATAATTTGACGCAACTATGAGGCTTAATTTTAAAAGAAGATATTAAAGTTCATCCTATTTGATGTACACTAGAAATGCAAAATTGTTGGAGATATTAACGGTACATGCTTTTCATGACCTCATCACACCTCAAGATCTGTGTAATAGCCTGAAATCATACACAAGAGGGTTAGACTTATTTCATTTCATTTTTACCACCATTTAATTCCTTTAAAATGTCTCAGTTTTGTGTTTGCCTCAAGTAAAGGTCCAACTCTTAGTCCCAATGCTGGTTTACCTGCAAAGGTCCCACAAACATATACTGCAACTCTCTGTGTGGTCATCTCACTGCTCTCTCGGCTGCTCATATATGCAGGTTGAGCTGTACAAGAAAAAAAAAATTCTTTTTTTTTTATAAAAAACTGCAGGATTAAAAACTTTAAAATAAAAAGATAACCGTGCTGACATAGATGGATCAGCATTTTAACCAAAAACAACTTTTCTAGACAAAGACTCGAAAGTCATCCCACATAAACCATCTTCGGACCCATCCTTAAGTGCCGCTATCGCACATTTTGGGATATTCCACTTGCTTTATGTCCGTGCTCTTACTTGCTCCTGGATTATCCCATGTCAGGGGAGGTTTATAAAAAGGGTGCATCAATTTCACTAAGCTGTAGAAACAGCATAGTGTGCAGCTGACTTCCTGTCAGAAGGGTTTTTTGTCAGTGCAGTGAAGTCAGGAAAAGCTTGTTGCGTGTTCAGCCTAGCCTTACCATGCTGTACTGCCAATGTGTGAAGTTAGCACTGTTAGAGACTGATACTGGTAACAACGCCTGGTCACATATACTTCTATTGAATACTGTTTTTACATATGAAGCATTTTTAAGAGTTATTGACATAAACACAACAACAACAACTAAAAATGAAGTAATTGTGTTGATTTTTCACTGATGCAAGATGCATAAACAGCTCCACTACCATATCACTAATGAGGCTATGTTGCATTCACGCAGACAGAGGTTGTCTCCTCATTAACAGTTTTATATCCGGTGGGGAAAAAAAGTGCCATGAAGTCATTTATTACAAAAAGAATATATATATAAAAATCAGTGTGTAAACAAACAATACTGTTTAACAGTTACATACATTTAAAGCTTACCAATCATAGCAGATATACAGTATATACAGTACGCCATACATCTATAGTACTACGCCGAGTAACACGTCTTATTTTGACATTTGTATTGTTAATAGGCTGTTTCATTGCTGTCTTTTAGGAATTTACATTTTACAAAGCATGTACTTACGATGAACTATGGTGCTATCTGTTTGGTCAGATTTCAGCTTAGATTGGTAAAGTTCTCAATTTGAAATTCAGCACAGAGAAAATGCCTCCACATGGCTACTAACAGGACCATAGATGACCCCGCGGCTAGCAGCTAACTGTGATAACAGTGCAAACAATAAGCCCGGGGGGTACCAGCAATTCGACAGGAAAAGCGCTAGGCATTTAAGCAAATTTTTCCAGTGGCCAAACTGGAATTACATCTTCATTGTCATTCAAGTAATGTCTTTAGGTTGATTAGTGCCAACAATTAAAGCACCTATAGATAAGATCAGCCAAAGATTTCCAATCCCAAAAATAAATCTAGCCTAGACTCCGTAACAGACAACATGCCTGATTCATCATTGTTTCCTTGAGAAATAATATAGCAAACAGGTTAACACAAAAAGATAGCATATGTTTGTGCTTCAATGTGTTCCATGGTTTATGTGTGGGCCGCACACGCAGAGAAGTCACATTGTTTTTACTGCGATATGAGTACATGCTAGTTTGAATGCATACAGTATATTGTCTCCATCTGTGTATTACTTTTGAAAAAAGGCTCATTAGGTCTCCATCTGGTGGATCCAGTAAATGCTACAACCCAAGCTGCTGCAAGGCCAATTGAGCTGTAAAATTATGGAGGCTTTTTGGAATTCATTATCAACAGATTTCCTCTAAATCAACCCCTTTTTCCCCATTTTGTTTATTCAGATGCTTTATTTTCATCATCCTTTTCAGACATAATCCAGATACAGAATGCAAAAATACCCGTAAAAGTAAACATTCATTATACAAAATACGGCTTCAATTGGATGTCAGTCTGTTTTTGTGAAAATAAATCTCATTTATTTAGGACACTCATCTTTTATAGGACATTGGGCACTGCAGCAATACACTTATCTATAGTGGTTTTAATTCAGCAAGCATGTTGTAAAGCAGAGAAGAAGACCGATTAGAGGAGACACCAAAGAGGGCCTTTCTCACAGGTAGCCACTACACTCTCATCTCGTGTTACAGATTGCCATCCACAGGATACGGTGGAGCTTGAAACGAAAATCATTCAGTGCTGTACCGTCATATAGTGCTTAAAATAAAAGAGGTGATTCAAGATAGTAGAACATACATACATCAGGGGGCATGGGGCATAGGCACCCGAAGCTCTCATAACTGTGAAAGAGCCTGGACATCCCTCACAATGATACACACAGTTTCTCATTACACAGCTTTAGTGAAAGACCAGATGGGAGGGTGAAAGTGTAATCCATGGTTAATACTAAACAAAGGCAGGCTGTCTGGTGGATATTTTCGCATCTGGGTGGAAGCTTGGATGCTAATGTAATGCTAATTTAAACAAGGCTTCATTACAATATTATTAGATGCTAAGTTTAGGATTTGAAGGACAAAGAGACACAAAATGTACACAAATAAAACAAAAAAGTAAAGCAGTTTCTTTTAGCCATTGCAGCCAAGATGCATTGATTTAGTTGAGCTTTGAATTGAGCTTAAACCCATCACTTGTTGTTAGCGGCTCTCCAAGCCAACACTAGCATGTGCTAATTCAAACAAATGCTTTCAGGGCATATTTTCCATACTTACCAAGTAAATAAATATAATAAACTGCCAAATAAATCAGTTCTAGTGAAAGTTAAGTTATATAGTCATAAAGCCAGCTGCGTGTATATATCTATTGTATTGTATTGTATTGTATATATATATATATATATACATACAATAGATATATACACGAAAATTCATTGCAAAATGAAATGTTTTAGTCCTTAGTATGTTACACAAAAAAAAACATGAGCAACAAAACGGATTTTAATTTTTAAATATTTGCATCACGAGGATTTAAAAAATGGCAACAGAAACATGACTGGATTCCCTGGGAGATAAAATGGCCAGCATCTTAACATTGAAAATTCACATCAGGGAACACTTGTCCCTCAACTTTCATATTCAAGCACCAAGCATCATCAATGTACACACATGCTCTGCCTTCTCTCGCCCTGTCAGAGTCTTGAGATCTGTCTAAATTCAATAGCTTGATCTAGGAACATTGGAGCCTGGACAGGAGCAGCCTGAGTAGAGGAATAGCCTTAGCTCCTAGCCAGGTCAGCTTAGCTTCCATATCCAGTCTCCTCCATCTATTCCTCTGCGTTTGTTCTGGCTGAGTCTTCTGAAGATCTATTGTTGTGGTATACCCAAAGTCCACTGCAGTTAACCCAATCATCACTTTTTTTCCTATAATGTTGATAAAATATATCTCTCTCATACGCCACAGTGGGAGTAACCTTCTGACGCTTTGCATGTGTTGGATAGATATGTCTTTGTAGTATATGATATGCTATGTAAGGTTAGTATGTTAGTCATAACACAAGATAAAATAACACAATGTAACTGTGGAATTTCTTAAGTCTCATATGTTAAGCTTAACAATACATTATATCCATTTGTTTACTGTGGTTGCAGGCTACACAAGGAAACCCAGATCCCTCTACCCAACAACATAATCTAGCTCATCCAAGATGATCCCTAGCCACATGAGATATGTGAACCCACCAGCTTCCACATCTGGGTCTCCTTCCTATTTGAGTTTCCACGAATCGAAGAGGCATCCGTTGATGCCTTAACCACCTCTCCTGTTTCTACTCAGTGGGAAGAACAAGTCCTGCTCTAAGCTCATTCTGGATGCCCCCTAACCCTTTCTCACAGAGTATGGCTGCCCTGTTAAGCAATCTTATTTCAGACC